>NC_072029.1:20068906-20411406 GCF_027791375.1 Indicator indicator
TTGCATGAAAGAGCTGAAGGAGGAATTTAAAACCTCCATATCCAACTTGATGAAGGGGGATGATTCTGATTCCTCTTCCTCCAGATGGATACAAGTTTCAGCTGTTAGGAAAAGACGTGCTCCAAGGAGGCCATTCCAGAACAGGTCAAACCAAAACAGACAGCAGAGGCAATCACGTGGCAGTATCTGGATAACTCTACGTGATCAGTTTGGTGAGAACATGAACAGATGGGATGGTCAACCAACTTCGGATCTTTTCAAGAGGTTACGGGAGCTGCAGAGGGGCAGATCCCGAGGTAGCAATACCAGGAGGGTAGCTGTCGCTTCCTCAGTTTCCCAGAACAACTCTGATAGCTCCAACAGTGATCCTAATTCTGGTGCTGGACGTTGTGCCAGCTGTACATGTGGAGGTAATCCCCACCATTAGGGGTGCCCTGCCTTCCGCCAGGGGGAGGTAAGGGATAATGGAGATAACAGAATCTATTGGGATGTGTACATCCAGTGGCCTGGCACTTCAAAATTTCAGAAGTACAGGGCCTTGGTTGACACAGGAGCTCAGTGCACCATAATACCATCAAATTATCAAGGGGGAGAATCTATAACTATTCAGGGAGTCACTGGTGGATCTCAAGAGTTGTTTAAGATAGAGGTTGACATAAGTTTAACTGGGAAGCAGTGGAAGAAACATACTATTGTAACAGGACCTAATGCACCTTGTATTTTGGGAATTGATTTTCTGAGAGAAGGGCGTTTTAAAGACCCTAAGGGTTACAAATGGGCTTTTGGAATAGCAACTGTAGAAATTGATGGAGCAAAATTGAAGTTGTCTATCAGACCTGAGCTTTCAGATGAATCTGCAGTTGTGGGACAACATGGGATAGAGGATGTAAAGCTGCCGGTTGCTTCTCAAACTGTGCATCACAGACAATACAGAACCAATCGTGACTCTTTGGTGCCCATTCAAAACTTGATTCGTCAGTTGGAGAGTCAGAAGGTCATCAGCAAAACTCATTCACCTTTCAACAGTCCAATCTGGCCTGTGAGAAAGCAGAATGGAGAGTGGCGTCTGACAGTTGATTTCCGTGCCTTGAATGAAGTAACTCCACCCATGAGTGCAGCTGTGCCAGACATGATGGAACTCCAATATGAGCTGGAATCCAAGCAGGCCAAATGGTATGCTACCATAGACATTGCTAATGCTTTCTTCTCTATTCCCATAGCAGAGGAATGCAGGCCTCAGTTTGCTTTCACCTGGAGAGGCATTCAGTACACATTCAATCGTTTGCCCCAGGGGTGGATTCACAGTTCAACCATCTGCCATGCAGTGATCCATGATGCTTTGGAGAAAGGTGGAGCTCCAGAACACATTCAGTTCATCGATGACATCATCGTCTGGGGTGAGACTGCTGAAGAAGTCTTCGAGAAAGGTAACAAAATCATTGACATTCTCTTGCAAGCTGGTTTCGCTATCAAGCGAGACAAGGTGAAAGGACCTGCCAGAGAAATCCAGTTTCTGGGAGTGCGGTGGCAAGATGGTCGCCGTCACATCCCAATGGATGTGATAAACAGAGTCTCCACCATGGCAAATCCCATCAACAAGAAAGAAACTCTGCGCTTCCTAGGCATAGTGGGATTTTGGAGACTGCACATTCCTGGATACAGTCAGATTGTGAAACCTCTATATGATGTGACTCGAAAGAGAAACAGTTTCCGATGGGGTCCTGAGCAACAAGCAGCCTTTGACCAGATCAAGCGAGAGGTAGTCCAAGCGATGGGTCTGGGACCTGTCCGAACTGGTCCAGACATTAAGAACATTCTGTACACGGCCGCGAGTGACAATGGTCCAACCTGGTGCTTATGGCAAAGAGCTCCAGGGGAGACACGAGGACGTCCTCTTGGTTTCTGGGGTCGTGGCTACAGAGGCTCAGAGGCAAACTACACTCCAACAGAGAAAGAGATTTTAGCTGCTTATGAAGGAGTGAAAGCTGCTTCTGAAGTGATTGGAACTGAGTCACAACTTCTTCTAGCTCCTAGATTGCCAGTTCTGAATTGGATGTTCAAAGGCAAAGGTTCTTCACCACATCATGCAACAGATGCTACCTGGTCTAAGTGGATGGCTCTGATAACACAGAGAGCTCGAATGGGAAATCTCGAAAGGCCTGGTTTGGTGGAGGTGATCACAAACTGGCCAGAAGGCACAAGCTGTGCAAAACCTCCAGAGGAGAGAGTAACTCTTGCTGAGGAAGCTCCTCCTTACAGTGATCTGTCTGATGATGAAAAGAGATATCCTTTGTTCACAGACGGTTCCTGTCGTCTGGTTGGAAACAAGCGGAGATGGAAATCTGCAGTGTGGAGCCCAACGCGCAGAGTTGCAGAAGCGAGAGAGGGAGAAGGAGAATCCAGTCAATTTGCAGAGGTAAAAGCTGTCCAGCTAGCTCTTAACGTAGCTGAACGTGAGAGATGGCCAAAGCTTTATCTCTACACTGACTCGTGGATGGTAGCCAATGCCTTGTGGGGTTGGCTGAAAGACTGGAAGAAGAATGGCTGGCAGAGGAAAGGAAAGCCAATCTGGGCTGCAGATCTGTGGCAAGACATTGCTGCTCGCATTGAGAGAATCCCAGTGAAAGTGAGACACATCGATGCTCACATTCCTAAGAGCAGAGCTACTGAGGAACAACAACACAACCATCAGGCAGATCTAGCTGCAAGAGTTTCCCAGGTGGACACAAACTCTGATCTTGATCCTGATCTTGACTGGAAACACCGAGGTGAGCTGTTCTTAGCTCGGTGGGCCCATGACTCATCAGGACATCAAGGCAGAGATGCAACCTACCGATGGGCTCGTGACAGATCCATTGACATTTTCATGGATGCTATCACACAAGTCATCCATGACTGTGACATTTGTGCTGCTATTAAGCAGGCAAAGCGGATCAAGCCCTTGTGGTACGGTGACCGATGGTCCAAGTACAAGTATGGTGAAGCCTGGCAGATTGACTACATCACTCTACCTCGTTCTCCATCTGGTAAGCAGTATGTGCTGACTATGGTAGAGGCGAGCACTGGATGGCTGGAAACTTATCCAGTTCCTCATGCAACTGCACGTAACACCATTCTTGGTCTGGAAAGACAAATCCTGTGGAGACATGGAACTCCAGAGAGGATTGAGTCAGACAACGGAACTCACTTCAAGAACAATCTTGTAAAAAACTGGGCCAAAGAGCACGGCATCGAGTGGATATTCCACATTCCCTACTATGCCCCAGCTGCAGGGAAGATCGAACGCTACAACGGTTTGCTGAAAACCACTCTCAAAGCCATGGGAGGTGGATCATTGAAAAACTGGGAGAAACATTTAGCACAAGCAACCTGGTTGGTGAATAGTAGAGGTTCAGTGAATCGAGCTGGACCTGCCCAATCAGATTTGTTGCGAAAGGAAGAAGGTGATAGAGTTCCTGTTATCAGAGAAAAGAATCTGTTAGGCAAAACTGTTTGGGTATTTTCTCCTTCAGGAGAGGCCAAACCTGTCCGAGGGGTGGTTTCTGCTGAAGGTCCTGGTCACACCTATTGGGTGATGCAAGAAAATGGTGAAATTCAGTGTATTCCACAAAGAAATCTAACTTTGGCTGAAAGAGGTTAAATTCAGAGTGTTGCGCAGACACAGCATCGCGCCCAAGAGGAGAGTTCATGAGATCTACGGTGCACGAACCCTGAGAGCCCTGAGTCACCTGAGAGTCCCTGTTCCTTCCTTCGCTCCATCTGCGAGGAAACAAGCTGTTTGCTGTTTTTCCTGTGATTTGACTCTTTTGAATCATCTACATCTGAGATAGCCGGAATGGACTATGGTCTTTATTCACCTATGGTTGTAGATATTATTTTAGATTAGATAAATGATAGTAGCAGCCAATGGAATTGTTTAGAAGGGGTGGACTGTGGTGGTTTGAAACTGTCTTTTTAATTTTCCCTTGCAAAGTTCAGAACAGAGAAAGTGAAAGAATGTAAATAAGTCACTATTGGGTGTAAGAAAGCAAAATAACGATTGTTCTAAACACTTCCATTGGATAGATAGAAATGTTTAAGAACTATTACCCAAAACAAAGTAGGCATTCTGCACATTCTGCGTTCGGCAGTGGGGGCAGTTGCTGGGCTGTCTGGTTGCTGTTTCTTCTTCTCTTCTGGCTGAAGATAACACACTGACCTTGGCAGCTAAGTTAACAACTTTCTGCTCTAACTAAACTCTGCTTCTCTGTCCAGGGGGGTCTGTGGGGGGAAGCTCCTGGGAGAGGGAGGCCCCTTTGGGAGGGTCCCCTTGGGGGGAAGCAAAGGGAGCTTGGTTGTGCTTTTCTATTGATTGTATATATTTGTAAGTGTTGTGAATTTTGTATATTTGTACATATTCATTGCATTTCATCTGCTTGTAAATACAGCTTTTCATTTGCTTCCAGACTGGGCTAGCCTGGTTATTGTCGGTGGGGGGGGGGGAATTTCAGCTCACACCGACACACTCAGGAAGCAGAAATGGGATGCTCTGCCTCTATAGAAAGCTAACTCAGGAAGCAGAAATGGGATGCTCTGCCTCTATAGAAAGCTAACTCAGGAAGCAGAAATGGGATGCTCTGCCTCTATAGAAAGCTAACTCAGGGAGCAGAAGCAAGATGCTCTGCCTTTTGAGTACAATTTGATGTGGTGAAATTTGTGTCAAAGGCAGCCTAGGCTGATTGCAGCACCTCTCCCACTGTACGTGATGTGCAGTTCAGCACACAGATTTCTGTATGACAATGTAGGATGGAATGAATCCCTTCTTCACTAAGACAGACAAGGACCAACTACAATATAGAGAGGATTCAGTCTTGTCTTTCAAAATCAGGTTCATAGTCTCTTACTGGTGAAATGATCACGGGGGAAAAAGCAATCAAAAAGGAGAGATCACATGAGCTACAAATCTTCCTTCCCACTTTCATGGAAGCATTGAGGCAGGAGGTAACATTTCCTCTGTTTAGTTTCCATCATGGAATAGGACAGAGCAGGAGGAAGCAGTGAGGCAGCATCACAATCAGGGCAGGGGGGCAGCATCACTGTGACAGGGTAGCTCCCTCCTGCTGTCCTGGTGAGGCTCTAAGGCCAGGGAGTGGCAGGGAGCAAGTCTGTGGCCCTCTGCCTTCTCCCAGAGCAAATAGACCAAGGGTCTGCTGCCAGGCAGGAAAAATTAAAATAAGAAGAAACCTCATGGTCCAAAGAGTGCTGAGAGCAGCCCTGGTCCAGAACTGAATGGGATGAGGCTAAGGTGTGTGGTTTGATGCTTGATGGCATGGACCAGGAATTGCCTTCTAGGGAATAATACATAATAATAAATCCAGTTTGATATAAACAGGATTGTCAGGGTTGGAAGGGACCTCGAGGATCATCCAGTCCCAACCCCCCTGCCATGGGCAGGGACACCTCACACTACATCAGGTTGCTCACAGCCACATCCAGCCTGGCTGCAAAAACCTCCAGGGATGAGGCTTCCACCACCTCCCTGGGCAACCTGTGCCAGTGTCTCATCACCCTCATGGGGAACAACTTCCTAACATCCAATCTCAATCTCCCCACTTCTAGTTTTGTTCCATCTCCCCCAGTCCTATCACTCCCTGACACCATCAAAACTCCTTCCCCAGCTTTCTTGTAGCCCCCTTCAGATACTGGAAGGCCACAAGAAGCTGGGAGCCTTCTCCTCTCCAGACTGAACAGTCCCAACTCTCTCAGTCTGTGTGCACAGCAGAGCAGCTACAGCCCTCTTGGTAGGCAATGGTTTTACAATGAGTTGAAACCAGATGAAATATTAGACCAGTCACTAATTTCTCTGTCATTTGCTGTGAGTTCTTTTTTCTTTTCTTTTTTTTTTTTTAAATAATCTTTTACTTGGTTTTATTTTTTTCAGTTTTAGGTTGGGAGCCTGTATTTGCATTTCTGTAATTGAAGTGAGTGGCAGCTGAGTGGTTAAATTCCTTTCAGAGGATGCTCCCAGAGACACAGTGTCAATAAACTGATACATACAGGCTTATAATTATCTGCAATCTGTCTAATAGAATAAGAATTTAATATGGGTAGGCACAGAGGGTCAGCTATTTAGTTCAAATTAATGTCTCCATTGAATTAAATACATCTCTGCCAGTCTTCAGCAGCTGAAGAACTTGCTCAGGACTTACTCCTAGGCAGATTGTGATTTCAAAAAGGCACAACTCCACTCTGCTGAGACCACACCTGGAGCTCTGTGTCCAGTTCTGGAGCCTCTGTTCCAGGAAAGGTCTGGAGGTGTTGGAAGGTGTCCAGAGAAGGGCCATGAGGATGAGCAGAGGGCTGGAGCTGCTCTGCTCTGGAGACAGACTGAGAGAGTTAGGGTTGTGCAGTCTGGAGAGGAGAAGGCTCTGAGGAGACCTTCTTGTGGCCTTCCAGGATCTGAAGGGGGCTACAGGAAAGCTGGGGAGGGACTTTTTAGGGTGTCAGGTAGGGATAGGACTGGGGGGAATGGAACAAAAGTAGAAGTGGGGAGATTCAGATTGGATGTTAGGAAGAAGTTCTTCCCCATGAGGGTGGTGAGACACTGGAAGAGGTTGCCCAGGGAGGTGGTGGAAGCCTCATCCCTGGAGGTTTTTGAAGCCAGGCTGGATGTGGCTGTGAGCAATCTGATGTAGTGTGAGGTGTCCCTGACCATGGCAGGGGGGTTGGAACTGCATGATCCTTAAGGTGCCTTCCAACCCTGACAATTCTGTGATTCCAATTCACCTTGAAAAGTGTTTTCAGCAGAAGTGCACTCAGACTTCTTCACAGAAGACTCTCTGTAGAGTGATTTTCTACTTCCTTCAGTACAGCAGTCTGGAAGCAAGTGTGAGTAAAAGTTGAAAGAGGTATCTGGCAGTGCCAGAAAGTGAATGCTGATTCTTTCCATCAGCAGGACACTCATTCCTAGAAGGAATTAGTAAAACAAGAGAAGAGGTCTCCTCTCCTCTGACTGCAGGAGTGTTTTCTGCCTCCCAGAGCACAAACCCTGTAGATTGGATGACATTAGAAGTGCTGACACTGGGAGATGGGCTGCTTGTTTACAGTGCATTGAAATTCAGATCCCTGGTGTTGGAGCAAGGCTGGCTGCAGACAGGTTCCTATTGTTTTCCTTCCCCTATGCCATTTCTCCAACAGCATTTTCCCCCAAGAAGTGCTGGCTTCTGCCATCCACACAAAACATGCCTGTGCAGCAGATTCATAAGCATGTCCTGGCTCAGGGGCCTTAATATCCATTAAAAAATTCATGGGTTTACATTTTTTATTTGCAGAAGATAGATCTCTTAATAGTCTGAGCATCTGAAGAGGCTTGTGGTCAGTGCTGAAGCCTCATGACTCCACCTCATGGCTAGTGGAAACTGAACAGAAACCCACCTGTGATGCTGCTGTGGTCAGGAAGGGAGCAGAGATTGGTGGCTGAAGGCATTGCAGCTGGCTTGGAGAGACATTCCCAGGCTAAGGCACTCCTGTTCTGCTGATTTGTTCTCAAGGTACACTTGTTTATTGTACCTCACAATCCTCTCTTACTCAAAAGAGACAGGCTTGAGAATCAGAATCACAGAACCACAGAACCCCAGAATCACAGACTCACAGAACACATCAGTTTAGAAGAGACCTCCAAGCTCATCCAGTCCAACCCTCCACCCAGCTCTGAAGGCTCAACACCAAACCATGTCCTAAGCACCAGCTCCACACACTGCTGAAACACCTCCAGGGATGCTGACTCCAGCACTGCCCTGGGCAGAACATTCCAAAGGCTGAGAACCCTTCCAGGGAAGAAAGATTTCCTGAGATCCAGCCTGAACCTCCCCTGGCACACCTTGGAACCATTTCCTCTGCTCCTGTGGCTTGGCAGCAAGGAGCAAAGGCTGCCCCCTGCTCACTGCAACCTCCCTTCAGGGAGCTGCAGAGAGCAATGAGGTCTCCCTCAGCCTCCTCTTCTCCAGCCTCAACACCCCCAGCTCCCTCAGCCCCTCCTCTAGCCCAGGGGCTCCAGGCCCTTCTCCAGCCTCACTGCCCTGCTCTGCACAGGCTCCAGCCCCTCAATGTCCTTCCTGCAGTGAGGGCCCAGAGCTGAACACAGCACTCCAGCTGTGGCCTCCCCAGTGCTGAGCACAGGAGGATGATCTCCTCCCTGGCCCTGCTGCCCACCCTGCTTCTGACTCAGGCCAGGATGCCTTTGGCTTTCTTGGCTCTCTGAGCACTGCTGGCTCATTTTTAATTGTCTGACAGCCCGAAGACAGTAATTGCTTTTGTAATGGCCCCAGGATAATCGATTGCCCTTAGGAACTCCTAATTGTCCATTTCCTGTGAATGAAGGGAAGGGAAGATGAGGCTCAGTCAGTATGAATTGAAGATTTTTATGATTTAAGGCTTTTTTTTCATATTGAAACTTCTCCTACTGTCTGAAATGTGTTGGTTATTGCAGCATCCCAACAGACAACAACTTTATGCCAGCACAGCCTTGGCATTTTAAGCAATGCCTCAGTGTGAGAAATATGCTCTGCAGCTTCTCCTGCTGCTGCTGCATACAGACCAGTGGGGAACAGTCACTACTTGAAGGTGTGTACAGGACCCTGAAGCTGGGAGGAAGCCCTCTGATGACAGTTCTGTTTGTGTGTGGCTGCAGAGCACAATCTGCAAGAACAATGTTTCATCACTCTGGGTATGATGGTTTAGAAGACAAGTTTTGTCTTGGAGTGTTACAGTTAAAGCCAATGCCTGATTTTTTTTTTTTTTTTTTTTTTTGTTCAGAGGTTTTGAAGGTTATGGATAAACAGTTTTAGGGATTGGACACAGAAAAATGCAAGATAAGTTTATCTCATTCCATTGGTCTGCTGAATATCTTATATTTTGTAGCAGAAACTTGTTGGTTCTCTTCTTTCTTCTCCTCTCCAGGCTGAATCTTCTGCTTTGTTGCTGGCTGCCTCATCTTTGACCTTGCCTGCAGGTTGAACTGTCTTCTATTTTCACAGCATCACAGAATCACAGGACATTACAGGTTGGAAAGGACCTCCAGAGATCACCCAGTCCAAACCCCCTGCCAGAGCAGCTCAGAAAGGCTTAATGGGGAATAAATGGTGCTTGTGACACATCCAGTTATAAGATCTAAGAGATGCAATTTTGCTGGCAGGCAGAAAGTTCAAACAGAAGGAGGCAGTTTTTACACACTGCAGATAGTCTGTGTGAGCCCCCCCCAGTCTGGGGCCTGTGAATGCTAAGATTTTATGCAGCTTCAAAACTACAGCTTTAGAATCACAGAATTGTTTTGGTTGGAACCTAAGCTGATCCAGTCCAACCACCAACCCAACCCCACCATGGCCACCAAACCATGTCCCCCAGTGCCATGGGCACACATTTCTGGAACACCTGCAGGGATGGGGACTCCACCACCTTCCTGGGCAGCCTGTGCCAGTCCCTGACCACTCTTACAGCAAAGAGATTGTTCCCCATGTCCAATCTAACCCTCTCCTGACACAATTTCAGGCCATTTCCTCTCCTTCTATCTCCTGACACAATGGAGAAGAGACCAACGCCCACCTCACTGCAGCCTCCTCTCAGGGAGCTGCAGAGAGCAATGATGTCTCCCCTCAGACTCTTCTTCCCCAGTCTGAACACCCCCAGGTCCCTCCCCTGCTCCTCCCCAGCCCTGTTCTCCAGGCCCTTCCCCAGACTGTCTCTGGACACACTCCAGCCCCTCAGTGTCTTTCTTGGGATGAGGGGCCCAAACCTGAACCCCAGTATTTGAGGTGTAGCCTCACCACAGATGAGTACAGGACAATTAATTGAACAGAACTTGTCAACATCCATTAAAAGAGGTGACACCTCCATTTCAGAAAGTCTGAGCTACTTTAATTTGTTTTTGATTCAGGGGAAGTGCTGTGGTCTGCAGCAGTAAGACTCACCTTGCATTCTTATAATCTGTTGCATCATTGGACTGGATCTGAGAATTGCTGTAGGGATCCAACATGAATGAGAAACACAAAGAGGCTGGAGGACCTCTTCTTGCTAATTTGGTTGTTCATTGGGGTGCTATTTTATGCCATAAAAAGTTTTGGGTCTGGACTATGATTCAGTCTTCATTGAGTTTTTAAGGTATTTTCAAGGCTTGGCATCAGCTGAACAGGAACCTTGCAATTTCCTCAGGATCCTTCCCAAACGGACTGGTGATGCAGGAAAGTTTTGAGAAGGAGCATCCATTTGTGTGATTCTTCTTCCCTGCACTCCAAACCAACGAGCTAAAGCCGTGCTAGAAATGCCAGCTCAGGCTAAACCAATCTGCATTACCTGAGGCTGGCATCTCTGTAATCTTGTCAAAGGGAAGCCACAACAAGCTGGGTACAACAAAGGACAGAGGGAGCTCCTTATGCTGTCTGCAGTGGGAGCAGCTAGAGCCTCATCCCTCCTAGGAAAGCAGCATGCTTAAAGAGCCTGGGAAAGATGCCCATCTTCTAACTAATTTTTACTTGCCTGTGCTGCACAGAAAACAAGTTACTGCCACAGGAAGGAACCAGCCCTTACAAATGGTAGAAACATGCATCTTGGACCTCTTTCATAAACATATTTATCAACCCCTGCAAGAGAAGAACGAACATTACCCACAGTGAGGAGCTGCTGGAGTGCTAATAGCTCTCTGTCCTCTTGAGCCTGCAGGTGAAGCCACTGCAGTCTGGAGACTCTTCTCCCTCCAGATTCTGACTTGTTGGCTCAAACACAAAATAATGCAAAGAACAAAAAAAGGTATTTTAATAAAATGGATCAGACTAAATTGCTGACTGCAGGATAATTCTGCAGCTTCACAACAGGAATTCTAGGGTTCTTGCTGCCTCCTTAACTGCATGATAAATTGCAGACTTTGGTGCCACAGGCTCACAGAGCATTGTGTGATCACCATTGCTTTGCTGATTTATTTTTTCATGGCCACCAATGCCCATATAAAATCTCCCTCTGTTTGTGCTCAGGCCCCCTCAGTTTTGTTCATGGTTTGTACAGTGCAACAATCAGATTGGCAATTAATGTTAACATATGTGGTAGGCTTAAATTTGCACCCCCAACAAATCATGGATTCACCCCCAGAATGGAGATTTCCCCCCAGGCATATATCACCAGACTAGCTCAGATGTTTGGAAGCAAAATGAAGCCATATTTGCAAGAGGTGAACTGAATATCAAAGTGTAAAAGGGGATAAACATATCCTGGATATATTTACATATAGTCACAACTCAACCACCCCAGAAATACTTCCTTAGACAAAGTCAGCTCCTCCCACCCAGGGAGGCTCTATGCAACAAACCTGCTCTCCCTGGCCCCCACCCCCTTCTCCCCAGCACCTCACACACAGTAGTCAAAACAAAGATTATCCCAGCAAGGCTGTGGAGAGAGAGAAAGAAGTTGCAAGCAGAAGTGACAGGGAAGAAAAAAGAAAGAGCTATCTGTGGTACAAAATGTGACACCAATGGGAAGATATTAACCTATCAATTGTTATCATGCTGTGTCCAATCCCCAACATTTTTTGCCTTCTACTCAAATTATCTAGAAAAGTCCTATCTACAATTAGTGTCTAAGCTAGGGACTAGCTCTAACTGCAACAACATACATCATGGATGTGATGTTAGTCACATCACATTGATTGTCTGTGTCCTTCACATCTGTCATCCCAGGCTGTGCACTGGCTGTAGCTGTCAGCTATTAAGTCCAGCAGCAAGGCTCTGGAGAGATGTCTGCACCACTTTTTATATTGTGATGGTTTAGGTGCCTGTAAGAACCACAGACCTCCAGGAGGTCCAGAGTGTGCAGGAGGTGGCCTGGGAAGTGTATCTCATTCCCATAAGACCTTCATCCTTACAAAACTGGCTGTAGTTTCAGTTTTCCTCCCCTGCCCCCCCCCCTCCCCCCCTCCTCCCCGACTACTCCCAGGAGGATGCCCAGGCTGTTATCTCTTGTGGGGGAGGCCTGGTGTTGGCTTCGGCAATGCTGCTAATTAGTCCTGGAGCTGCCTAATTGGGGCCTCTAACTGCACCACAATGAGGGGGGGAGAGGGAGGAAGAGAGGCATGGGGGATACAAGGAGGGGTGTGAAGAACTGGCTTTGTTAGCCTGATTTAAAGGGAGGTTTTTGTGAAGCTTTGGCTTAATGTGGTTCAGTGTTAAGCCCAGACTATGGATTTTGTGTATCTCATCTGCTTTGTACTGTTGGGATAGCTGTGAATGGCCTTTCTGTTTCAACTTTCCAATCCTATCCAATCCTTTGTGTGAGCAATTTTCTTTTGCCCCTTCTGTAAGAGGTAAAAGCACATCTGTCTGGCTCTAAACTAAGACATATATATATATATATATATCTTTATACATGATCAAGGCCAAAGTGCTCTGCTTTCACCCACAGTGTGCAGGAGATTTTGCTGTGCAGGGCAAGGGGTAGGGACCTGTTCCAACGTTGCTCTGTCTGATGTTTATTCTGTCTGGAAGCTACCCACAAGCATTAGTCATACACAGGGGCTTGTTTCACCCCAGATCTCACCCCAAATGCTTTCATTGGAAGAGTTCCTCAGAGACACAGGACAGTCTGGCTTTGACTGTGGGTTAGGCACAAGGAATTGCTGGAATTTTGATTGTTTGAATATGTCACTGGGGACCTGACCAAAGGCCTCAGGGATGAGGACTTTGCCCTGAACACTGTGAAATCTGAATTGGTCAGATTAAAATAATGCCAGAGTAAGAAAAATAAAAGAGAGCAGATCTGAGTTTGTGGCTACCAAAGCCTTCATGAGATCCTTTCTGTGCTAGTGAGAAGCTGAGCTAGCCAGCCCTCTAGGCTCCCCACTTGCTGGGATGTAGGAGTCATCTGATGGCTTCTGCTCCTCAGTAAAGAATCTGAACACATTTAATCCTAGAGAAGAGACCCCATCAATGATTTATTTCTGAGACCTATCCATTAGCTACTTCTAAACCTTTTTTTCAGTACGTGCTTCAGTGGCTCAGTTAAATGTTTTTAATCAGGATGTCTCACTGTGTCAGGAAAATAACCTGCAGAGACCAAAGTGTATTATGTCAGCTGTCACTTTCTATTAACTAAACTTGTCAAAAATGCTGGCAATACTTCAGTGTTAAATGCTAACATTAAAAAGCTGACACTTACCAGGGCTGTTGTTGCCATTGAAGTGTGCTGCTGGCGTTCCTCACGCTCGTGCCTGGCATTCCCAGAATCACAGAACTCTCTGGGATGGAAGGGACCTCCCAGGCTCATCCAATCCAACCCCTCTGCACTCAGCAGGGACATCCTCCAGTAGATCAGGTTGCCCAGAGCCCTCTCCAGCCTCATCTTCAATGTCTCCAGGCATGGGGCCTCAGCCACCTCCCTGGGCAACCTGTTCCAGTGTTCCACCACCCTCCTGGTGCAGAACTTGTTCCTCATATCCAATCTCAATCTGCTCTGCTCTAGTTTGAAGCCATTGCCCCTGGTCCTGTCCCTGCAGGCCTTTGCAAACAGTCCCTCTGCAGCCTTCTTGTAGCCCCTTCAGGTACTAGCAGGTTGCTGTTAGGTCTCTCTGGAGCCTTCTCTTCTCCAGGCTGCACACCCCCAGCTCCCTCAGCCTGTCCTCACAGCAGAGCTGCTCCAACCCCCTGATCATTTTTGTGGCCTCCTCTGGACCCTCTCCATCAGGTCCATGTCCTTCCTGTGCTGAGGGCTCCAGAGCTGGACACAATACTGCAGGTGAGGTCTCTCCAGAGCAGAGCAGAGGGCAGGATCCTCTCTCTCCATCTCTGGCCACACTGCTTTGGATGCAGCCCAGGCTGCCCTTGGCCTTCTGTGCTGCAAGCTCACACTGCCTGCTCCTGTCCAGCTTCTCCCCCAGCAGCATCCACAAGTAATTTTCCTCAGGGCTGCTTCCTATTCCCTCCTCCCCCAGCCTGGATTGACAGTGAGGATTGTTCCTGCAGTCTTCACCAGCAATGTGTGCCATGCTCAGTCTTTCCCCTGCTTTGTCCTGGGATCAGTGCTAAGTTCACAAGCCTGCCATCAGCCACCTGTGCTGGTTTGAGGCCAGACAGATCGTCTCTTGCCCTGAAAGGGACAAAAGAATGACACTCGCACAAACGGATTGGAGAGTGATGGAAAGTTTAAATGGAAAAGCAATTGGTGAAGCTACAAAAGACTACAAAGGATAGTGCCAAGAATATCCCAAAAGCATACAGAAGCCCTCACAGAATTCCCAAAGCTTCCCAATTCCTCCCTTCTCCCACCTGAGGGTAAACCCAAACCCCCAGGTCTCTTTCTTCCCCCTCCCACTGCTAGGCAAGTCTCAGGCTGGCCAGGTCTTAGACTGCCCCCGCCCCCCCCCCCCCCCCCTCCATTCTCCTCCTGGCATTAGGCCTAGCCAGGCCTAAGTGGCCTTGAGGATACTCCCCTGGCATTACCCGATAAGAGAGGACATCTCCCATGGGAGCGGAGAGGGAAGAAAGAGGAAGAATATGACTCTGCAGATGGATTTATAGGGCGCAGGATTTATGGGTAGAAATACGCCGAGTCCTGTGTCCATCCCTATTGGGTGGGCACCCAGGACACCAAAGGTGTAATTTATGTGGCAGTGGCAGGGGGCATCCAGCCTAAACTGCCACACCACCTAATACTTTTTAGTCTTGGTAGCCTTTGCCCATCAGTGACACTTCAGCTGTTCTTATCCATGCAGCTGTCTAGTGCAGCATCAAGCACACAGTGCTGCCTTAGGAGAGATCCCTCTTGGTGAAGGTTATGCATTTCTGCATGCAAATTCTCTGCTCTCCCAAAAGCACCTGCAAGGGCTTTTACAGATAGAGTAAAGACAAACACAGCATAATCTCTGTATTTTGATGCAGCCTCTGGCTCTTGCCTCCTACAGCTCACACAGGAAGCCAAGATGTGTATAGATTGGTTAATATTTGCTCAGTGCTTGGAAGGTACGAGCTATTGATGTCCTGAGTGGGATTCAAGCCTGCCAGAGGCTGCTGCTTTAGCAAAAGTAGCACAGAAACACAGGCCACAGGAGCGAGCAAGGCTGCAACTGGGGTTCCAGGCTGATTGCTCTGGTGAGATAGGCAGGGCCCTGCTTCACTGAAGACCCCAGGAGCACAATGAGCTGGCCACTGATGAAGCACTGTTGTTTCCAAGCTGTGGCCTGGTTGCAAGGGAAGGGCACACAATGACAGTGAGCAATTGAATCAAATATGCTATAAAATAACAGCCCTAAAATAGTAAACCTTGTGATGAATTATTAAAGTTGCTTATTTTAACATTTTATTTACTGAATTTTGCATTATTAAAATTACAAACCAACAGCTGCCATCTCACATTGCCTTGTCATTGAATCTGGCCTCCCTGGGACTGGCTTTGTTCTCCTTCAGCCTCCCCAGTTTGTTAACATGATCTTGCCTCCTGACCTTTCTCTCCTTACACCATTATGATTCATGCCACTGCCTCTCTTTTGCCCATTCCTTTTCACTTGAATTTTCTTGGCTGTGCCTGCAAAGCTCTGCAAGGCTCCAGCACACCATGAATCTCTCATCATGTGTTTTCCCATATGCAGCACCTCTTGTCCCCCATGTCCCAGAGTGCTAAGTTGCTGCCTTCTTTCGTTTAATTTTATCCTTGGCACTCACTCATCTCCCTTGCAATACTCAAATGAAAAGAAAAATAAAAGTAAATTTAAATGGCTTGGTGAAATGAAATCCCTCATGAGATGCTCAGCATATGCCAGCTTTCCTGGGATTGTTTTCATGCTGTATAAATTTTCATATACTTCTGCTAAAATATCCATTCTGGTTTCATGTCTGGGTCAACCAATGGATTCTTTGGCACGGAGAGACCACTCCTGTGACATGCCCCCAATGGAAGAAGGCTTTGGGATTAGATTCCTTGAAGGGAGCATCCCAAAAGGAAGGGATCTGTAATGCTAAAAATGGAACAGTTAAAACAGAAAACTTTCCAGACAGGTTGAAAGTACAAAGGAGTAGAATGGGCTCTACCTATACCCCTCTGCTTCCTGCAAAAAGCTTGGATGCTTCTGCCCCACCCAAGGAAATAGCAGTGCCCCAGCTGCAGGGTGACATCCCAGCCTGTTCCTGCTCATGTCTCTCTCCTTCCATGTCCTACCTGATGCCCACCTACAGCCTTTCTCCTAAATCATGACATAATAAACACAGGAGAAGAATCATCCCCCTGATTTTGAAGAGGACCTGAGAAGGCATGTCCCATGGACAATCCCTGTAGCATCTTCAGCACAGCTTCTGTCACTCGTTGAGGTTAAAAGACCTCCATAACTTGGATCCCTTCTGCAGCATAGATGATGCAGGCAGTAACAGCATGAGCAGGGTCTGTCTTCTCTTGTGCCTTGTGTGCCTTATATTCAAAACTGCCTATTTATAACATTTCTCATATAAGTGCTAAAATAGTAGCTGCCATTTTTAAAACAACACTTATCTGTTCTGCTGAAATCTTTGTATTTTCCAAACTCCCTCCCTTCTGAGTGCAGTCCCCACTGACAGTTGCCACTTGACCCAAGGCACACGGGCAGCAGTGTTTTGCCATTCCACCTCTCTTGCCTTTTTCTCTCTGGAATTTCTCATGAGAGATGAACTTTTGGGTATTTTCAAAATGCCAGTTGGGTGGCTGGGTCATTTCCAGACTGCCAGTGATGGCTGCCTGCTGTCTGCAGAGGGATGCTTAAGGTGGCTGTGGCCACGCACGATGCTAGCTGCTGCCATGCACCTTGGAGCTGCTTGCACGGGAGGAGAGGCTGCACTGCTCGCCTGGCAGGGCTAGGCACAGGGTGGGCTTGAGCTACAGATGTGTCCTTGACACAAGGCACTGCTGAACCTGCTGCCCAGCACCACCTGAGCTTCTCACCCTGCCGCAGGGAGATGCTGGCGGTGCCGGATGGGGAGCAGCGCAGGAGCCGCCCCCTGTCCTGCTACGAGTGCCTGATTCAGCCAGAGCACAGACATCGAGTGGGATGCAATTGCTGTCTGCAGCTACCTGATAGGGTTAGAGGGAAGGCAGCCCCCTCCTCTCTGAGGAGTGAATGGAAACCTTCCCACACTGCAGCAAGAGAACTGGTGATGAGATGTAGTGGGGATGTGCCTTCTCTAACAGTCTACCTGCAGAGGAGGCTGGGGGAGCCGTGCCGTGCAGGTCCTGTGCAGGTCATGCCCTCCTCTCCACTGACCCTCACGGGGAGAGCAGTTCAGATGGAGGTGGTTGCACTGCAAACACCATCTGTAGTGCAGGAATGCTTGGAATCACCCAGCTTCTTGCCCTGGTGCCTTTAAGGTATTTTGAGAATAATAATAATAGCTTCCTTAATGGCCCCTGAACTCTTCAAGGACACATCAAGAGCAATCCAGATCTTCTGACTTCTCATTATAAGTGGGCCTGGGTTTTACATGCACCAAATATTACTCTATAAGGAATAGTAAATAATTGTTACGGTTTAGAGCTAGTGCCCTAGCTTAGTGTCCTAATTGTAAATAAGAGTAAGAATTTTCCAGAGACTTCCAGTCTAAAGGATAAACAATTTTAGGGACTGGGCACAGAATAACGTGAGAGAAGTTTATATATTCCACTGGCTTGCTGAATATCTCATATTTTGTGGAACAAACTGCTTCTTTCTCTTTCTCCCTGTTGCTTCTTTCCTGCTTGCTGCTTGTCTCTCTCTTTGACCTTGCTGCTGCTGGAATAATCTCTTGTTTTGGCTGTGTGCAAGGTACAAGGTGGGAGGGAGTAGGGGAAAATCAGGATAGCTGTGTGCAGCCTCCTTTGCACCTTTGTGTCCAGAGGGGTGGGGGGGGAAGGGCTGAACTGTTATATGAGGAGGCATTTCTGATGTTGAACTGTGAATATATGTAAATATACCCTGTGCATGTTTATTGCTTTTATAATTTCATATTTAACCCATTTTTGTAAAATAATTTCATTTTGCTTCCAAAATTCTGAGTTAGTGGTGGCAAATTTATTCCAGGGGTGTGGTGGGTTGGAAATTCCCTCCCAACATTAACTTTGGCAGACTAGCTCAGTTGGGAAGCAAATGGAGCTGTATTTACAAGCCAAACTACAATGGAGTGCAATGAAGATATACAAGCTTACAGTATTTGCAAGATTTACAGGGATTTGCAATTAACAAAACAGAATCACACCCCTCCCCGCCCCTCCCCCCCCCCCTCGCCCCTCCCCCGCCTACCCTGGCCAAAAGACCAGGGAAAGCTGGCCCCCCTGCCTCCCCCTCTCAGCCTCCCCCTCTCTTCCCCCCTCACCTCCCTGGCAAAAGGAAAGAGAGAGAGAAGCAGAAAAGGTTAATACCAGACCAACCAGCACACAGGGGGTAAATCTCCACTTTGTTGGGATGCAAATTCAAACCACAGCCATCATGGTACATATTGCTCTTTGCCTGTTCCTAAAAGTGCTGTAGCTTTTCTGTTGAGCTCTGGCTCTCTGTGTCACTCTTCCAGTTTGAAATGGGAACTTAAGCCTAAATCCTGATTTCAAAAACTGAAAGTAAAATAAATTACCATTGGAGGTAAAAGAAAAATAATGCTAAGGTCTATACAATTCATTGGGTTGTTAATGGGATACAGAGCAGAAGTGTAAAGAGTTCTTGCTCTCGTTTCATCTCCTGTCGCTTCTGCTTGCAATTTTCCTCTCTCTCTCCAATGGCCTTGCCAGGGGATCTCTGTTTTGACTACTGTGTGAGGTAACAGAAAGAGGGAGGGAGCGGGGGAGGAGGTGAACAGTCCCCCTGGATTCATCCAGGGGGATTTGAGGAATTTCTGTGTTGTTTATAAATTTTATATAGATAGATAGATAGATAGATAGATAGATAGATAGAGTACATATATTGTATATTTTGGTCGTATTCATTGCATTTCATATTTCTAGGTTGTAGTTTGCTGGTAAATAGAGCTTCATTTGCTGGCCTGGCAATTTTTATTTTGGGGGTAGTTTTTCCAAATTAGCTGGGGGGTAATTTCAACCCACCACAGTCACTGGAAGTCATAGGGATTGGGAAGTCTTTCCCAGGCTGTTACCATTTCAGGCAAGATCAGCTACCAAGGTAGAGTGTGATTTGATACTGCTGCCAGATTCCTCAAGTTTCCTCTGTAGAATTGATTAGAGCCTAAACACTGCCTCGTGAGGGATTGCCTAGAAGGTTAATCAATGTAATGCCAGTGTGTATTTCCTCCTCTGCTCCAGCCCTCTGTGCCAAAGCAGTCTGTTCTATCTGGAAAAGCCAAGAGACTTTGCCAAATGTCATACCTAGCACCGAGGTTTTCTCTACCTGACAGTAGCAGGAAGATGAGTTCCAGATGCTGGTCTCTGTGAGACACTCAGTCAGCCCGGCACAGTCTTCTTCTGGGAGGATTCCACTCTTGGTAGGATGCTTGCAAAATCTGTCAGCCTGGATGGATGCTCAGTGCTGAATAAGCTTTGTTTACTATGTGTCTGAGTGCTAGAAACGAGTTGAAAGGCTCTTTGACAACCTGATGGCCAAAAGGCAATGCTGGAGGTTTCTGATCTGGAATCAGCTAATTTTTTCTGCTTCATGTAGAAACAAACCCAAATGTTGCAGTCACACAGATACTTAAGAGCATGTGAAATATGGATCCTGTGAGTGCCCTGAGGACTTCAGCCTGGGCTGAAACGAGGGGATGACTTCTGTGCCTTCTGTTTACTAGACTATTTTTTTTTGCACAGCCTCAACCAGTCCTCTTGGCAGAATGTAAATCCAAGAAAGTCCTCTTTATAGTATTTGGAATTAAAGCACTGCACAGATATTTTGCTAACATCTGTCTGTCTCAGTTTGAGGAACAGAAGCTGATTCGTCTGAGGAAGTTGTTGGCAACTGACACACAGAAAAGCTGAAGTACAGCCAGGATCAGAATCATAAAAATGCACTATTTTGTTCAGAGGGAAGAAGTTTGCACTAGCTATGCCAAATCTTGCCTTTGCTGACAGAAATGGATGAGAGCAAGTTGTCTTATCTCAATCTCCAGTTTAGCAGATCACACACTGCCAGTGTCCTGGTCGCATCCCTGATCCTGTGGAAACGACAAAGCCAAGTTTGCTCCTGGCTCTGAAGAAGCCTTTCTAAAAATGAGATATGTGGCCACCCTCTCCCATGGCAACAGGCAGCCCTTGCAGAGAACCCCTTTGATGACAGCACTGTTTTCATCCCACTTTGGCAAGACTCTGGTGTTCAGGAGATGATATCTGCTGACTGCTACCAGCCCTACACTGCACCCCTTCATCAAGTCCTCCCTGGACAAAGGGCTTGCCACCCCAGAAAGGCCATCAGGTGAGAGCTGCACCACCAACAGCAGGAAAGGCCACATCTGCCCAAATTCTGTGTTGCTAAGAATGGGAGGTTTTTAGGGCAGTGTTTTCCTACACTGAGGTGAAGGGAAGCGTAGCTCTCCTCTCCAGCAGAACAGCCATTGCAGAAATCTCTGGAGATGGCACAGCTTGGGAGTCTGCAAAACATTAATTTCTTCTGAACACTTCTAGATTATTTTGAGAGTTTTGTTTTCTGACTCATGGGTTCTGAGGCTCTATAAGTACTGAAATGAGAAAAAGAGGAGGCAAAGTTGTGGCTCTCCTAACTTTTTGTGTTTTGTCATATCAGAATGTGTCTTGAATGCTTTTATTTTTCCTCTCTGTAAGTTGCTTGTACCTCCTGGGAGAGATTCTTAACAGAGGAAAACCAACCTGATGGCTCTGGGAATGCAATCAGGAGAATGCTTCCTTCTCTTGGTTCTGTGAGATGCCCAATGCCAGCACAAGGGGCAATGGTGGAAGCTGAGGTGTAGGAAGTTCCATGGAAACAGAAGGAAAAGTTTTTTCCCTGTGAGGATGGCAGAACACTGGAACAGGCTGCCCAGGGTGGTTGTGGAGTCTCTTCTCTGGAGATATTCAAAACCCCACCTGGATGTGTGACCTGCCCTGGGTGCTCCTGCTCTGGCAGGGAGGGGGGGTCAGACTGGATGAGCTTTGGAGGTCCCTTCCAGTCCCTAACATTCTGTGACTCTGTGAGATGTGGAGCTGAGCCTGCCAATGTGCACAGGTGCTTGAGCAGCACCTTTAGCACCTGACAAAACAACTCCAACTTCCAAAATAGCTCCAACTTCTGTTCTAATTATTATTCTAATTATTATCCCAGAGTGAAGAGGTATTTTGAAGTGATAGGCAAAGAGCTTCAGCTGAAAAAAAAAAAACTGATATCAGGGTATGCTGACCTTAGGAGAACTTTACTCCTTGCCTTTGTTACTGTGTTATAGAGCTTGCACAGAACTGACCCTTATAGCCCAAACTTATGTAAATATCAAAGACCTTTTCAAGAAGATTTGAAGCAAACAAGAACTTTAGGGAACCTACCAGCCTGTGTGGTAAAGATGTGTTTGCAACGATCCACTGAGTGTTTGCTTTAGCAACAAAGGTGCAGGCAGCAGGATCTTGCACTGCTCTTGCTGCATTTACCTGCCCATTAGACTGTACAACAAAAGGATCTCGAGCTGTTTGCTTGCTTGTTTCCAGGTGTTCCATAAGAAATCAGCTAAGGATTTGAGGAAGGGCTGCACAAATTCATTGAGCTTTAAACTTTTGACAAAATAAACTGCTGAGAAGGATGGGTTTTAGCAGCCATTACATTATCTCCATGAAGCTCAGTGTTGTAATGCTTGACCATGTACTTCTGGAAACATTTTTAGGGGTGTCTTAGGTTTACAGTATCACAGAACACATCAGCTTGGAAGAGACCTCCAGGCTCATCCAGTCCAACCCTCCACCCAGCTCTGAAGGCTCAACACCAAACCATGTCCCTAAGCACCAGCTCCACACACTGCTGAAACATCTCCAGGACAGTGACTCCAGCACTGCCCTGGGCAGAACATTCCAAAGGCTGAGAACCCTTGCAGGGAAGAAAGTTTTCCTGAGATCCAGCCTGAATCTCCCCTGGGACAGCTTGGAACCATTTCCTCTGCTCCTGTGGCTTGGCAGAAAGGAGCAGAGGCTGCCCCCTGCTCACTGCAACCTCCCTTCAGGGAGCTGTAGAGAGCAATGAGGTCTCCCTCAGCCTCTTCTTCTCCAGCCTCAACACCCCCAGATCTCTCTGGGGAGGAAGCATCAGCTGAGTCTCTTAACATGCACTATGCTTCCATCATGACCTTGCCTGCTGAAGTCGATATGATGCCATGGCTCAAATTAAACACCTACCACCCCGATCTCACTGGGAGTGTCTTGAAGACATTACAGTGGAATCAAACTAACATTCTTTAGTAAATTATACAGCTGTGCCCAGACACTGTAGATGCAGGGGTGATGCTCAGAAAGGAAGCATTTGCAGTACTCCCTTATTCACCCACATCCTTTAGAAGCTCTCTGAAAGAAACTTGAAGCAAATCTGTATTCCCCATTCCCCAAGCATTTCAGGGAAATTACAGCAACAGAAGTCACATTGGACTGTCCCATACTGCTAAGATAGCATCCTTGTCCAAATGTGCTGCCAAATACCTGCCAGCATATACTAGGAAGAGGATACAATACGTTCTTACATTGTTGAACCTGCTCCACTGGGCCCGAGGCAGTGCAGCCCTGCGGTCTGCTGGTTGTCTCCTTGGGAGGGGGTGCATTGGGGATGCCTTCAGCACAGTGTGGGGTGTGTTCAGCACTTGGCAAGCCGAATCCTCTTTGAAGTGAACCATCTCTGGGTGGTTTAATTTATTTGATCAAACATTGCCAAAAGAAACCAATCCCAAAGGAACTTGGTGTTATTGAAGAGCTGAGGCATGGGAATATTCCTGCTCTAATTAGGAAGATATGAATAAACAGAAAGGACACTGAGTGAAGTTAAGGGTCGAACACACATTCTTCACAAGTCTCTTATTACCAAGTGGAAGCACAGAGGATGTAAATTATTGACTTCCTTGATACTGATCAGTGTGCTCATCTGTTGCAAAATGCCCTGTGCCACCCTTCCAAAGGATGCTGTGTACAGTGCAGTAATGTAAAGGGCAAAGGTCCTGTTGCACAAGGGGTTTGGCTTTGGCAGTTCGTTTTCCTCATCACAGGCACTGTGGGGATATGTTTTGGGTGTGTGCTGAAAGCAATATTGGTAATACAGAGAAGGCTTTGTGGTAGCTGAGCAGAGCTTACACAGAGGCAAGGCCTTTTCTGCTTCTCACCCCACTCCAGCAGTGAGTAAGCTGGGGGTGCAGAAGACACTGTGAGGGGACACAGCTGGGGCAGCTGAGCCCAGCTGCCCAAAGGGTTGTCACACTCAGCTCAGAGCTGGGGACAGAGGAAGGAGGAGAGCACGTTGGGAGCACTGGTGTTTGTCTTCCTCAGCAATGGCTGTGTGAGGCAGCCCTGCTCTCCTGGAGAGCCATGGACATGGGGAATGAGGCCCTTGGTTTGCACTGCTCACAGCTCTTGCTCTACCTGTTGAACTGTCTTCAGCTCAACCCGCAGCTGTTCTCACTCTTACAATTCTCTTCCTCACCCTCCTGTGAAGGCAGTGAGTGAGTAGCTGTGTGAGGCTCAGCTGCCAGATGGGGTTAAGGCATGACCTGTTGCAGTAGGAGATAGTTCCATAGGGTTATGCTCCTCCAGAGGAGTAGCTGTTGAATGAGGTTTCCATAAATGAGCCATTATAACCATGAGTGAGGTGTGGAATACCAGAGAAGAGCTGTTACCTGCACACAACGAACACAACTTGTCCTGGGGACGACGTAGTCACTAAGGAACCTTACAAAGTCAAAGCAAGTGTACACCACTTTGGCAGCTTTGATCCAAAACTTCATTTTGCCCTCTGTCTGCCATGGTTTGGCATCAGGATGGTTTCAGAGAACAGTAACCTAAAGGTGGCATTCAAGGATAGCAAATTACTCTGGCTTTGCACACAGGTGTAGTGCTCCCACACTTGGTCCCAGGGATTTGCTGTCGGTGTCACAGGGTCCTACTCAGTGGGGCCGGCTGGCCAGAGTGGGAAAAATACTTACCTCAGGAGCTCTCTAGTTCCTGAGAACAGTCAGCTGCCTTTCTCCACGCTACAGACTCTCCTTTTCTAGCTTTAGGTGCTGTGTTGGCCAACAGTTTTTAGGACTGGGCATCCTGGGCTGCCTGGCTGTGGTGAGAGCTCTGCAGCAGCTGCAGCCCAGCTCAGTTCACACTGATGTGGAACATGCCATGAGCACCTGGAAAGGCCAAGGGACAGTCTGGAAGCTCAGGTAGTGACTGGGAAACAGTTACCTTGCAGGACAGAAGGTCACATATGACAACCATCTAAGACCCTGTCCAAGTGGGCCTCACTGTACTTGTCTGAGCCCCCCTGCTGTGGGGTTTCTCTCCCACCAGGCTGTCAGGTCACCTTTGGCACAAATGGCACTGCATCTGTGTCCTCATGCCAAGGCCAATGTCAGAAAGGAAAGGTTTGCTCTCCTTTGCCATGTAGCAGCTCTTGGGAGCAGCATGGCAAGCCACCACCTTCACAGGCACCCCAGAATACCCAGGAAGCAGGGCATGCAGTCAGGGTCAAACAGCAGGGCACCTCTTCTCTAAGACACAGGAGGCTCCAAAAATGAGCCTCTCTTTCACCCATCAGCACAGGCCAGTCCTTCAGAGCAGCTTTACCTGCTTGGCTCACCCCATACCCTGGGATTTCATCCCCACCCCCTGGGGTTTCATCCCCACAGAGTAGTTTAACTCCACAGAAGCTGTCCTTATGCCATACCTCATCCAGCCTGGCACAGGGCTGGCTGCTGTGCCCCTACTGCCATACATCACTGAGGGTAGGAAAGCTCTGCAAAGGGACCTGCCCAGGCAGGATGAGTGAGCTGAGGGTTAGGATTGTGTGAGATTCAACAAAGCCAAGTGCTGGGTCCTTGGGTCACAACAACCACATGAACCATCCAGGCTTGGGGCAGAATGTCTGGAAACTGCCTGGCAGAAAAGGACCTGGGGTTGTTGGATGACATCCTGCTGAAGATGAGCCAGGGTGTGCCCAGGTGGCCAACAAGGCCACCACCATCCTGGCCTGCATCAGCAATGGTGTGGCCAGCAGGAGCAGGGAGGTGATTGTCCCTCTGTACTGAGCACTGGTGAGGCCACACCTCAAATATGCCAAGACAGACATTGAGGGGTTGGAGAAGGTCCGGAGAAGGACAACACAGATGGGGAAGTGTTTGGAGAACAAGGCTGGGGAGGAGCAGCTGAGGGACCTGAGGGTGTTCAGTGTGGAGAAGGGGAGGCTGAGAGGAGACTTCATTGCTCTCTACAGCTCCCTGAAGGAGGCTGCACTGAGGTGGGGATTGGTCTCTTCTCCCTAGTCTCAGGTGACAGAAGGAGAGGAAATGACCTGAAATTGTGCCAGGGGAGAGTTGGGTTGGAGATGAGGAAAAATTTCTTTGCTGCAAGAGTGGTCAGGGGTTGGAACAGGCTGCCCAGGGAGGTGGTGGAGTCCCCATCCCTGGAGGTGTTTGAGATGTGTGGCCATGGCAATTGGGACCACAGTTTGGTGGCCATGGTGGGGTTGGGTTGCTGATTGGACTGGAGGATCTTGCTTCCACTGCCTTTGGTGGTCTGCAAGACCCCCATCCTGTGCTGAAAAGGGTTTCTTAATGGCTCTAGAGTTTGGATATGGCTCAGGTGTAACTCCCAAGGTCAGACTTTGTTTTGCTGTAGTTAGGACATTCTGATCTGCATTAGCAAGCTCTCTGCACAGGGCTTGTCTTCTGCAGGCTCTGTGAAGCCTTGTGCAGGGGGTAATTAAAGCAGGCTGTTTCTACAGCACGTTCTGTCTGTTTTCTTCTTTTCCTTATTAGATGTGATGACACATTTGCCTGTGTGGCTTCCCACAGATGACAGGGAAATTTCGTGATCAAATGGTAAGGGTAAACCAACTGTCAGCTCCTATCACAGCTTCCCATCCTGCTTTGCTGGTGTCAGAATGCTGTTTGCACAAAGGCCTCCTTCTCTTTAAAGGCCTGCAGCACGGATGGGCTTTGAGAGTAAGGTAGCTAATTTGATATTAACAGAGTCAAGGCTTGATTAAGAAGTTTTATCTTTTAACTGTAGGTTTTCATAGAATCATAGAATCACAGAATGGTAGGGGTTGGAAGAGACCTCCAGAGATCATCAGGCTTAACCCCCTCTGCCAAAGAAAGGTCACCCAAGGCAGGTCACACAGACACATCCAGGTGGGTTTGGAAAGTCTCCAGACAAGGAGACTCCACCTCTCTGGGCAGCCTGCTCCAGGGCTCCAGCACCCTCACACTATAAAGAAGTTTCTCCTCTTGTTGAGGTGGAACCTCCTCTGCTCCAGCTTGCACCATTGTTCCTTGTCCTATCACTGGGCACCACCAAACAGAGCCTAATCCTTCATCCTGATGCCCACCTCTCAGATATTGATAGACATTGATCAGATCCCTCTCAGCCTTCTCTTCTCCAGACTAAACAGCCCCAGGGCTCTCATCCTCTCCTCATCACACAGATGTTCCAGTCCATTAACCTCCTAGTCTCTGTGGATTCTCTCCAGTAGTTCCCTGAACTTCTTGAACTGAGGAGCCCAGAACTGGACACAACAGTCCAGATGTGGTCTCACCAGGGCAGAGCAGAGGGGCAGGAGGACCTCCCTTGACCTGCTGGCCACACTCTTAATGCACCCTAGGAGACCCTTGGCCTTCTTGGCCATCAGGGCACATTGTTGTCCCATAGATAAACTTTTGTCCTCCAGTAAATGTTTTTATTTGCAAACACATTTCAACAGTCAGGATATGAAGAATTCTCATTCCACTTTTTTCATCTTTTTGTCCCAAGCCAATTGGTCTTTTACAAAGCTGACAACTTCCATTCAACGATTTCAAAAGACATGCAAACCCTTCTGAAACTCTGGATAGAAATCTGTTTTGAAAACATAGATTTATAGAATGCCAGGTTGGAAGGGACCCCAAGCATCACCCAGTCCAACCTTCCTGGGTAAGAATAGAGTTGAAAGGAACTATCCCAGCACCCTGTCAAGCTGGGCCTTGAAACTGTCTGATGTAGGGAAATCCACCACCTCCCCTGGGAGTTTGTTCAAATATGTTCAGAAAGCTTTAAAAGATCCCTGATGAAAACAAAAGGGTTTAAATTTTTTATGTTGTTTTTGAAATATATATCTTTGAACCAACTCAATTAAAAGTATCATATTTGCACAATAGTAGTAAGTGGCTGTTATTAAAGGCTGTGTTTAAATCCACAGGCAAGTTTCAGAGGAGACTAAATAAAATACCAAATAGGTGGCAAATAAGTCAAATGCTTTGCAAATTCTGAATTCAGAGTAATCAGAGTAATCATACAAAACAAGAAGAAACATCAGCTGTGTTGCATGGTGTTGAACCTCAGGAGGGTCCTGCACCTGGGCCACAACAATCCTCACTGTCAGTACAGGCTGGGGGAGGAGGGAATAGGAAGCAGCCCTGAGGAAAATTTCTTGGGGGTGCTGGTGGGAGAGAAGCTGGACAGGAGCAGGCAGTGTGAGCTTGCAGCACAGAAGGCCAAGGGCAGCCTGGGCTGCATCCAAAGCAGTGTGGCCAGAGATGGAGAGAGAGGATCCTGCCCCTCTGCTCTGCTCTGGAGAGACCTCACCTGCAGTGCTGAGTCCATCTCTGGAATCCTCATCACAAGAAGGACATGGACCTGATGGAGAGGGTCCAGAGGAGGCCATGAAAATGCTCAGGGGGTTGGAGCAGCTCTGCTATGAGGACAGGCTGAGGGAGCTGGGGTGTGCAGCCTGGAGAAGAGAAGGCTCCAGAGAGACCTAAGAGCAGCCTGCCAGTACCTGAAGGGGCTACAAGAAGGCTGCAGAGGGACTGTTTACAAAAGGCCTGCAGGGACAGGACCAGGGGCAATGGCTTCAAACTAGAGCAGAGCAGATTGAGATTGGATATGAGGAACAAGTTCTGCACCAGGAGGGTGGTGGAACACTGGAACAGGTTGCCCAGGGAGGTGGTTGAGGCTCCATGCCTGAAGATACTGAAGGTGAGGCTGGAGAAGGCTCTGGGCAACCTGATCTAGTGGAGGATGTCCCTGCTGAGTGCAGAGGGGTTGGACTGGATGAGCTTTGGAGGTCCCTCCCAGCCCAGAGAGTTCTGTGATTCTGTTTGGTTTAAAACAGAAAACTGGTTTCTGCAGAAGAGGGATTTTGCTTGGAGGTGCCTCATGCACTGCTAAGCAAGGCTTGTGTGTGCCTGGCACCAACCAGCTCCCCTCAGCCCCTCTGAACAGACCAGAGCTGACTGCAGGGCAAGGATGTTTGATCTGTCATTTAAGAGTTGAAGCAGGATTGCTGTGTGATAATTCAGATGCTAATGAACAGCAGCAATGGTGCAGACTGGAAGTTTATTTGCAGATTTACAAATTATCTATGAACAGAATCTATTTTTAACAGTTTTGTTCAGAATAGTCAGAGCATGCTCCAGGCTGTGCCTTGTTTGCAGATTAATTTGTTTGCAGTATGAGTGTGTATTCAACTCTTTGCTGAGTATCATCCCCTGCTGCCCATTGGAGGAGAGAAGGATTTTACAGCAGAGGAAAAGAGAAATTGAACTTCCCCACACCAAGAAGCACCTGCATGAGAAGGCTCTCCCTGTGGGGTCAAGGTGGAATGTTCTTGCAGAGAGATGATGGAGGCAGCTGGTACTGGTGGGCCTCTTCCCTGATTCCTTGAGATGCCCTTTTCCCACCTTGGTCCTTCCCTTCCATGCCCCATATTTTTACACTCAGTCCCTTTAAAATGTCCCTTGAGTTTCACACAGTTCTCCCTTCATACACCGCAAAATAATGCTCATACCCATGTGAGCAAATCAGGCTGCCTGGACTGGGCAGTGGGGAAGACTGCCTCTCATTGACCCACCCCAGAGTGCTTTGTCCTGGGGACAGTGACATGTTGGACCTCCTTGGGTGACCTTGGAGTAGCTAATTTGAGGGACCTGGATTTGCTTTCTTCACCAGGACCTTGTGTTTTATTTGCTGAGCCTTTGGTCAGGGAACCCAGATGAAAAGTTTGGGTCTCCTCTGAGCCTCCACTGGCACTGCACAAGGAGGGGAAGCCAGCTCCAGCAGGGCAAGCAGTGAGACAGGCAGGGGTCCAGGCTGGGCAGTGGAGAGGGGACATCCCTCACTATGAAGCCCTGGTGCCTAAAACTCACCCTGGGCTGCTGCTTCCCTGCTAAGCAGGCACTGTTCCATCTTCCTCTGGAGAGACTGAGGAAAGGGAGGGACAGCAGATCCCTCCTGCAGTCTTTCCTGCTCAGGAAGGACTCCTTTCTCCTCTCATTATAATTAAAGTCAGGGACATTTGCTGTGTTAACGAGCTACCTGGCTTCTTGGCAGGGCTTCTTGAGGCATTACCAAGCCCAGCATGGGCTGGTTTGCTGGTGTATCTCATCCTTCCTCATGCTGCAGGTACTGATGGCTTCCCAATACCACAGGCAAGATCGGTTTGAGTAAGATATGGTATTTAGTGTTAGAGGTTCTCATCTGCATATTAAACAGTGCTTTCAAAGGTCATAGCAATTTAAACAGAGATCTGATGAACCTTGCAGTTCAGTGCATTATGCATTGGGTGTAAGGATTGGCAGATTTTTAAGTGAAAGACATTACAAACCATTATTTGATCATTTTATTCTGGAATTGTTGTTTTCTATCCCAGTGACATTTAGTGCTCTTGCCTTGGGCAGCAGCCACGTGATTTACTTTCACACCAGCTTCTCTAATCCTCCTGGCTGTGGGGGGTGCTGGGCCCCTGGAGCCCAGCACAGAAAGAAGTTGAGATTGCAGAGAATATTCGTAAGAGATTCTAGACCTGGCTATATATCAGCCTGGGCTTGTTTCAGCAACACAGAAACAAGGTGCCTGCTATTTAGAAAGATCAGATCAGCTTCCCAAGGGCCTTCTTAAAGTGCATTCCAGTTTGTGTCCATTGCCTCTTGTCCTATCACTGGGCACCACCAAAAAGAGCCTGGTCTCTTCTTCTTGACACCCACCCCTCAGATATTGATAGGCATTAATCAGATCCCCTCTCAGCCTTCTCTTCTGCAGACTAAACAGCCCCAGGGCTCTCAGCCTTTCCACATCAAACAGATGTTCCAGTCCACCATCCTTGTAGCCTCTGTTGGACTCTCTTCAGTATATCCCTGCCCCTCTTGAACTGGGGAGCCCAGAATTGGACACAACACTCCAGATGTGGTCTCACCAGCACAGAGTAGAGGGGCAGGAGAACCTCCCTTTCACGTCAGCTTCTCTAATCCTCACATCTGTAGGGGATGCTGGGCCCCTACAGCCCTGCACAGAAAGAAGCTGAGATCACAGAAAACATTTGTGAGAGTTTCTGAAAATACAGCATACAGCACACAGCAGCCTGGTCTTGTCTCAGCCACACAGAAATGAAGAGTCTGCTTTTTAGAAAAATCAGATCTGCTTCCTGAGGGCCTTGTTAAAGTGCTGAGTGTAAATCACGATTGGAATTGACTGCTAAAGATCTTGCTTGAGCAGGTTAAACATCTGCTGGATTTATTGCAGGTTGATTTGTCATTCATCTGTAACTGGTACAATAAAGCCAATCAGACTAAGCGAATCCAATCTAATTTACTCTCTAATGGACCAAAAAGGAAAGAATAAACACAGCACTACTTGATCCAAATGATTAAACACATCTCTGAGGTATTTTTTCCCCCCTATGTTTCAGCCAGGGTGTTTCTGCTATAATTAATCACGAAGGTGTGATGTAAACTAGGCTGTGCAGTCATTCATTTTTCATAGGGCTTCATAAAAATGCAAAACAATACGTGTGGGGAAACACGTTTCGCTGGAGTTGGGTACTTGTATTTACACAACCACCTACCTTACAGCTAAGGTCATTACAGGGGAGGTACAGACAGACATAGTTACCCCATTGGATGAAAATTTCCTGCACCAATCTTTTCCACATGGCCAGGTCTAGGTCTCTGGAAAGCAAAGTTCAGCACATGTGGAAACAGTTGTCAAAGACACACAGATCACGTTGGGGTGCATCAGGTGACCATAACAGTTAGAGTTCCATGACCAGGATTCATTTGAAGAAAGGGTAAGAAGGAAGAACCAGGGAACTACAGGCCAGGCAGTTTCACCTCTGTGCCTGGTAAGATCATGGAGAAGATCCTCCTGGAGGCACAACTGAGACAAAAGAATAGTGAAGAGGTGATTGGGTACAGTCAGCATGGCTTCACCAAGGGCAAATCCTGCCTGACAAACCTGGTGGCCTTCTATGACCAGATGACAACATTAAGAGATGAGGGGAGAGCAACTGATGGCATTGACCTGGACCTGAGCAAAGCCTTCCACACTGTCCCACACCACATCCTGGTCTCCAAGCTGGTGACACATGGGTTTGATGGGTGGGCCACCAGATGGATAAAGAACTGGCTTGATGGCCACACCCAAAGAGTGGCTGTCAATGGCTCCATGTCCCAGTGGAGGCCAGGGACAAGTGGAGTCCCTCAGGGCTCAGTCCTGGGACCAGGCTTGTTCAACATCTTTGTTGGTGCCACGGACAGAGGCACTGAGTGCACCCTCAGCAAGTTTGCTGATGACACCAAGCTGTGTGGTGTCACTGGAGACAGACACACTGGAGGGAAGGGATCCATCCAGAGGGACCTTGACAGGCTGGAGAGGTGGGCACAAGCCAACCTCAGGAAGTTCAACAAGACCAAGTGCAGGGTCCTGCATCTGGGTCGAGGCAATCCCAAGCACAACTACAGGCTGGGCAGGGACTGGCTGGAGATCAGCCCTGAGGAGAGGGACTTGGGGGTGCTGGTGGAGGAGAAGCTCAACAGGAGCCAGCAGTGAGCACTTGCAGCCCAGAAAGCCAACCAGATCCTGGGCTGCATCAGGAGAAATGTGGCCAGCAGGTCAAGGGAGGTGATTCTCCCCCTCTGTTCTGCTCTGGTGAGACCCCACCTGGAGTACTGCATCCAGTTCTGGAGCCCCTATTACAAGAGGGATATGGACATGCTGGAAGGTGTCCAGAGAAGGGCCACCAGGATGAGCAGAGGGCTGGAGCTGCTCTCCTATGAGAACAGACTGAGAGAGTTGGGGCTGTTCAGTCTGGAGAAGAGAAGGCTCTGAGGTGACCTTCTTGCGGCCTTCCAGTATCTGAAGGGGGCTACAAGAAAGCTGGGGAGGGACTTTTTAGGCTATCGGGTAGTGATAGGACTGGGGGGAATGGAACAAAGCTGGAAGTGGGGAGATTCAGACTGGATGTGAGGAAGAAGTTCTTCCCCATGAGAATGGTGAGAGCCTGGAATGGGTTGTCCAGGGAGGTGGTTGAGGCCCCATCCCTGGAGGTGTTTAAGGCCAGGCTGGATGAGGCTCTGGCCAGCCTGCTGTAGTGTGAGGTGTCCCTGCCCATGGCAGGGGGGTTGGAACTGGATGATCCTTGTGGTCCCTTCCAACCCTGACTGATTCCATGATTCTATGGTTCTATGATATTTGATGTTTTTTAAGTGGTGTCCTGGGTTGAGCCTCCAGCTCAGGACAGAAGTGTAGGCTTTACCCCAGAGGAGTAAATGGAAACACTTGCACAGAACTGGAAGTTGAATAGAAATAATATTTACAAAAGTGAAGGAAGTACAAAAGGCATTAGTGGAAAAGGAAGCATGCAGTCAGAACTGGCTATGGCCTACCCCTGCACTAGGCCTTGTTACTCAGCAGGAGCTGACTCCTGCCAGCCAGCCCTCCCCTACACAGCCTAAAGGAAAAGCAGCAGCTGAGAGCCAAAGCAGCCGGGGCCAAGAGAGAGCTGGCTGGAAGGGCTGCTCCTTGCATAGGGATAACAGAGGAAAGGCAATGGGATAACATCACAACTTGCAGAGCCTCCCTCTGGGGACTTCCCCCCCAACCCCCCCCCCCCCCCCCCCCCCCCAGGGGAGTTGCATCTCTATGGCACATCAGGTAATCCTTAACCTACAACAGCAGGCGACAGCGAAGGAGGGGGGAGCACGTGCTCCGCCCCGGATTGGAGCTGCACACTGCTGAGCCTGCAGCCGTCCCTCCCTCTTTGCCTCCCTCCCATCCGCAGCAGGAAGCAGGCACAGCCCGAGGTGTGCACGTCTGGCACCACGCCTGAACACGAGGCAGCCTGTCAACACTTGGCAGCACTGACATTTGCTACAATCAGCTGATGCTTTGCTGAGGGAACATCCATGCAGAATCTTACTGAGCAGTGCCTGCAGCCACCTTTGATGCTGTGTTTGCCTCGCTGGAGAGCTTCCTCTTGCACGGTTTCCACTGCCGCTTCCTAAACTCATATCCCTGACTGAAAACACTTCCTAAGGCACTCAGGTTTTGTACTGCACCTTCTAAAGTTCAGTTGATCAACGTGGAATTAAAGGGAATCCATTTGCTCTTTCTGTGTTTCAGAGATGCTCTTTAAGCACTTTCGACAATGGCTGGGAGCGCCAGGATGAGGGCAATGGCTTTGAGCTGGGAGAGGGGAGATTGAGACTGGAGATGAGTAAGAAATTCTTCAGAGTGAGGGTGGGGAGAGACTGGAACAGGCTGCCCAGGGAGGTTATGGCTGCTCCCTCCCTGGAGGTGCTCAAGGCCAGGTTGGATGAGGCTTTGAGCAACCTGGGCTGGTGGGAGGTGTCCCTGCCCATGGCAGGGGGTTGGAACTGGATGAGCTTTAAGGTCCCTTCCAACCCAAACCATTTTGTGAATCTATGAGTCTATGAGAAAATGTCATCTTACAGCTGTTCACTAACACTGCCAGCTGGAAAGAGGATTTAATCTACAATAAAAACAACTGTTCAAAGTATTAATCAACAAAATACACTGCATGATGAGACAGAACACACTGCAGGATTAAATAGAACACACTGCATGATGAAACAGAACACACTGCAGGATGAAACAAACAGAACACACTGCATGATGAAACAAACAGAACATACTGCAGGATGAAACAAATAGAACACACTGCAGGATGAAACAAACAGAACATACTGCAGGATGAAACAGAACACACTGAATGATGAAACAAACAGAACACACTGCATGATGAAACAAACAGAACATACTGCAGGATGAAACAAACAGAACACACTGCAGGATGAAACAAACAGAACACACTGCAGGATGAAACAAACAGAACATACTGCAGGATGAAACAAACAGAACACACTGCAGGATGAAACAAACAGAACACACTGCAGGATAAAACAAACAGAACACACTGCAGGATGAAACAGAACACACTGCAGGATGAAACAAACAGAACACACTGCATGATGAAACAAACAGAACACACTGCAGGATTTAACCATAGAGCATCACAGAAATGTTTTGATTGGAAAAGGCCTTTAAGCTCATCAAGTCATTACTTGGATCCACAGACTGCATTGGGCTGGAAGGGATTCTCAAGGTCATGTTGTCCAACCTCCCTGGAGTCAGCAGGGACACCTCCAACTAGGTCAGGCTGCCCAGGGCCACATCAAGTCTGATCTTGAATGTCTCCAGGACATTAACCCAGCACTGCCAGGTCACTAACCATGTCCCTAAGCACCACATCTAGACTGTTTTTAAATACCTGCAGGGATGGGGACTCCCCCAGTTCAGAAGCAGTCCTTTCTTGGCCTGTTTTTTTTTGTGCCAGTGGGATGCTGCTGGATTTCTGTATTTTCAGGAGGGCCAGTTTATTAAACAATTTCCTTCAGTGCCTCTGGAGAAACTTCATCACAGCAGCAGCAGCTGCAGTCCCCATTGAGTTGAATTGCACCCCCTTGTTTCTCACTGCACCTTTTCTGTCATCCTTAACCTACATGCTCTTACATGAAGCTATGTTTTGGCTCTTCCAGTGCAGGAGAGAAGGCCAGTAATGTGCACTCATGATCAAAAGGCCAGCAGTATTCTCAGGTGGATTAGGAAAAGTGTGGCCAGCAGGTTGAGGGAGGTCCTCCTCTGCCCTGGGAAAGTCACACCTGGTGTATTCTGTCCAGTTCTGGGCTCCCCAGTTCAAGAGAGACAGGGAACTACTGGAGAGAGTCCAACAGAAGACCACAAAGATGCTGAGGGACTGGAGCATCTCTCTGACAAAGAGAGGCTGAGCGCCCTGGGGCTGTTTAGCCTGGAGAAGAGAAGACTGAGAGGGGATCAGTGCTTGTAAATGCCATAAGGTGCTGGTCAAGAGGGTGGGGTTGGGCTCTTTTCAGTAGTGCCCAGTGACAGGGTGTGCTGGGCTACACCCATCCTCCATGGGGGCTGAAAAACAAAAAGAACCCAGACCCCAGGTGGACAAAAGAAACTTGATCCAGGTTGGCAGAGAGAGACTTGGCTTTCCCCCTCCCAGGAGCAGGGGTCCCCTGGGTCAAAGGGGGTCTGTTCCACTCCCTCCTCCTGTCCAGCAAGCCTATAGAGAGGGCAGGCATCTTCTACTGCCCTCTCTTTGCCTGCTCAAGAGAGGTCATTTGCTGCTGCTGCTTCCTGCACTGACCACCTGGTCAGGGCCTATCTTCCAAGCTGCACCCAGGCTCTCTAAAGAACTGAATCCACTTGCATTCAGGGAATACAAGGCCCTCTGGGCTGGTTTGGTATATTTTCCTATTTATCCTTATCCCTCACCTTTGTAAACCCTCCCTGTTATTGATATTGATATATATATATAAATATATATATATATATAAAAATATATATATATACATATATATGGTTTGTTAAAAAATTACCTCTTTTACTTCCAAATTGACTCCAGACTATTTTTCTTTCATGAATTCACCTCCCCTTTCCCCTACCTGATTGGTTTTACCTTTACAGGGAAAGGGAGAGGGGAAAGAATCTCAGTCTGTTACCATCTGGGTAAAGCTCAAACCAGCACACAGGCAAGGGACAAAGGGTACAAAATAGAACATGGGAGGTTTCACTTATAAGGAGAAACTTTGCTGTGAGGTGCCTGAGCACCAGACCAGGCTGCCCTGAGAGGCTGTGGGGGGGTGTCCTTCTCTGGGGATATTCTAAACCCACCGAGATATTGTGATCCTGGGTGCCCTGATCTAGGTGACACTGCTTTAGCAGGAGGGTTGGACTAAAAGATCTCCAGAGGTCCTTTCTAACCCCCATCATTCTGTGAAACAACAAACCCATTGTAAAGGTGGATGTGTTTTATTCCCTGGTGAGACATCTTTGTCATTATTCTGCAAGGACTGACAGTTTCCACAACCTCCTCAACTTCGTTGTCAGGACTTTTAGGGCACTTCTAGGGCAGAGATATAAGGAAGGTCAGAAAATGTATAGCATGAAAGCTCTGGAGCTTTGGAGCTGGTTTGGCTATTTAGCAAACAACTGAAGATAAGAATAGCAGGGTTTAGGCTCTGGAAGCTGCACTTCCCACAACAGAGCCTATCAGCATTCAGCAAGTCACTCACTTCAACAGCAAATTCACGGTGACACTTTGGAGTCTGGCCTTGTACAGTATCTGGTGTGAAGAGTCCTGGCCCACAGCTGAGGCTCCAGAGCAGCTCACCCCTCAGCCATGCTGTTGCTGTAGCAAGCTCACCACTGCCTGGCACAGGCTGCAGCTGGGGTTCCAGCACTCAGTGCCCATCCCAAACATGTTTCTGCAAGTGGGGACACCAAGATCACAGAATCACAGAATGGTTTGGGATGGAAGGGACTTCCAAAGCTCATCCAGTCCAATCCCCTGCACTCAGCAGGGACATCCTCCACTAGATCAGGTTGCCCACAGCCCTCTCCAGCCTCGCCTTGAAGATCTCCAAGCATGGGGCCTCAACCACCTCCCTGGGCAACCTGTTCCAGTGTTCTACCACCCTCCCGGTGCAGAACTTGTTCCTCACATCCAGTCTCAATCTGCTCTGCTCTAGTTTGAAGCCACTGTCCCTGGTCCTGTCCCTGCAGGCCTTTGCAAACAGTCCCTCTGCAGCCTTCTTGTAGCCCCCTTCAGGTACTGGCAGGTTGCTGTTAGGTGTCCCTGGAGCCTTCTCTTCTGCAGGCTGAACACCCCCAGCTCCCTCAGCCTGTCCTCATAGCAGAGCTGCTCCAGTCCCCTGATGATTTTCCTGGTCCCCCTCTGGACCCATTCCAAGATGAGGCAATCAGTTCCACAACCTGTGTGATTCCTGTTACCACTGGGAGATGACTTGCAGTGATGGTGTGGAGACTTTCTTGTTACCTTGCGAGCTGAGTCTAGGGTTGGACTGGATGACCTTTGAGGTCTCTTCCCACTGGATGTATTGTGTGTGATTCTGTGTGACTGTGCAGCCCTGCAGAGGCCTTACCCTTGTGTCTGCAGGGCAGACTGCTGGAGAAAGCCCTTGGAAGCTAGGACACACAACAGCTCAGGGGTTGTGACTGTGAAACAGTTTCAGCAGATCCTGTGTGCTGCATCCTAAGAGCCAGCTGGTAAACCACAGCACCTGTATCACTCACATACATCCTGGCCCTCCTGAGCCAAACCCAGCCTGGGCTCCAGTATCACATGGCCTGTGAGCCCAGCTCAGCTGGAGCTGGCAGGTTCTTAAACCACCTTGTGGTGGCCCCTAGCACATGAGTTTTCCTTTCAGAATATGATCAGCTTCAACTCATGGCTGACCTGTTTGATCTTGCCCTGTAGTGGCATGGGAGAGCTTACACAGTGAGAGCTGAGACGGCTGGAAACACAGACTGGTGTAAGTACAGGAAAAGCTTCAGCCTGTGATGAATGTCAAACACATTGTTTTATACAAATACAAGTTTTGAGTTTCAGCAGACACCAAGTAAATGAACTTAGCTCAGTCACATACCCACATAGACATGCTGCTCACACTGCTCTGCTTTGCTTGGCTTGCTGATGCTGTGTGACACAGTCCCCACGACACGAAGCAGACTCCCCAGGCGTTGGCTCCATGCATATTTTATATCAGGAGTGAGCTGCACGCCAGCAGCCTGCTGGATATGCTGCAGATCTTTTGTGAAAGTCTTTCCTTCATAATGTTTTATTTAAGGAATGGAATCAATAAACCTCCCCCTGCAATACTGCCTGACCACCTGTTGCCTTGGGTGAGCGACTTTTGGGATCAGTGATCCATGGAGCAGGCTGGAAGGAGCCACACACTCTGCCTGGCTGCTGCAGGGTAATTGCTGCTGCTGAGTCACTGCCTACGAACTGAATCATCTCGAGGAAAGTGAATTCTGCACACAAGGTTTTTAGAGCTGAGTGTGGGATAGATGTTGAAACGCAACATCTGCCTCCAGATTTCTCTTTCTTGGAGGTTTTTTTTTTTTCCCTGAGGCTTACAGCTGGGTGTAAAGCAATGCAGCTCCACCCCACATGTAAAGGCCAGGACAAGCTCTTTGTTTTCAAAGCGGCAGAGCCAATTTGGAGTTACAATGAATAATTTAGCCAGCAAGATTAATAATTGTTTTCTTTTAAAAATATAATGAGCACAGTTTTGATGGCTGGATTGAATGCACCCTACCTAGCAAACATTGCTTTTGAAAAACACTTTAAAAATACCCTAACTAATCACCTGGAAAAGAGCTGTGTGCCGAACAGGTGGGACAGGAGCCGTTCAGGATGGTGGATCCGAGCCTTCAGGGAGCTACCTCTGATTAGCAGCAAGGCAGGGAGAGAACATCTTCCCAGAGTCACCCGCCAAAGCTAAAATGCAAAGTACCTATCCCTGGGGAAATGAAGGTGCAGATATGCAAAGGAGTTTAAACACCTACAAAGGGATGAAGAGTAGGGTTGAAAGACAGGAAAAGCCTCAAGCTCTAGCTGGAGCAGGGCTGGAAATGGGCTGCCACAGGGAAAAACTTAAAGATGGCTTTGATGTGAGGCATGCAGATGGAAATAGCAGCTAAAGCAGGAGAAAAGGTTTCAGTGAGAGATCTTCTGCTCAGAAACATGAATGTAGAGGTGTTTACAGCATTTGCTTTTCATGAGGAGTCCTGGGGTTTAGTTCTTGATGACTGCATCGTGTCTGTTACACAGTGCGGCTGGGTGACAACTGTTTAATGCCTGTTTGCTCACATCTTACAGCAAGGCTTGAAGGAACGCTCTCCACGCTGAATGCTATCTTTACAGCTTTACAACACCGTGCTTTCTCCTATAGTCTCTCCTTCTGACCCTCAAAGCCTTCCTACTGTTTTTGCACAGCAGGGAATGTGTAGCAGGCAGGAGGCTCATCCCCGGACGTGGTATGGATCAGTGTTTAGCCCACGTGTTCTGGGAAAGGAGCTCGATCTGCCTCATGCTGGAAAGGACCAGATCTGAACCGGTCTGATTCTGACAAGATGATGTTGCTACTGACCACGTTTTGCATAGAAAAAAAGGGAGCTGGTTGTCTGTACCCAAAGGGGTGACTGAAGTGACAGTGCTGGTCCGTGAACCTCACAGTTTTGGAGTCTGGGGCCAGAGAAGGAACAGATGTCTAAGTCTGGAAGAAACTCTCTTCCTTTTTAGCACTTCCTATTGGCTATTATAGTGTGTTCCCTCTTACAGGAGTGATTTCCATTCCTCATTATCTAGTTACCCCTGTGCATTTTGTAGACACCTCACCAGGCACTGGGAGTGTAGTGGAGGAGCTATGCTCCTGACATGGTGAACACCTCTGGAGGCTGCACACCCACAGTCGTAGACAGCACAGGGTGCAGCTGCTGTCAGGTTCAACCTCAGCCTTTTGAGCTCAGCTCTTTACAAGTGTGCTTAAGAGAGCAAGGTTGGTATGGAAATTGCCACTCACAAAGGAAAAGCACTTTGCACTGCAAGAGCCTGCAGGGAGAAGATGCATCAGGAGAGTGAAAAAGAGGGAACCCTATGAATAATTTCTTGTTTGGGAGTATGACCTCTCCAGAGCTTTGCAGAGTCTCCTGGTAAATATTGCAGTACAGATTAGCCTTTGCGTGGAGTAAAGAGCTGCCTGGAACACTCTGTCAGCTAAGTGAAGAGTGGGGTAGGTACCCAGGTGTTAACTTGGTATGATCCATGGTTCACCTTCATGGAAGTTCTGCATTCCTGAGCCTGTTCTTCACAAGCAGCTCTAAGTGCTGCCAGCTCTCTGGCAGAAGTGGTGCAATCAGGGGGAGGAGGAGGTGTCAGGCACATGAGAAAGGAGTCAAGGGGCTCAAGCCCATACAAAGATAGTGTCTGAATGCTAGTGCTGACAGCATTAATGCTCACTCCCTTTGCTCATTAGAGACACCACATTGTCTGCAAAACTGGGGAGGGGATGTATTCCTTTGGGACCTGCTGTTACTTTGAAGCTGCCATGACTTCTGTTTCAATTTCCTTTTTAAACCAGGAAATATTAGTCATCCATTCTCAATCTACAGCACCTAAACTTCTCACCTTGGAACTTAAGGTTCCAGAGCACAGTACCATCTCTGCCATGCAACCTGTGGGCTGCTTTCCCTGCTGGCTGCAGGCCAAGGCTCACAGGTTTTGGTTCCCCTGCAAAGCCAAAGCATGCTGGTGGGACTGTGCCCCTCCTCCCAGCTCCACCTCTGCAACCTGCACAACGAGCTGAGGTCACACACAGTATAAATCCACTCATTTGAACACAGTGGCTGCCAAGGAAGCAACTTCTCCTTAGATGTAGCTCTGCCAGCACCTGTTGCCAGCACAGAGCCCCTCCAGCTGCAGGCTATGCCAGCCCGTCTTGCCCTTACATTTAGACCCCCTGGCACCCCTCATTCATCCCAACTAACTTGGGACTCATACATGCATCATGTTTTACCCAACCCACACAGCCAGCAGTTTGGGTACGTATTCCCAGAGCAGACCCCACTGTGGGACCTTCTCCTCCCACATAATTTCCACTGCCAGGCTCTGACCTCCATAGTCTTCTTCAGACCTCCCCTCTTCTCAAGGTTGCTGCAAAGATTGGCACTCATAATTAGCTTTTGATTTTAATAAAATCCATTCATCCATTCTGTGGCATGGTTCATTTGTGACATTATGTGATGGTTTGAAACTGTCTTTTTAATTTTTCCTTGCAAAGTTCAGAACAGAGAAAGTGAAAGAATGTAAATAAGTCACTATTGGGTGTAAGAAAGCAAAATAACGATTGTTCTAAACACTTCCATTGGATAGATAGAAATGTTTAAGAACTATTACCCAAAACAAAGTAGGCACTCTGCACATTCTGCGTTCTGCAGTGGGGGCAGTTGCTGGGCTGTCTGGCTGCTGTTTCTTCTTCTCTTCTGGCTGAAGATAACACGTACTGACCTTGGCAGCTAAGTTAACAACTTTCTGCTTAACTAACTCTGCTTCTCTGTCCAGGGTGGTCTGGGGGGAAGCTCCTGGGAGAGAGAGAGGCCCCTTTGGGAGGGTCCCCTTGGGGGGAAGCAAAGGGAGATCGGTTGTGCTTTTCTGTTGATTGTATATATTTGTGGATGTTGTGAATTTTGTATATTTGTACATATTCATTGCATTTCATTGTAGATTTTAGACTTTGCTTGTAAATACAGCCTTCATTTGCTTCCAGACTGGGCTAGCCTGGTTATTGTTGGTGGGGAGGGAATTTCAGCTCACACCGACACACATTATTATAAAATCAGAAGTAATTTTATGAAGGAAGTGCAGAGTGCTGCCAGTTTTCTCCCTTATGGCTTAGCTACAAAACGGTTTGGGTGGAAATGAAGGAGGGTGGATCAGAAATTTCTTCATACTCTGCCAAAGAAAAGAAAGCTGGGAGGCAGCTGACAAAAGATGGCAGTGAGAGAGTTAAGAGAACCGTGTTGCTGCAGAGATGTAAAGCCCTAATGCCATAAAAATAGCATTACTGAAAAATAAATCTAAGCATTCAAAGAGAGCTTAAGGAAGGCAGGAAAATGTTGGGGTTTGGTTTGGGGTTGTTTGTTGTTGATTTTTTTTTAATTTTAATGTAAAAGGAGTGAGCCCTCTGGTTCTAGAGGTTCGAGAAGCTTCCAGCCAGCAGGACCATTTATTGGCCTCAGCATGTGGCCAGGCTGGGTTGGTACATCACTTATCACAGCCACGTTAGCTCAACACTTATCATAGCAACCTCCTGCCTACCCATCCTCTGCCTTTTTCTGTACATCTAAGATTCAAGCTGCCACTTACCGTACTGTCTGAAAGGACTGATTGTGCATACCTGGCTGAACATTAATATTCTAGCTGGCATCATTTGAAATGCCCATTTCCTTGATAGGGTGTGGGTAAGCTTGGATCACATATGTCTCCTTATGTAAAAGAGATCTTCTTTTAGTAACACATTGTCTGCTGCCTTTGCCTAGCACTCCCTACCATATGATCTTTAAAACAAGCTGTTGCATTTCAAGAACTGTCCCTAGTAATTAACAGGAAAAATATTGTTTTGTTTTTTTTTTTTTTCTGAATAAACTGGGAGACCTTGCATCAATTAAGATTTATTTTTCCCTCTGGCTACTTGTTCCTGTAAGACAAAAAATCACCTCCTTCTATTGAGTCCCTCACTCATGCCTGTCAGCTCAGCTTTTAGCACCAGTGCTCCCACTAAATTCAAAGCAGGCTTTTCCCAACCATCTTTTTAACTCCCATTTCCACTTTTTTCTCTATGTTTCTCGAAACCCTTGTGGTGAAGGCACCCCGTGCCCAGAATTATGCCCCCAAATACCGGCAAACTTGTCCCAATGTGTTTGGGCAAGTCCTCTTCTTCCACCCTTCTTTCTGGAGTGGGGGACAAAGGCCCAGGCACCAACCTGTCTCCTAAGGGATAAACAACTACATGCACCCATTGCATGGCATGCTCATGCTCCTTCCATTTAAGGGCCTAATTCTAGCTTCACACTTTTTGTAGGCTAGAGCAGGTTGTTGACAAAAGTGCCCATTGGTCAGATCCAGCCTCGAGAAATTTAAAAGTATTACTCCACTTGTTTACTAATTGCTCTCTCCTTTAGCTCTCTCTCTTTGCTCAAAGCTTTGTAAGCTCACAGCGCCTAAGCTTATTGCCTGTAAGTCTTCTCGCCCCCACATGCAAGCACACTAGCAGCCTCTGCAACACGGAGAAGAAGCCAGTTCCCCGAGCTGCCCGAGGAACCAGCAAAGGATATCCCTTCACTGAAACTACAAAAGCCAGTGTCATAAGCCCAGTTGCATCTCAACGAGGACTGGAACCCTGAGGGTAAGCTCTAGCCCAGAGGGGGAGGGACTAGCCCAAGCCTGGCAGTCCAACATCTGCTACAGCTATGAGCAGCTGACCAAGCAACCACGCGCCCTGTGTGACCCCACTGTTCGTGGGAGAGAAACGGGGCCCTACCATCGCCGCTCCGTAGCCCTGTGCCGTCAGGGTAATGTAACCTGGGATTTCCCGAGAGAGAGAGAGAGAGTCATCCTCTCCTTGGAGTTCAAGCCAAGGACTGCATCGTAACCTTAACTGGGAAGCGGTCACCAGGAATCGACATCGTTAGCTCATTTCAAGCCGGGAGGGAATCACCACTCTGCATGGCTGCATCCCTTCCCCAAAGCCCATTGCCGCCCCACTGCAAGGGCTGACCCTGAAGGACCCGACCCCATCTATGCAGGACCACTCCCCTGGACTGGTCCTGCCGGGCTGATTCTGTTCAGGGAGATGCCCTGATCCTTCCAGCCCCTGGCTGCCACAGTTGCGCCATGGAACCGCCAAGGGAAGCTGCTGATTGGCAGAAAGCCTTGCCCCTCCCATCACCATCTGGAGGAAAGCCCCCCTGCAGCCCACCAGCAACTCAGCCGCAGCCTCAGCCCCAGGAGCCTTTCCCCAGCCCAGCAAACAGTCAACAAGCAGCCCAGCAACTTGCCTCACTACAAAGACAGACACAGTGTATCTGTTCACATGTGCAACACCCACTTTCAGTTCAAAGCACGCGCACCTAGCTGCGTGATATTCCAGCTTGAATTGCCTCTTGACAGCATTGTAAATCTCTCTATACATAGTTAAAGCCACCAAGCATCTTGTCAAGTCGCCATCTGGTGGACAAATGGGGAACTGCACCCTTCGTTCCCTTAATTAGAAATTGATTCTGTAAATATTCTAATTGGGTCAAACTGTATATACTAAACCAGTTATAGGATATGTTTTCACAACTGTGCATTAGAATCAATATATAAAATGGTGATTGACTGGTTATTAATAATTTTAATAATTAATAAAATTTAATTTTCATATTTAATATTTCATAATTCATACATTAATAACCTCTTAATCACAACCCTTAAAATTAATTTGCTTTGAGATCTCCTTTTCATCTCTGTTTTGCTCTCTTCATTCTCAGCCATGGGTATTTCCTCTCCTGCTGAAATATGCCTATGTCTGAACCAGTTCTCAGAGCTGCTGTTTGCATATCCTCAGACCTCTTTCTTTTTTTTTTTTGGGCCTAAAATCACCCTTTATTTTTTAATTCCAGAAAGACACTGCCCTGTGCATTCTGTTCTTCCAGTTAATCTCCCCAGTATTCAGCCAATCAATACTTTGGGCCCCCTGTTCCCTCTCTCCCTTACAGCCCCTGTAAGACTCTGAATCTTTCCCTCCAGCACCCCCATGGCCCATATCATTTGCTTATGGATATCTATAGGTATATGATACAGATACAGAACTGTGCGTTTCAGTATCTCTCAGCTCTGACTTTCTTCCTTCTTCCAGCTCCTCTCCTTTACAGTCTGCCCAATGTCCCATAGACACTCTTAAAGCTTTCTCAAACTCAGAGTGGTGGCAGTTGAGGGAGTGTCATGGTTTGACATGGGTGCCTTTAACAACCATAAAGTTACAGACCTCCAGGAGGCCCAGAGGTTCCAGGGATGGACAGGAAATTGTAATTTAGTTATTTCATTCCCAGAATGCCTGCATCTAGCCTTTATAAGGGGACAGCACAGGCTGTTCCTTCCCCTCTTCCCTTTGTCCCTTTCCCTCTCTCCCTTCCCAATGCAGCTCCCTTATCTTGCTTTATGTGGGAGCTGGGCTTAGAGTGGCCTTGGCAGGGGCCTGAAGCAGGGTTTGGTAATGGGAGTGCAGAGAGGCTTAGTATAGGGGGTGAGGGTATTGAGGCCTAAATTTTTCATCTGGTTGGTGAAGGTTTGGGGAAAGCTTTGGCTTAATGAGGTTCATGTTAAGCCCAGACTATGGCTTTTGTGTATTCCATATGCTTTACGCTGTAGCATGTGGTTTATGAAGAGCTCCTCCAATATATTCTGCATTTCTATCCAATCCTGTGTGGAGTTTCTCTTTAACTACTTTGAGAGTAATTTTAGAGCCTGTCATCCTCCACTCTTTAAATGAAGACAGGGAGTTGTCTCTCACTGTCTAGTTCTCTCCTTTTGGTGACAGTTGCAGGTTTGTTTGATATCTAAGCACCCAAAACTCAGAGAACAAGGTAACTGTCCTAGCAGAAGAATGTTTTTCATCGCTTGATGAATCCTTCTATGAAGTCTCCTACTAACTTTGCATCCTACTGATTTTAGATCGATCACCTTCCATATAATCCTGCAGAAAAGTTCCCACTACAATGGGAACCATTTTAAACAGAATTTTGCCTAGATTTTGTTTCATTTGTGACATTTTTGGAATGGGGACCTGAAAGTGAAAATGTTCTTTGGCAAAGAAGACATTTTCAGGGGTCTTAAAGAGTCCAGAGCTCCAAAGTAAGATTCTCTTGGCTGAGCATGCAAAAGAAATCTTGAGTTGATAGCTCTCTTGAGAAAGGAAGCTGTTTGTGATGTCTTACCGGCTGATCTTCATTTCAGCTTTAGGGATTGCAATTCCATGTACAGGTGCATTAATGACTTTGGCCTCGTCTGCAATCTGGAAAGAGAACAAGGTTAGCTAGGAAGTGGAGAGGAAAAATGGTGCTCTGAAAACCAGCTACTTGTTGCTTGCTTCTCCGGGTTTCACAGGGCCTGAGCAAAGTCTGAAGATGCTGAAGGCTGAATTCTGTAGAAAACAAAAATGTTACCTGGGGAGCACTTTGAAGAGATGACTCTTTGCTTGACCACCACAGCAAAACTAAGCCAGAGGGAATTTTCTGCAGGCATTTTAATATTCTAGAAATAGCAGAGGTTTCCTCAGCTGACAGGGACAGATTGTACTCATATTTCATGAAAACTTTCAGCCTTCATCACCTGTTTGTGTGTCCCACCTAACCAGACTTCTGTCTTCCACAATGGTTGGAACTTCAACAAAGTTGGAAAATCACAATTTCCTATAAGTAAACTCCCATTTAATTTTGACATGCAGGGGCTTTGTTCCATTTACAGAGACAGTCAGGTGTGTGGATCAAACACAGCAGCAGTGATACTACACCTTACAGGGAAAATGAATCACAGACTCACAGAACACATCAGGTTGGAAGAGACCTCCAGGCTCATCCAGTCCAACCCTCCACCCTGCACTGCAGGCTCAACACCAAACCATGTCTCTAAGCACCAGCTCCACACACTGCTGAAACACCTCCAGGGATGGGGACTCCAGCACTGCCCTGGGCAGAACATTCCAATGGCTGAGAACATTGTGCATTGGGCAGTGAGGCTGGTGAGAGGTTATAGAATCATAGAATTGTAGAATCATAGAATCAGCCAGGTTGGAAGAGACCTCAAAGATCCTCCAGTCCAACCTATCACCCTAAGTAATCAACCAGACCATGGCACTAAGTGCCTCATCCAGGCTTTTCTTGAACATCTCCATGGACAGTGACTCCACCACCTCCCTGGGCAGCACATCCCAATGGCAAATCTCCCTCTGTGAAGAACTTCCTCCTAACACCCAGCCTAGACCTCCCCTGGCACAGCTTGAGATTGTGTCCCCTCGTTCTGCTGCTGGTTGCCTGGGAGAAGAGACCAACCCCCACCTGGCTACAACCTCCCTTCAGGTAGTTGTAGACAGCAATGAGGTCTCCCCTGAGCCTCCTCTTCTCCAGGCTAAACACCCCCAGCTCCCTCAGCCTCTCCTCACAGGGCTGTGCTCCAGACCCCTCCCCAGCCTTGTTGCCCTTCTCTGGACACGTTCCAGTACCTCAACATCTCTCTTGAATTGAGGAGCCCAGAACTGGACACAGCACTCAAGGTGTGCCTGACCAGTGCTGAGTACAGGGGAAGAATAACCTCCCTTGTCCTGCTGGCTACACTATTCCTGATCCAGGCCAGGATGCCATTGGCTCTCCTGGCTCCTGGGCACACTGCTGGCTCCTGTTCAGCCTACTATCAACCAGCACCCCCAGGTCCCTCTCTGTCTGGCTGCTCTCAGCCACTCTGTCCCCAGCCTGTAGCACTGCTTGGGGTTGTTGTGGCCAAAGTGTAGAAGCCTGCACTTAGCCTTGTTCAATCTCATCCCATTGGCCTCTGCCCACCCATCCAGCCTGGAAAGGTCCCTCTGCAGGGCCCTTCTGCCCTCCAACAGATCAACTCCTGCTGCTAACTTGGTATCATCTGCAAACTTAGTGATGATGGACTCAATCCCCTCACCCAGATCATCAATAAAGATATTGAACAGGATGGGGCCCAGCATTGATGCCTGGGGTCACCACTAGTGCCTGGCTGCCAGCTGGCAGTGGCACCATTCACCACCACTCTCTGGGCTTGGCCCTCCAGCCAGTTCTTGACCCATTTCAGAGTGAATCTGCCCAAGCCACGAGCTGCCAGCTTTGCCAGGAGCTTCTTGTGGCAGATGATGTCAAAGGCTTTGCTGAAGTCCAGGCAGACTACATCCACAGCCTGCCTCACACCCACCAGGCACTCACCTGAGCATAGAAGGAGATCAGGTTGGTCAGGCAGGACCTGCCCCTCCTAAATCCATGCTGGCTGGGCCTGATCCCTTGGCCATCCTGCAGGTGCAGTGTGATTGCACTCCAGATGACCTGTTCCATAACCGTGCCTGGCACTGAGGTCAGGCTGACAAGGTCTGGAATTCCCTGGCTCCTCCTGTCCCTTTTTGTGGATGGGCATCATCTTGGCCAGCTTCCAGTCATCAGGACCTCTCCAGAGAGCCAGGATTGCTGATCAATGATGGAGAGGGGCTTGGTGAGCTCATCTGGCAGCTCTCTCAGCACCCTAGGATGGATCCCATCCCGTCCCATGGACTTGTGAGGATCCAAGTGGCTCAGCAGGTCCCTGACTGCTTCCTCCTGGATTACAGGGGGACTGTACTGGTCCCTGGCTCCATCTGCCAGTCCAGGAGGCCAGTTGTCCTGCAGACAACCTGCCCCACTATTGAAGATTGAGGCAAAGAAGGTGTTAAGTACCTCTGCCTTTCCTCATCTTTTGTTACTGTAGTCCCCTCCACATCCAATAAGGAGTGGAGGTTGTCCTTGCCTCTTCTTTTGCCATTAATATATTTATAGAAATATTTTTATTCTCCTTCCCAGCAGTGGCCAGTCTAAGTTCTAAAGGGGCTTTTGCCCCTCTATTTTTTTTCCTACCTAGCAATGTCCTTAAACTCTTCCTGGCATACCTCCCCTTTTTTCCAAAGGTGATACCCCCTCTTTTTTCCCCTTAATTCCTTCAGAAGCTCCTTGTCCATCCAGGCTGTCTCCCTTGTCAGCTCCTCTTTAGCACAAGGGCACAGCCTATGCCTGCCCCTTCAAGAGTTCTTTCCTGAAATAGGTACAGCCCTCCTGGACCCCTTGGCTTTTAAGGGCTATTCCCAAGGAACTTTCTGAGTTAGTTCCTTCAATAGGCTGAAGTCTGCCCATTGGAGATGCAGGGTGGAGGTTTTGGTGCTGCCCCTCCTGGTTTCACCATATATTGAAAACTCTGTTATCTCATGGTCACTGGACCTCAGGCAGCCTCCCACCACCACATCTCCCACCAGCCCTTCTCTAGTTGTAAACAGCAAGTTGAGCAGGGCTGCACCCCTGGTAGGCTCACGTACCAGCTGGGATAAGAAGCTATCCTCCATACACTCCAGGAACCTTCTGGACTGCCTCTTCTCTGCAGTGTTCAGTTCCCAGCAGATGTCTGGCAGGTTAAAGTCACCCACAAGAATGAGGGCAAGTGATCTTGAGGCAGCCTCCAGCTGCTTGAAGAATAATAAGTCAACCTCTTCTTCCTGGTTGGGTGGTCTATAACAGACTCCAACCAGGACATCAGCCTTGTTGGCCTTTCCCCTAATTCTTACCCATAGGGACTCCACCTGATCATCTTTAGTCTCTACTTCCATGATGTTCAGAGCCTCCCTAATATACAGGGCCACTCCTCCACCCCTTCTCCCTCTCCTGTCTCTCCTGAAGAGTCTGTAGCCATTGATTACAGTACTCCAGTTGTGTTAGTCATCCCACCATGTTTCTGTGATGGTGACAACATCATAGTTTTCCTCTTGTACCAAGGCTTCCAGCTCCTCTTGTTTGTTACCCATGCTGTGTGCATTAGTGCAGCACAGCCCTGTGAGGAGAGGCTGAGGGAGCTGGGGGTGTTTAGCCTGGAGAAGAGGAGGCTCAGGGGAGACCTCATTACTCTCTACAACTACCTGAAGGGAGGTTGTAGCCAGGAGGGGTTTGGTCTCTTCTCCCAGACAACCAGCACCAGAACAAGAGGACACAGTCTCAAGCTGTGCCAGGGGAAGTTTAGGCTCAAGGTGAGGACAAAGTTCTTCACAGAAAGAGTAACTGGACATGGAATGTGCTGCCCAGGGAGGTGGTGGAGTCACCACCCCTGGAGGTGTTCCAAAAAAGCTTGGATGTGGCACTTGGAGCCATGGGTTAGTTGTCAGGTGGTGTTAGGTATTAGGTAATAGGTTGGACTTGATGATCTCCAAGGTCTTTCCCAACCTGGTTGATTCTGTGATTCCGTGAACCCTTCCAGGGAAAAAATATTTCCTAGCATCCAGCCTGAACCTCCCCTGGCACACCTTGGAACCATTTCCTCTGCTCTTGTGGCTTGCCACCAAGGAGCAGAGGCTGCCCCCTGCTCACTGCAACCTCTCTTCAGGGAGCTGTAGAAAGCAATGAGGTCTCCCTCAGCCTCCTCTTCTCCAGCCTCAACACCCCCAGCTCCCTCAGCTCCTCCTCTAGCCCAGGGGCTCCAGGCCCTTCTCCAGCCTCACTGCCCTGCTCTGGACAGGCTCCAGCCCCTCAGTGTCCTTCCTGCAGTGAGGGCCCAGAGCTGAACACAGCACTCCAGCTGTGGCCTCCCCAGTGCTGAGCACAGGAGGATGATCTCCTCCCTGGCCATGCTGCCCACCCTGCTTCTGACCCAAGTCAAGATGCCTTTGGCTTTCCTTGTCCCTGCTGGCTCATGGTCAGTGACTGCCAACCAACACCCCCAAGTGTCTCTCCAAATCCAACAATTTGAAGAATCGAGTGCTGATTTTGCTCTTCCTGGGAGTACTTAAGTGATGGATTTACTTCTTCTAAGGCAGCAGCTGTTTCAGATAGATGTTATCAATTAGACAATGATTTCCCTGTGCACTGAGCCTGTAGAACATCTGGCAAGTTGAGGTCCCCATAATTGGATCCACATGCATTGTCACCACTAATTCCTCCCTAGGTCACCAAAAATCCTTCTGGATAAAGCCTGCAATTCTTGAAAGAACCCAGAGGGCCAGCTCTCAGCATTGCAGGAGTAAACCCCCCTGGGTCTGCTTCCAGCTACCTCTCCCATGGTAGCCCTCCCCTTGTGAATGGCTGTAAACACACAAAAGTTTAAAGAAGCAATGAGATTTAATTTTCCCCTGAGCATTTATCCCACAGTCTGTGTGTGACTTTCTGCTCCCTCTGGTTCCCAATTCTGGACTCCAGATGAGAAGAGTTTTGCTTGCAGTCTGCTGCTTCCATCCCACACCAAGGGCTGCGGGAGAGGAGGTGTTTGCATCTTCAAGCCAGCCTCCAGACCTGAGGTGGCAGCGTGCAGGGCTTAGTTTGCACAGAGGCACTTAGTGCATGTGCTGTGTGGCTTGGGGGCCAGACAAGCTGTCAGACAACAGCAAGGTTGCCCCCACAACATGGCAAAAACAGATTCTGGGGAAGAGCTTAGCCACAGGCTGTGGAGAAGAGTCAGGGAGAGACTTGTTTTGTCTGAGCCAGAAGAAAAAGGGATGTCTGTTCTGTGTTCTGTGTTCTGTGCTGAGAAGGAACAGTTGTGCTCTTCCTGTTCATTCCTGTGCAAAACTGAAAGCTCTGGAAGCTGGTTGAAGAGGAGCTGCTCTCCTCCACCGGCTTGGGAGAGCCTCCAGGCCAGCTGGTGGAGAATCTGCAACCTGCCACCACCTGAGTGAGGTCTGCCCACAGACTCCTCACAAACCTGCCTCCTTCACAGGCAGATATTTTGCCACCTGACTCAAAACAAATCTCTGCTGGGAAAGTGCTTTTTACCAGCCAGCTTTCATCACTGTTTCTATCCTCCTTCTTCACAGCCTGGAGAAGGATGGTGGACTAGGTGACTTCCAGAGGAGTAAATGTTAGCAGTGCTGGGAGCAGCTTCCCTGGGTTGGGATGTGGTGGTGATGAAACAAAAGGAGTGTTGCCAAGCATCACATCTCTTTCATGTGTGCTCTGTAGCTTCAGAATGTCTTCAGGAGGAAAACATCCATTACCTTGAATTGCACTGCATCTGCCTGCCAAGGAATCCTGGGGACGAGGGAATTCCAGACAAAAGCTAAGTACATTCACTGAAACACACACAAGGCTATGGGGCTGGGGGGTTGCACCCAAGGGCACTGGAGGAGCTGGTGGATGTGTTCACCAAGCCTCTTTCTGTCTTTTATCAGTAGTCTTGGCTCTCTGGGGAGGTCCCAGTGGACTGGAGGGTAGCAAATGTGACTCCCATCTGTAAGAAAGGCCAAAAGAAGGATCCACGGAATTACAAGTCTGTCAGTCTGCCCTGGGTGCCAGGGAAGGTCATGGAGAAGGTCATCTTGAGTGCCATCACACACCACATACAGGACAGCCAGGGGACTAGGCACAGTCAGCACTCTCATAACCTTCATGGCCCTCCATCCTCTGGACCCTCTCCATCAGGTCCATGGCATTCCTGTGTTGCAGGTCCCACAGCTGCTGCAGGTGAGGTCTCCCCAGATCAGAGCAGAGGGGCAGGATCCTCTCTCTCCATCTCTGGCCATGCTGCTTTGGATGCAGCCCAGGCTGCCCTTGGCCTTCTGTGCTGCCAGTGCCCATTGCTGGCTCCTGTCCAGCTTCTCCCCCACCAGCACCCCCAAGTCCCTCTCTGCAGGGCTGCTCTCAATCTCATCACCCCCAGCCTGGATTGATATCATGGATGGCCCCAACCTAGGTGCAGGACCTTGCACTTGGCCTTATTGTACCTCATGAATTTCACCTGAGCTCACCTCCAGCCTGTCCAGGTCCCTCTGGGTGATATCTCCTGCCTCTGGCATATCAGCTGCACCACTCAGCTTGGTGCCATCTGCAGACCTGCTGAGGCTGCCCTGATCCCACTGTAGCACTGATGAGGATACTGAACAGCACTGGTCCCAGGACAGACCCCTGAGGGACACCATTTGTGCACATGGAGCCATTGGTCACTACCCTTTGGAGGAGACCATCGAGACAGCTGCTTACCCACCAAGCAATCCACGCATCACATCCACATCTCTTCAGCCTAGAAAGGTGTTGGGGACTGTGTCAAAGGCCTTGCAGAAGTCCAGCTAGGTGACATCCATGGCCCTTCCCTTGCCCACTGCTGCAGTCACTCCCTTGTAGGAAGCCACCAGGTTGGTCAGGCAGGACCTGCCCTTGGTGAAGCCCTGATGGCTGTCTCCAATCATCTCCCTGTCCTCCATGGGCCTTAGCAGAGCTCTTGGGAGCATCTGTTCCATGTTCTCCCCAGGCACAGAGGTGAGGCTGGCAGGTTGGCAGTTCTCATGGTTCTCCTCTCCACCTTTTTGGAGATGGATGGATGGATCCACATGGATGGATGTTTCCTTCTCCCAGTCTCCAGGGACTGCACCTGACTGCCAGGGCTGTTCCAATGTCATGGAGAGTGGCTTGGCAACTCCATCAGGCAGTTCCCTCAGGACTCTGTGGTGCATCAGACACTTGTGTGTGTTCAGGTTCCTCAGGTGCTCACAAACCTTGTCTTCACTCTGTTCTAGATAAATCAGTTATTAAAGTTGTTTTAAATCATGCTCAAGCGCAGACACATTTTAAAAGGCAATGGCACAGGAGATACACTGCAGAACTCAGTCTTTAAAATGAAGATGGCAGAGGGGGTGGGTAAGGTTAACAAGGCCTAGTTGAGAGGGTAGATTAGATGATCTCTAAGGTCTCTTCCAGCCTAGGCCATTCTATGGTTCTATGAACAAGGGACCCCACAGCCCAGGAGGGGAACTATGACAAAGCCCAGGTGTTGGCAGTCTCCTGTACCTTCAGCATGGAACTGAGAAGTTTCTTGTTACTGCCTTCAACTAGTTATGTGGAATTTACTTCTGCCAAATTAGCTACAAAGTACACAGTTCCAACTCTGCCTGTCAGTATGTGGTTACATGAAGAACATTCCCATGGCAGATGCATCACTCCTTCCAATTAGTGAAGACCAGCAGGAAAGCAACATTAGGAATAGATTCTTATTGTGGAGTCATGTAAAGGGCTTTCACAGAATGAGTGCTGTAATCAATACATTATACATAAATATGTGAAGCAGCGAGACCTCCTCTCCTCTCCTCTCCTCTCCTCTCCTCTCCTCTCCTCTCCTCTCCTCTCCTCTCCTCTCCTCTCCTCTCCTCTCCTCTCCTCTCCTCTCCTCTCCTCTCCTCTCCTCTCCTCTCCTCTCCTCTCCTCTCCTCTCCTCTCCTCTCCTCTCCTCTCCTCTCCTCTCCTCTCCTCTCCTCTCCTCTCCTCTCCTCTCCTCTCCTCTCCTCTCCTCTCCTCTCCTCTCCTCTCCTCTCCTCTCCTCTCCTCTCCTCTCCTCTCCTCTCCTCTCCTCTCCTCTCCTCTCCTCTCCTCTCCTCTCCTCTCCTCTCCTCTCCTCTCCTCTCCTCTCCTCTCCTCCCTCCTCCCTTCTCCCTTCTCTTCATTTTTCCCAACTCTTGGAGGGAAAGTTAAGCAAAGTTGGATCCTTCCCCAGGCCCAACCATATGCACTGTCTGTTCACTTCAGAGGGGAACACTGGGCTGTATCAGATGGACAGGAAGCTCCTTTCTCTAGGTATTGAAGGATGAGAGGAACCAGCCCCAAAGGAGGTTTGGGTTGGGCATTAGAAGAAACTTCTCCCCTGAAAGGGTTCTCAAGCACTGGCACAGGCTGCTCAGGGAGGTGGTTGAATCCCCATCCCTGGAGGTGTTTCCAGGAGGCAGAGCTGTGGTGCTGAGGGCCATGGGCTAGCCCCAGCCTTGGCAGAGTTAGAGAATGGTTGGAGTGGGTGTTCTGGAAGGGCTTTTCCAGCCAAAACAGTTCTGTGATGAATTTAATTTCTGACCTACATTGCCTAAACCTTTATAAATTACTTTAAACCTGGGGTGTAACAGGACCTCCTGGAAGCTCCTTTGACAGAACTATGTTTAAAAAACTCCTGGCTACATCCTGGTATATGAAGTCTCACATATACAGACTTTGCTGCTGCTCCTCTCCCAGATCATTTGCACCTCGAGCACACTGTATTTTAAGAACTGCAACTAAAAATGTATGATTCCAGTGCCCTGGGTCTGTCTCACAGAATCAGACTCACAGAACTATTGAGGCTGGTATAGTCCTCTGAGATCATCAAGCCCAGCCTCTGACCTAACACCACCAAACCAACCAGACCATGTCACTGAGTGCCACATCCAGTCCTGCCTTAAACACCTCCAGGGACAGTGACTCCACCACCTCCCTGGGCAGTCCATCCCAGTGTCTGATTTCCCTCTCCCTGAGGAAGTGCTTCCTAACATCCAACCTAACCCTCCCCTGACACAGCTCCAGGCCATGCCCTCTCCTCTTGTCACAAGGTGCCTGGGAGCAGAGCCTGACCCCCACCTTACTGCAGCTTCCCTTCGTTGTAGAGTCATTGTAGAGTGGGATAAGGTCCCCCCTGAGCCTCCTCTTCTCCAGGCTGAACACCCCCAGCTCCCTCAGCCTTTCCTCATCAGACTTCCCCTCCAGTTCCTTCCCCAGTCTGGTTTCTCTCCTCTGGACCTCCAGCACCTCAAGATCTTTCTGGCAGTGAAGGACCCAGAGCTGCACACAGTGCTGGAGGTGAGGCCTCACCAGTGCCTGGCACAGGGCAGAATTCCATCCTTGCTCCTGCTGGCCACACTGTTCCTGATCCAGGCCAGGATGCCATTGGTCTTCTGTGCCCCCTGGGCACACTGTTGGCTCCTGTCCAGCTGCTGTCACCCAGCACTGCCAGGACCCTTTCTGCCAGACTGCTCTCCAGCCACTCATCCCCAGTCTGTAGCCTGCATGGGGTTGTTGTGGCCAAAGTGCAGGAACCTACACTTGGCCTTGTTAAACCTCATCCCATTGGCCTCAGCCCTTCCCTTTCATCAATTTCAGAACAAAAGCCCTGAATGCCAGCCATGTTTTGTTGGAGCACCAACTGATTGCTGCCTTACAAATTACTATTAACAAATCACTGCAAAAAACTCTGGAGTTTAATTGCATTGAGAGAATGCACAAGGGGGGAAATTGCACTACAAGACTGGCAACTGTTTGCCTTTAATATTAATAGATTAATTATACAGTACATTTGAGAGATGATTGCCTGGGAAAATGTGCTTCCCAAGCTGAAGCAGTGAACTGAACAAGATGGAGTTTCAGTTGTCAATGGTTACTCCGTGGATCCGTGAAGAAATTTATTTTTATAATAACTTACAGAATATTGGCATCATCATTACATGTTCCAGTGTGATTGAGAGTTCAGTGGGGGTGGAATTTTGAGACATGTTCAAGATGTATAAAGTTAATGCTCTTGAAATGAATCTTCTTGCATGGCCTCTTAAGGTAAAGATTTCCTTTGGGCTTTGTGGGGGGTTGGAATTCCCCCAACATCAAATTGCCAGACCAGCTCAGTTGGGCGCAAAGGAAGCTCCATTTGCAAGCAAAACTGCAATGAATATGTACAAAATAGACAACATCTGCTTCTATTTACAATTTATAAACAACACAAGAACCCCCCATGGCAAAGCCAGGTGGTTGCCAATAGCTTCCCTCCCTGCTCCCTTCCCTCCCCCCTGTACACAGGACAAGAGGAAGAGCAGAGAGGTGCTTAGTACTTAGCCACAACAAAGAGCACAACCAAGGTCAGCACAGCCAGAAGCAGCACAAGTTAGTATCTGCCAGAGGGAAGGAAGCAAAAGGAGAGGAAGTTAGTTTACATTACTAACCTTCTGTTAGCTCTCTGCCCAATGGGATTATTTAGACCTTATAATTAGTTTCCCTTTTACATCCAAAGGTGATTTATTTACATTCTACCACTTTCTGTTCAAGATCCGTGGAAAATTTTCTAGGCACAGCCCTAAAACTACCACAGGCTTTCAAGACTTCAGTGATCCCACTGGAGACCTAGGAGGCCTAGAGATGGGTTTGAAAAGATTTTTTTCCTAGTGTTTGTAATTGTCTTCTCTTGGGTTAAGGGAGCAATACAGACTCTCTTTAACTCTTTCTCAGAGTAGTCAAAGAAAAGCACTGCACACGTGGGTTGGATAGGATTGGAAAGTTCAAATGGAAATGCTATTCATAGACTGCATGCTGCAGCACAAAGCAAGGTACCCCAAATCCAGAGTACATACTACATACCACAACACCCAACCTTTGCCCCAGCCATGCCTTAGTACTCTTTTCTCCCCCCCCCCCTCCCCTTATGCCCCCTTCTTTATAGAATCACAGAATCACAGAACTCTCTGGGCTGGAAGGGACCTCCAAAGCTCATCCAGTCCAACCTCTCTGCACTCAGCAGGGACATTTTCCACTAGATCAGGCTGCGCAGAGCCCTCTGCAGCCTCACCTTCAAGATCTCCAGGGAGGGAGCCTCAACCACCTCCCTGGGCAACCTGTTCCAGTGTTCCACCACCCTCCCGGTGCAGAACTTGTTCCTCACATCCAATCTCAATCTGCTCTGCTCTAGTTTGAAGCCATTGTCCCTGGTCCTGTCCCTGCACGCCTTTGCAAACAGTCCCTCTGCAGCCTTCTTGTAGCCCCCTTCAGGTACTGGCAGGCTGCTCTTAGGTCTCCCTGGAGCCTTCTCTTCTGCAGGCTGCACACCCCCAGCTCCCTCAGGTTGTCCTCATAGCAGAGCTGCTCCAACGCCCTGAGCATTTTTGTGTCCTCCTCTGGACCTGCTCCATCAGGTCCAGGTCTTTCCTATACTGACGGCTCCACAGCTGGACACAGCATTGCAGATGAGGTCTCACCAGAGAAAAGTTGCAGAATCACCTCTCTGCATCTGCTGGTAGCACCCCAAACAGGCCAAGACTGTGTATGAAGAAATTACTGAGGCCTCTTAAATGAGACCCAAAACCCTGCCCCACACCTTCCCATGAGGAGAGAGGAGAGGGAAAAGAGAGCATACTAGCTTATATAGAGATAGCAAAATTATGGGAGAGAATAAACAATTTGCCCTTTCCTGTCCATCTCCTGGACGTATCTGGACCTTCTGGAGGTTATAGAATCATAGAATTGTCAGGGTTGGAAGGGACCTCAAGGCTCATCCAGGTCCAACCCCCCTGCCATGGGCAGGGACACCTCACACTACAGCAGGTTGCTTACAGCCACATCCAGCCTGGCTGCAAAAACCTCCAGGGATGAGGCTTCCACCACCTCCCTGGGTAACCTGTGCCAGTGTCTCACCACCCTCATGGTGAACAACTTCTTCCTAACATCCAATCTAAATTTCCCATCCTCTAGCTTGGAGCTAGAGCAGCAAAGAGCAACAAGTTTAACCCATAGCAAAAAAAGCTCTGGTGAGAGAGCAGGTTACATTTACAGTGGGAAGGAGAGAGGGCAGCCCAGGACATCTCTGGAGCTGGGGAGATCTGGGTCCAGCTGCTGCAAAAGGCAAAGGCAGAACCAATCCTGCAGTGACAGAGAAGGAAGGGAGCAGATCATATCTGAAGGTTGCTCTTTGTCTAAGTTATTTCCATGTCCTAGGCTTTGCTTCCATTTTGTGTGTACATCTCACCTACATGCTGCCTTTACACACAAGCAGTCTCCAGTGTCCATAGAGTTATTTGGTGCAGTTAACATGAGCTGAATTATAGGACTGGGATGCAGAGTTTGATAACTGCAAAATGAAACACAAAGTACTGCACTGACCTGAATTTCACTGCAGAATGAATTAGCTCTAGCCCTATGGAACTTGTTCTCTTCTGTTTCAGAAGCTGTCAGACCTCTCATACCTCACAGTTAATTAATAATGTTTGCTGCTAGAGATATTGAGAAAAAACTGGCAGGAGCTGATTTAATCCAATGTGATGCAAGCTTGTCATAGAGCTGTTCCTAAAAGGCATGGTACTTGAAGAGCAAACCAGCCAGAGAGGCTCTGTAGCCCCAGGGCAACTGATGGGCTACCTTCTGCTGCTGCTGGGCTGCTGTTCTGCTAACAAAGTGTCTGCTCCCCTCACTCTGCAGACAAGAGTTTGTTAAACATGAAGCCAGCACCAGTGAGAGCACAAATGCCTGTGCAGAGGTTTCAAACAGCAATGAAAAGATCACTGAATGTTGCCCCTTTAAATCCTCAGTTTTAATGAACTGAAGAGCAATGGGGAAAGATGAGAGGGGAGAAAGGGACGAGAGGAGGCTGCTGTATTTTCAGAAAGAACTATCACATTGCTTCATGGTTCCAGGAAACACCTGCAGAAGCCTTTGTCAGTGGGGATGAAGTCTAGGTCTTGATTTATGTTCAGTAATGGATTGTCCAGTTGAAGAGCTGTCTTGGGTTAAAAGGGAGTATGACAGTCTGTCTAACTCCTCTCAAAGCAGCTGGGAAAAGATTCCACACATGGGTTGGATAAGGATTAGAAAGTTTAAATGAAAATGCTGTCCACAAACTACATGCTACAGTGCAAAGCATATAAAACACACAAAAGCCTTAGTCTGGGCCTAACACAGAAGCTCATTAAGCTTTCCCCAAACCTCCACCAAAACCAGGCCAAAAAAATCAGGCCTCGAATACCCCCCCTCAACATATGTATCTGCACTCCCCCATTACCAAACCTGTGTGCTGCAGCTAAAATTTGGCTCACCAGCCCCAGGCCCTTGCCAAGACTGTTCTTGGCCTCACTCCCTTGCAACACAAAGGTAAGGCAGCGGCATGGTGAAGGAGCGAGAGGGAGGGAAAGGGGCAGAGGCAGCTTGTGCTATCCCCTTATAAAGGCTAGATGCAGGCATTGTGGGAATGAAATAACAAACGAGTACAATCTCCTGTCCGCTCCTGGAAGCTCTGGGCCTCCTGGAAGACTCAGCTTTGTGGTTCTCGAAGGCACCCAGCCTCAGCCCATGACAAGAGCTCAGGCCAGGGCCTGCCGAGGTAGCTTGTTTGAAATCCATGGGGCTAGAGTTGCTAGAGAACTTTCTACATCTCTGCATGAGTTGTGTGCTTACAACTGCCTTATGGCTAGGAAAGAGAGGAAATGCTGCTTTAGTCCCAGATTTCCTCAGTGGCTGTGGACAAATATTGCTACCAATGCTGTGTGCCTCCTACAGATGTGCTGTAAGGAGAAAATCTGGCGGGTTTTGACAGTCTTGGCAGCAGACAGGTGTTCTGGCTGCAACAAAAGGCATATCAGGATGAAACCAGAAACACTCCAAAGACTGAAGAACAATAAAGTGACCCAGGCTGAAATATCCAATTAGGAGCATTTTGGGTGCTAAACAAGGCAGGGAGAAATGCAAACTGCAATCCCCCAAGCACTGCAGATAGAAGAGGGAAGGTAACCATGGTGTCTGTGCCTTGGCTGACCAAGCCTGGGGAGAAAAGCTTTCTTCCCATTTAAACATTCTATCTAAACCCTGAGGCTGGTGCTTTCCCTCTGTCATTTCTGACAAATGAAAGTTTTCATTTGAGGCTGAAACACTCCAGTGAGCTCCAGTGAGTGGTGTATGGTGGAGCCTACCTATGCAGAGGAGAGGAGCCTAAGTGGGGAGTCCCACCAGCAGCAGCATTCACCCCAGTGTCACTGGAGTACTGGGATCCTTCTACTTTCTGACTCGTGCTGTTTCACAGGAGGTAATGCCAAAAACAAAGCACAGAAGTCCACTGCAACAAGACAGGAGAAACTTGGAATCAGAGTCACCAGCTCCAGTGTGTGACTTGTCCTGCTGCAAAGAGGGAGGTGGTCCTGCTGTGAAAGACACCAAATAGCTAGTTTAGTTTGTCAGTAAAGAAGGATTAACTGGCAATCCTCCACCTGTTTCTAAGGGATGCTGAGCCAAGACTATCTTATATCACCTCCAATGTCACACTTGAGTGAGAGTCCTCCACCATTTAAGCTACACTGACAGGACACTGAAAATGAAATCTTTGCCTGTGGATTGTGCAGTGCTCCTCCATGTGTCTGTCCAAAGGCTGGCTGCTGGGGCTGTGATGAGTCTTCAGCTCTCTTGGGTGCCACTATGGCATAAATGCCTGGATTGCTCAACCCAAAATTTAACAAATTGCTAAGGTACAATCAATCCTGAAATCACAGCATGGTAGCCATGGCAATGGGCAACTCAGCTTCTAATACACATTCTAAGGAAAATGATATTTTTTCTTTACCTTGCCACATGCTGACTTTGGTCTCAGGTGAAGGTTGTCATTTATATTTGATGTGGGTCCACCTTTTCCTTCTGTAGGTGTTGTGCCTAAGACAGTGACAATTAAATTGTAATGGGTCCACCTAATTGTGCAAGAAGAACATTGATAACCATGGTAACAATGAGAAATTGAATGAGATTCAACAAGGGCAAGGGTAGAGTCTTGCACCTGGGAAAGAACAACCCCAAGGACCAGGATAGGATGGGGTCTGACCTGCTGGAGAGCAGTGAAGGGGAAAAGAACCTGGGGGTCCTGGTGGGTGAAAGGTTGACCATGAGCCAGCAATGTGCTCTTGGGGCCAAGAAGGCCAAGGGCATCCTGGGGTGCATTAGAAGGGCTGTGGGGAGTAGGTCAGAGAGGTTCTCCTGCCCCTCTACTCTGCCCTGCTGAGGCCACATCTGGAATATTGTGTCCAGTTCTGGGCCCCTCAGCTCAAGAAGGACCTCAGGGAACTGCTTGAAAGAGTCCAGCACAGAGCCACAAAGATGCTGCAGGCAGTGGAACATCTTCCTCACAAGGAGAGCCTGAGGGAGCTGAGGGCTCTGGAGCTTGGAGAAGAGGAGCCTGAGGGTGAGCTCATTGCTGCTGATAAAGATGTGCAGGGGGAGTGCCCAGAGGCTGGAGCCAGGCTCTGCTGGGTGATGCCCAATGCCAGCACAAGGGGCAGTGGTGGAAGTTGAGGCAGAGGAAGTTCCATGGAAACAGAAGGAAGAATTTTTTCCCTGTGAGGGTGAGAGAGCCCTGGAACAGGCTGCCCAGGGGGTTGTGGAGTCTCCTCTCTGGAGATATTCAAAACCTGCCTGGATGTGTTCCTGTGTGACCTGCTCTAGGGGATCCTGCTCTGGCAGGGGGTTGGACTGGATGAGCTTTGGAGATCTGTTCCAGCCCCTAACATTCTGTGAGTCTGTCCAGGAAGGAGATTTGTACAGGTTATCAGGCTGCATGAAAAGAGCAATGCTCCTGCTCTTCCTGCATGGTGTGAAATGTCTAAACTGGACAGTATTTTCTTATTTCATATAAGTGTAATGTTATAGAGGTAGTCACATTCCTCAAGCAGTGAGAACCTAACCCTAACTTCACTTGTGATCATAACACAAGCAGCACTGCTGCTTAATATGCAATTAAGGCAAAGGCTTCTATCCTCCAATTGGCAATGCACAAAATAAAGCATCCTCCCCCTGAGGGCACTCAGTTAAGCTTCCTCAAACCCTCACTTTCAAGGCTGCCCAAGATTTTCTTTTCAGTTTCTCTCGTTCTTATTGTTATATTAATGGCACACACCAAGTCACAACGGGAGCAGAAACCTGCTCAAATACCTGGGGTGCTCTTCCTGCACAGCTCAGAAAAAGAGTTTGGAAAAAGTCAAAGTCTTGATGCTAGTCCTTTCCTTGGCAGGGAACCAAGCCCAGGCTCTGCAGCTAAAGCACTTAGAAAGGTGGCAGAGAGCACAAGGTTAGAGTCCAGCTCTAGAGCTCTGCATCCTTACTCTTGGAACTCCACAAGTATGCTGCCATGAGCACCAAAAATACACACACACACACAGAGCTGGAAGATGAGATCACTCCTGCTGTTCCCTGGCTCTTCCCAGCAATCCCCACCCCTGATGGGGAGCACTGCTCCCAGCTCCCTGTTTCCTGTTCCTTTGCTCCCTTCCCCCTCTGCTAGATTTGCAGTCTGGCCATGTAAAGGGGCATGTGAGCTTTTCTATGCCGAAAACTACTGCAGAGGTGTTGGAAATGTTGTCAGGATTGTTTGAAGGAAGGTGCTAGCCTTTCCAGAAGGAGAAGGGAACAGCAGGAGAGGATTTTTTGATGCAAGTTTAATTATAATAGCCAAGTAGCTCAGCACCCTCAGAGCATCAGTTGCAGCTCCCTGTTTATGATACACCTGCCAGGAGGACTTTCGTCTGCCTTGAGATGTGTGTCTAATAACTGGTGTCAGTCCCTTAAGGCACATACCTTCTGCTCCAGATCCACTGCAACTCCTTCATTTTTTATCAAACTCTGAAAACAGAGCAACAAATCCTTTCAGAAGAGTAACTTACACAATGAGGCAAGATAAATGAAACACTTTCTAAAGCAGCTCCATCAGTGACAGGGCTAAATGCTGCAGTTCACAGGTTCTGGACTTGGAAATTCACTAAATAAATCATTTGTGTTTATTCAGGCTGGGCTTCTGCAGGGACAGTGCCCTTCAATGGATGTGCAAAGATTGGGTGGAAGCAGAAGATGAGAGCCATCAGATGGCACTGCTTGGAGTTCTCCAGCAGCCTTCACCAGTGCTTGGGGTTGGTTGGGGGTTTTTTGCATTAAATCATCTAATTTTTAAGGGCTAATTGTGAAAGCATCAATAATCCTCAGTTTGCTGTGTGATATGATGGTTTCTCATGCCCATGAGTAGAATGTCTAAAATTCCCCAGGCCAGTTTTAGCACAGCTGGAACAGCTCAAATGGAGCCTCAAAATACTTCATAGCTGGAGGCTGGGTTTGGTTTTACCTCTCAGCTTTTTCACTATCAAGACTCCAGCAGGAACCCCTCCCAGGCATGCCATTGTAGCATGTCTGGTGGGTGCCTGATAGGCTTCAGCTGTGGCTGTTGCTGCAGGAGTGCTGGGCAGAAGTTTTGGACTCTGTTGAGTGTCTGCCAGTCTTCAAATCTGCTGCTAAACTTAGGTGCCTGTTGCCAGCAGTATGTTTCCTTGCAGGGTTAGCTACTACATGAGTGGTGCTACACCACTTGTATGATTGCTGCAGAGCTGGGAGGCAGCACTCAGGAGCTACTCTCTGCACTGGGATTTGCTTAGCTTTAACCCTGCTCTAAATCACAAGGAATGTTTTCTGCCAAGATACCAGTGGTGTAAGCACAGCTTAAAGGACAATCAGCACAAGGGTCAGGTAAAGCTCTCAAAAACAAAGGAGGGGCTGGAGCAGGTCCAGAGAAGGGCAACAAGGCTGGCTAAGGGTCTGGAGAACAGGGCTGGGGAGGAGCAGCTGAGGGAGCTGGGGGTGTTTAGTCTGGAGAAGAGGAGGCTGAGGGGAGACCTCATTGTTCTCTATAGCTCCCTGAGAGGAGATCGGAATGAGGTGGCGGTTGGGCTCTTCTCCCTAGTCTCAGGGCCTGAGATTGTACCACAGGAGGATTAGGTTGAAGATTAGGAAAAATGTCTTTGCTGCAAGAGTGGTCAGGGATTGGAACAGGCTGCCCAGGGAGGTGGTGGTGATTTGGGACATGGTTTAGAGGCCATGGTGGTGCCAGGTGGAGGGTTGGACTCAATGATCATAGAAGTGTCTTCCAACTGAAGCTATTCTGTGATTCTGTGATTGTATCTTAACTATAGCTCAGGGCTGAAAAAAAATGAAAGGAAGGATGGAAATGAATGATTCCTCCCACAGAGCTTTTCTGCCAACACTGCCACAACCTGAAGACTATAGTGCACAAAGAAAACCCTTCCTTTCCCTTCCCTTCCCTTCCCTTCCCTTCCCTTCCCTTCCCTTCCCTTCCCTTCCCTTCCCTTCCCTTCCCTTCCCTTCCTTCCCTTCCCTTCCCTTCCTTCCCTTCCCTTCCCTTCCCTTCCCTTCCCTTCCCTTCCCTTCCCTTCCCTTCCCTTCCCTTCCCTTCCCTTCCCTTCCCTTCCCTTCCCTTCCCTTCCCTTCCCTTCCCTTCCCTTCCCTTCCCTTCCCTTCCCTTCCCTTCCCTTCCCTTCCCTTCCCTTCCCTTCCTTCCCTTCCCTTCCCTTCCTTCCTTCCCTTCCTCCCTTCCCTTCCCTTCCCTTCCCTTCCTTCCCTTCCCTTCCTTCCCTTCCCTTCCCTTCCCTTCCTCCCTTCCCTTCCCTTCCCTTCCCTTCCCTTCCCTTCCCTTCCCTTCCCTTCCGTGGTAGTTTAACAACTACTAAAAACAAAGTGGGGCAGTCTGCAGTTGGGGCAGCTTGCTGGGCTAGCTGCTGTTTCTTCTTCTCTTCTGGCTGGAGATAACACACTGACCTTGGAGAGCTAAGTTAACAGCCTCTTTGCTTCTACCTAACTCACTGCTTTCTGACAGGGGGGTCTGGGGGGGAGGTCCTTGGGAGAGAGGCCCCTTGGGAAAGGTCCCCTTTGGGGGGAAGCAAAGGGAGCTTGGTTGTGCTTTTCTGTTGATTGTATATATTTGTAAATGTTGTCAATTGTGTCTATTTGAACATATCCATTGCATTTCATCAGAGATTGTAGATCTGCTTGTAAATACAGCTTGCATTTGCTTCCAGACTGAGCTAGCCTGGTTATTGTTGGTGTGGGGGGGATTTCAGCTCACACTGACACACAGCCTTTGACAGACCTGGGCTCAGGCTGCCTCTTTGGGACCTGCTTGTTACTTGTGAGAGACCAGTGCCTGCCTCTGCCACCTCCTCTCAGGGAGCTGTAGAGAGCCATGAGGTCTGCTGGCAGCCACACTCAGACCAGACAGACTTTCTCCACAGTAAAAAAGCAGTAACAGAGAGCAGGAGAAAATTGTCCTTTCCCCCCCATTTTGTTGGTCTTTTCACACACAGCATTTTCTGTGGCTGCTTAAGTTTGTGAGAAAAAGCCAACTGTCCTGAAGGGACAGAGCTAGCCAATATAACCTTCATGATGATGCCTCTAATTAACCACTCTGCTGCACAGTGAAGTCTCTAGCTGTCACCACCATCAACACTTCTCAGTTATTAATAGATTAAGGAAAGGATGGTAATTTCTTCCAGATCCATCTCACTTGCTCTCCTTACTTCTCAAGGCAGATGGCAGTGGGGCCAGACCTGCTGGCAGGCACCAGGAGGAAGAATGCACTGGCTGGGAGCCAAGCTGAGGACCTGCACTCTGGGGCAGCTGCTAACGTTCCACAGAGAGCAGAAGAATTCAGGAATCCATCTCATTCTCTTTGACTTTTAATCCCCTCACCCCCTTACGGTGCCCAACATCATCTCTAAAGTCATGGCAGCCTCCAGCTGGGAAGGAGGGAGCTCTGCATTGGTGCTGGGTGGCCAAATAATTGTCTTTTTCCTGATGGATTTTACCTTCTCTGTATCCTTCTCTTAAGGGTCTGGAGCACTGCCCTATGAGGAGAGGCTGAGAGCCCTGGGGGTGGTTAGTGTGGAGAGGAGAAGGCTGAGAGGACATTTAATAAATGTCCATCAATAGTTGAGAGCTGGGGGTCAAGAGGGAGGGGACAGGGACAGCCTCTGCTCAGTTGCACCCTGGGATAGGATAAAGGAGCAATGGATGGAAACCACAGCACAGGAGGTTCCACCTCAATTTGAGGAGGAACTTCTTCACTGTGAGGGTCCCAGAACCCTGGAGCAGGCTGCCCAGAAAGGTTGTGGAGTCTCCTTGTCTGGAGCCTTTCCAGCCCTGTCTGGATGTGTTCCTGTGTGACCTGTGCTGGGTTCAATGGTCCTGCTTTGGCAGGAGGGTTGGACTGGAAGATCTCTAGAGGTCCCTTCCAACCCCTGACATCCTGTGAGCCTCTGAATTGGCTGAGGTGATGCCGAGTGGGAAGAGATCTACATCCACATGCTAGAGATTTTCCCCCTGCAGCATAAGTCTCAGGTCTAAAGGCAAAGCACTTTGTCCTGCTGATCAGTCTGCTCTGTTCCTGGGCTTCTATGCAGAAAGACCCAGAAAGAGAAGTTCCTCTAGACTCACAGATGGGGCAACATGGCTCTCAGGCTGGCATTTGCAAGGGTTTTTTGTTTGTTTCTCCTCACAGACTCACAGAATGTTAGGGGTTGGAAGGGACCTCCAAAGCTCATCCAGTCCAACCCCCTGCCAGAGCAGGATCCCCTAGAGCAGGTCACACAGGAACACATCCAGGCAGGTTTTGAATATCTCCAGAGAGGGAGACTCCACAACACCCCTGGGCAGCCTGTTCCAGGGCTCTCTCACCCTCACAGGGAAAAAATTCGTCCTCCTGTTTCCATGGAACTTCCTATGCCTCAACTTCCACCAGTGCCCCTTGTGCTGGCATTGGGCATCACCCAGCAGAGCCTGGCTCCAGCCTCTGGGCACTCCCCCTGCACATCTTTATCAGCAGCAATGAAGTCATGCTCGGGCTCCTCCTCTCCAAGCTCCAGAGCCCTCAGCTCCCTCAGGCTCTCCTTGTGAGGAAGATGTTCCACTGCCTGCTTCATCTTTGTGGCTCTGTGCTGGACTCTCTCAAGCAGTTCTCTGAGGTCCTTCTTGAGCTGAGGGGCCCAGAACTGGACAGAATATTCCAGATGTGGCCTCAAATAAATAGAAGAATTTGGGGAGTTGAAAGAGAGTCACTCCTGAAAGTTGTGAAGAAAGGAAGACCATCTGTTTGCTAAAATATTCTCTAAGATTTTTACTTTTAATTTTGAAAAAATTGTAGAAATTTAAAATAACCTGAAACTGAAATCTCATAAAGTTGTCCTCAGGTTCCCTTTTCTCTCCTTGCACCCATACAGAGACAGTGGTTTAGAGTGGCTCAAGGCTGGCCAGGTCAGAACTAAACACACCAAGGCCATTCTGGAAACACATTCTTGAAACTGGCCAAGATTTTTACTTTTAATTGGGAAAAATTGGGAAAATTTCAAATCAGGCTGAAACTAAAATCTCATGAAGTTGTCCTCTGGTTCCCTTTTCCCTCCTTTAAATCCACACAGGAATGGTTCCGAGTGAAGCAAGGCTGGGCCAGCTTATCTTTCCGTAATGATGCAGAACCGAACATACCAAGGCTACTCTGGAAATCTGTTCTTGAAACTTCCCAGGATTCTTACTTTCAATTGGGAAAAATTTCAAATCAACCTGAAACTGCAATCCCTTAAAGCTGTCCTCAGGTTTCATAGAATCATAGAATCAGTCAGGGTTGGAAGGGACCACAAGGATCACCCAGTTCCAACCCCCCTGCCATGGGCAGGGACACCTCACACTACAGCAGGCTGGCCAGAGCCTCATCCAGCCTGGCCTTAAACACCTCCAGGGATGGGGCCTCAGCCACCTCCCTGGACAACCCATTCCAGGCTCTCACCACTCTCATGCTGAAGAACTTCTTCCTCACATCCAGTCTGAATCTCCCCACTTCCAGCTTTATTCCATTCCCCCTAGTCCTATCACTCCCTGATAGCCTAAAAAGTCCCTCCCCAGCTTTCTTGTAGCCCCCTTCAGATACTGGAAGGCCACATTAAGGTTTCCTTGGAGCCTTCTCTTCTCCAGACTGAACAGCCCCAACTCTCTCAGTCTGTTCTCATAGGAGAGCAGCTTCAGCCCTCTGCTCATCCTGGTGGCCCTTCTCTGGACACCTTCCAGCATGTCCATATCCCTCTTGTAATAGGGGCTCCAGAACTGGATGCAGTACTCCAGGTGGGGTCTCACCAGAGCTCAGTAGAGGGGGAGAATCACCTCCCTTGACCTGCTGGCCACACTTCTCCTGATGCAGCCCAGGCTCTGCTTGGCTTTCTGGGCTGCAAGTGCTCACTGCTGGCTCCTGTTGAGCTTCTCCTCCACCAGCACCCCCAAGTCCCTCTCCTCAGGGCTGATCTCCAGCCAGTCCCTGCCCAGCCTGTAGTTGTGCTTGGGATTGCCTCGACCCAGATGCAGGACCCTGCACTTGGTCTTGTTGAACCTCCTGAGGTTGGCTTGTGCTCACCTCTCCAGCCTGTCCAGGTCCCTCTGGATGGATCCCTTCCCTCCAGCCTCTCTGCTGCACCACACAGCTTGGTGTCATCAGCAAACTTGCTGAGGGTGCACTCAATGCCTCTGTCCGTGGCACCAACAAAGATGTTGAACAAGCCTGGTCCCAGGACTGAGCCCTGAGGGACTCCACTTGTCCCTGGCCTCCACTGGGACATGGAGCCATTGACAGCCACTCTTTGGGTGTGGCCATCAAGCCAGTTCTTTATCCATCTGGTGGTCCACCCATCAAACCCATGTGTCACCAGCTTGGAGACCAGGATGTGGTGTGGGACAGTGTGGAAGGCTTTGCTCAGGTCCAGGTCAATGCCATCAGTTGCTCTCCCCTCATCTCTTAATGTTGTCACCTGGTCATAGAAGGCCACCAGGTTTGTCAGGCAGGATTTGCCCTTGGTGAAGCCATGCTGACTGTACCCTTTTCTCTCCTTGCACCCGCACAGGGACAGTGGTTCAGAGTGGCACAAGGCTGGGCTAGGTCATCTTCCCATAAAGCTGCAGAAGTAAACACACCAAGGCCACTCTGGAAATATGTTCTTGAAACTTTCCATTTGGGAATGCTGCCATCTCTCTGAGAAGCCTGCAAGAATCATTTTCTTTTGTTATAATTAGCAAGGTTTTCTTAAAGTCATACCCAAAGCTCCTTTGCTGCAGATGAAGCCAATGTCATCCTACCCTTCCCCATGCTGAACAAGTGATTATTCATCTCCTTTAACATCCATGTGGTGTCCTGTGAGGCCATTAATGCTTCCCTCCCCTAAATGCTATCTTCTCTGCATCAGAAGGATATTTTCTTTACCACAAACTCAGATTTTTCTAAGTTTCTTTTCATTCTTGGTCCTCTGTCTTAGATTTTCCTCAGTCATTTTTTGGGCTCTTAGCAACTTACCTGTTACTGATTTTTTCAGGTTGTTCACAGGGAAAAAACAAAGAAACAAACAACAAAGCTAATTCAAAGTAAACTGAAATGTTCAACTTTAAAAAAAAAAAAAAGACAGGAAAGAAAGAACATTGCACAATTGTGAACATTTTCCGCCCAAAAAATTAAAGTCATTTTCCATTACTTTCCTTTGATTAAAACATTTTCCCCATTCAATCCCTAAGTATGAGTGTAGAAGTGGCAATATTTTGGTTCTGGGCAACCTGCTCTAGTGGAAAGTGTTGCTGCCCATGGCAGGGGTCTTAGAACTGGATGATTCTTGAGGTCCCTTCCAACTCTTGCAGTGACTTGGTGCTGGATGGGAGCAGGGCACAACCATACTGCAGCATGGGGAGACCCAAGCAGAAAAGCTGTCCTGTTTCTGACTCTTGCTTTGAGGTGGGGAGGCTAAGTTGCCATTCCTTGTCCGTCTGAAGGATGAGCAGGGCTGTGGGAGTGGGGTGATGCACGCAGGACCTCACTAGCCCCATCGCACCACAACTTACAGCCCAGAGAGGGAACAGCTACAGCAAGTTGGTGAACCAGGAACAGTCAAACTAATGACAGAGAGAGATAAAATATGAGCTGCTGGCTCTAATTATAGAGTTGGGTTATAGAGTTGAAATAGAAAAGGCTTCCTCCTAAACTTATGTGTATGATAGCCCTGTGTAATTAGATGTTGTAGAAGACAAAGATTAATAGTAATGAAAGCCATTTTAGAAAGACCAGCTAAAATTACCCAGAAAACGAATAGGGAGAGGGAGAACAGAGGCACCGAGGGGGAATTTATCAGAAAAGAATAAAGTCCTGTCCTTCATCTGAGCAGTGCCGAGGGAGGGCAAGCAAGCAGCTAAGGCTGAATGGTCATCTGTCAAGAGAAAGGGAATAAATCCCAGAGTTTTTAGGAGACAAAACGATCTCCAGCTGGTACCTCACAGAATGAGATAGAACTACTTCTGCCACTGGGTACAAAAAGAATATGCTCCTGTATCTTCATTTGGGCCTTCACCAAACTGTGCTTTTGTATTAGTTTGGGTTAAATTAATGAGGTGGGAATTACAAAATATAGTTATTTTTATTTTCCCAAAAACCCCACCCCAAAACTCTGTACAAAACTGATAGAATTATTTACAGGTTCTATTGGGTCGTGAATTCTTCCAGGATGCTTATGGCAATTTTGACACAATTTAGAGAGTTCAGAGACTGGAAAAAGCTATGACACAAATAGCTTCACCCACTTATAAACCAAAGGCCAACCAATAACCCTTAGGAAGATAGGAGCAGGCCAGGATTTACTCATGAGAATTAGAGCAGAAATTCGAGATGGACCCTAACTCGCTCTCTCTGCTGACAGGCTCCAGAAACTGTCGGTTTGTAATCCAGTTCCAGGCTCAGGCTTTATCCCAGGGCCCTGGAGCAGGCACTCGAAGCAAGGCAGGACACTCAAGATGACAAGGCTTGAAGTGAGGAGAGGCGTGAGCAGGGCTTGAGCAAGGCTTGAGCAAGCAACAGCAAGGGCAGATCTGAGCGAGGTGGATCTGAGCAGGAGCCCCCAGGCTCCCCAGCCACTTGCATATATACAAAATGCCAGAGGTCACTTGGGCCAATGGGGCACTAAAGCTAACATGGAGCTGCCCAATGGGAAGCCTTCTGCCAGGCTATGACCATCAAAGGCAGAGGCCAGGACCTCGTATCTGGGGAAGCTTTCGTGCTCTGACCCCAGCAGGCATCTTGTTTACCAGACAGGCAAGAGCCTGTCCCCTTTGTTCCTTTTCCCGCCTTGCCCTGTTGTTGTGGTGGGAAGGAGGGGAGGGAAAGGACCTGTCTGGATTTGTACTGGGCCATGTGTCAGGGCCTTACCACCACAGCTTTCTTACCAAAGCAGGAGATAAGGTCAGGTGTGAGACCTAGACTGACAAATTTATTTCGGTACCTTACAATACTTTCTTGGTGGAGAGTCTGCAGCTAAAGGATGGATGAGTGAATGCAGAAGGACAGACCTTTCCCAGACCTCTCAGTCTTTGCCATGGGTCCACACGGCTGGAAGGGTCCACAGGGCTCTGGTGAACAGACTGTTCCTCATCCCCAAGGCAGAGGCAGCAGTAGCCCTTCCTCAGACATCCACTTTCATCTGTTTAATCTGTTCTTAGAGACTTCCAGGAAGGATGAGGACCTGATGGAGAAGGTCCAGAGGAGGCCATGAAAATGATCAGGGGATTGAAGCAGCTCTGCTATGAGGACAACCTGAGGGAGCTGGGGGTGTGCAGCCTGGAGAAGAAAAGACTCCAAGGAGACCTAATAGCAACCTGCCAGTACCTGAAGGGGGCTACAAGAAGGCTGCAGAGGGACTGTTTGCAAAGGCCTGCAGGGACAGGACCAGGGGCAATGGCTTCAAACTAGAGCAGAGCAGATTGAGATTGGATGTGAGGAACAAGTTCTGCACCAGGAGGGTGGTGGAACACTGGAACAGGTTGCCCAGGGAGGTGGTTGAGGCTCCCTCCCTGGAGATATTGAAGGTGAGGCTGGAGAGGGCTGTGGGCAACCTGATCTAGTGGAGGATGTCCCTGCTGAATGCAGAGAGGTTGGACTGGATGAGCTTTGGAGGTCCCTTCCAATCCAGACTATTCTGTGATTGTGTGTTTCCAACAGTGAAGGTTTTGCAGTCCATCCTTGCCCATTGTCACATGCATGCACATGAGATACAGATTTTAACCTGTGATCACAATTCCCAGAAGCAATTCAAGTCCATCAGTTCTTTCCCTATCTACTCCTGCATAGACTTCTCCCTTCCTCCCTGCAGTTGTGCTGAGGACTGTGATCATTTATTCCCTTGTTGTCTGGGTTGGACAACCTTTGTTCATTTGTTCCTGCTTCATACATCACATTTTGTAGAGCCTGATCATCCTTGACACTCAGCTTGTGATCCATGTCTAACATTAGCTGGAATTTGTTCTTCTCAGGGAGCTTTGATTTGAAGAGCAGGGCAAGGTGGGGAGGCTGGTTCAGCCAGGGCTTTTGCCTCAGGGGATCTGGGCTATGTCTAACAGCAGGGCACACTGAATTCCTCCCCAGAAACAAGCTGCTCATCCTCTAAACGCCTCATTTCCTTTAAAACTGGCACCTTGGGTCCTACTGTGCAAGGCAAGAAGAAAATCAGTAACCCAGCCCTGTTTGCTTCCTCTTGTGTGAGGGGGACAGGGGTAATTCAGGGGTGGGCACTGACAGAGGTGAGCTGGGGTGCTGCACTACTCCTGTGCTGGAGTTTCCATCCATTGCTCAGGAAACCACTGAGCAGAGCCTGTCCCCTCACTATTGATAGACATTCATCCCCACCCCTCAGCTATTGATAGACATTGATCAGATCCCTCTCAGCCTTCTCCTCTCCAGACTGAACAGCCCCAGGACTCTCAGCCTCTCCTCCCTAGGCAGTGCTCCAGTCCCTTCAGCATCCTTGTAGCCCTCCCTTGGACTCTCTCCAGCAGATCCCTGTCCCTCCTGAACTGGGGAGCCCAGAACTGGATGCAGTATTCCAGGTGAGGTCTCAGCAGGGCAGAGTAGAGTGGGAGGAGAACCTCCCTGGATCTGCTGGATACACTCCTCTGAATGCACCCCAGGATCCCTTTGGCCTTCTTGGCCACCAGGACAACCATGATTCAGGGAGATATCTCATGCCCAGCATCCCATTTTAATGGCGTCAATAACCAAAAAGGTCTGTGTTTAACATCCCCCATTTCTAAAGGGTTTATTTGAACTGGGGGAACCAGATAAAGCTGTCAGAATTACTGAAAAGCATCAGAGCTGGTATGTAAGAGGGGTTCAGATGCTCTAGATCTGGGAGACAGCAATACCAGGAATATGTTTGTCGGCCTAAAGGTAAAAAGCTTGGAAAGAACGGCTGCAGGCAGCTGCAGACCTAAAGGGTTGTACTAGGTTGAAGCATAGGAAGAAAGAAGTGACCACTAAAGAAAATCAAGGTGTTGGAAATAACAGAAATAGAATGAGAGTCTCCAAGAAAATGAAACTAAGTTAGACCTACCAAGGACAATGAAAAAATAAACAAACAAACAAAAACAAACAAATAAAACAAAAAGCAGCAATCAAACCAAAAAACCCAAACCCAACTCAACAAACAAGTAAGGGATTCATATAATTAAAATAAAAAAGGAATTGACTACAATGCATTGAGAGTAGGAGAGAAGTAATAAAAGACAGCCTGGGCATGGCCTAAAGGCTGATGGATGGCAGTCCTGTTTTCAATCATGGTACACTAAAAACCTTTCCAAAATGCTGAAAAAAAGTGGATTGTAGAAAAAGACCTTTGAAAAATCTCCTAAAATCAGGGATTATATCATAGGGCTGGGAAGAAGCAGACACACGGTCTGTTTAGAGGAAAGGATGCTGAAGGGACTGGAGCACTGCCTGGGGAGGAGAGGCTGAGGGCCCTGGGGCTGTTCAGTCTGGAGAGGAGAAGGCTGAGAGGGATCTGATCAATGTCTATCGATAGCTGAGGGCTGGGAGTCAGGAAGGAAGGGACAGGGACAGCCTCTGCTCAGCTGCACCCTGGGATAGGACAAGGAGCAATGGATGGAAACTCCAACACAGGAGGTTCTACCTCAACATGAGGAGGAACTTCTTGACTGTGAGGGTCCCAGAGCCCTGGAGCAGGCTGCCCAGAGAGGTTGTGGAGTCTCCTTGTCTGGAGCCTTTCCAGCCCTGTCTGGAGTCTTTCCAGCACTGTCTGGATGTGTTCCTGTGTGACCTGTGCTGGATTCTATGGCCCTGCTCTGGCAGGGGGTTGGACTGGAAGATCTCCAGAGGTCCCTTCCAACCCCTGACATCCTGTGATGCTGTGAAAGAGAGGGCAGAAGAAAAGCAACCCCAGCACCTACACTAAAGCTCATGATCATCCTGGGACATGGAATGTGTGGAGGTTTCAAGAATGAAATGTGGAAATGATGTTGTCAAAGACTCAGAGGGAAAGAGATGATGATTTCTCAGGCCAGAAGAGAGAAATCAAGGGGCCCCTGTGTCCTCCCTTCCAGCAGCACTGGCTGTGGTACACAGGTGGTGCAGTCACTGGAAGGCTGGTGGGGCCTCTCATTTTGCTGTACAGCAGCATCCAGAGCAGTGCTCTTGCCAGTCCTGTAGAAAGAAAATAGAAAAAAACTCTGTGTAAGATTCCAAATTGTTTTGTTGTTGGTTTTTTTTTTACCCTAAAAGCAGGCAGCAGTGCTTTTGATATAACCCAGGGCAGCAGAACAACCCAGGGTCTGCCTTCAACAGCAGAGGTTGCCATGCCAATGGGGTTTGCCATGGTAGGGCCATGGTATGGCCCAGTACAAACACAGAAACAGGCCTTGGGATGTCTAGACAGGTTCCCTTTCTCTCCCCTCCTTCTGCAGAAAGACAGGGCAATGTGGGAAAAGGAACAAAGGGGACAGGACTCTGCCTGTCTGGTAAACAAGTTGTTTACCTGGGTGAGAGCATATAAGCTGACCACTGCTCCCCCAGATACAAGGTCTTTGTTTCTGCCTTTTATGGCTATAGCCTGGCAGAAGACCTTCCCATTGGGCAGCTACAGGTTAGCTTCAGTGCCCCGTTGGACCTACTGACCTCTGGCCAGATGTATATAGAGGTTGATTGGGTAGTCACCTTTGCCTTGCTTCAGGCCTTGCTCAAACCTTGCTTTGTCTTGCTTTAAGCCTTGCTTTGTCTTGCTTTAAGCCTTGCTTTGCCTTGCTTTAAGCCTTGCTTTAAGCCTTGCTTTGCCCTGCTTTAGGCCTTGCTTTGCCTTGCTCTAGGCCTTGCTTTGCCTTGCTTTGCCCTGCTTTAAGCCTTGCTTTCAAGCCTACTTGGACCTGTCTTGTAGAAGCTGCCTCGAGTTGCCCTGCCCTGCCTCGAGTGCCTGGTCCTGAGCCTGGGATAATGCCATGAGCCATACCCAGCAAGCCGGAGAAGCCAGGAGCCTAGAAGCCAGATCCCCCTGGCCTGCTTCCCCTTGCCACCAGCCTGGTGCCGTGCCTCCGTTTCCCCAGGAGCCAAGCCAGCGCCCGTCGTGCAGAGCGTCGTTCCCTGCCCGCTGTCCCCTGCAGCCAGCCCAGCCTGGGCCCAGGCAGTGACCTCTCCTTGCCGTCAATCTGCCGTGCCAGTGCCCTACGAGAGCACCCCAGAGCTAACACAGCAGCAGCAGCAGCATCCCCCATGGGGGTGAAACCAGCTGTGAGTAATCAATTCATTGTCTTTTGGGTTTAAAGGTTCTTATCGAGCCTCCCCCTGCTGTAACTGAGGGCTCTCTGCTCTCGAGGACCATCTCTTTCCAAGTTATTGCCTCCTGGTTTGCATAGAACAGTTTGTATTTGCCCTAAGACTGCATATTCCCATTGGAAATAGACACCCCAACCATACACCCATCCTATTTCATTAATAAAGGGGTACTAATATTTTCATTAATACCCATTTGCCATATTGTTTATTACTGTTGTAAGGGTAATTAATAATTCCCCTCAAGACAGGGTGCAAGCAACATCATCCATCTGACCTCAGCAAAGCACCACGGAGGCAATCTGCTGCTCACAGCCAGACTTTAAGGAACACAGGGAAGGAACCAGATAGGAGATGGCAAAAGTTAACGTTGTATGAAGAAGTATGACACCTGAGGGCTCCTTAGGATGATCTGCAGCGCAGATCTTGCTTAATATTTTCTCAGTGCCCCTGCCATGAGAAACAAGAATATGTTGATTTTCAGATGACTCAGAATTAAAAGGAATTGTCAGGGCAGGGAGGCTGAGGATGACCCTGAAGACCAGAGTTGAAGAACTGTCATGAAATTAATCATATAAATGGCAAAATCATTTAGTTTTTCTGGGGTTTGTTTGTTGTTTTGTTGTTTTTTTTTTTTTCCTAGAAGTTATGTTTTGAAAAATACGGGAAGTGCAATGGGTTTGGAAATCACTGTGGAAGAGAAAAGCATGGCTGATGCCCATGATTGAGGGGGTTGGACTGGATGACCTTTGGAGGTCCTTTCCAACCTAGACAATTCTGTGATTCTATGATCAGATGGAGATCATAGGGGGAAAAGGCATGAATGGCTTAAAATGTATTCAGGAGGGTCAAGGAGCTATCCTTGAGGAGTTATCCACCAGGGCACTGGCAAAGCATTATCTGGAATGCTGTGGTGTATGTCAGGGGCTTGTGTGCAGGAGCAATGACTGAACCTATAGCAGATATGGAGAAAAGCTACTGGGGACACAGCTAGGGAGTAAAAGCCTGAAGCATTTGACTTGTGATCATTCTCTGTGTGCAACGTGAAAGCAAGAAATCAGGAAAAAAGGAGCTGTTTGTGTTAACAGAAATTATTCTTCTTCCCTGGAAGGGTTCTCAGAAATTCTCTTCCCTGGAATGTTCTGCCCAGGGCAGTGCTGGAGTTAGCATCCCTGGAGGTGTTTCAGCAGTGTGTGGAGCTGGCGCTTAGGGACATGGTTTGGTGTTGAGCCTGCAGTGCTGGGTGGAGGGTTGGACTGGATGAGCCTGGAGGTTTCTTCGAAACATATGTGTTCTGTGAGGCTGTGATTAGTCTGTGAACAATACTGAGCTGAGGATAAACTTAGGCTGGGCACCAGTGGGGTTTGCTGCCATCAGAAGAATTATGTTCTTGAATCACCTTTCTGCAGAAGCAGCAGGAACAGAAAGCCCTGCAAGTCATTCTAAGATGAAATGAGATCTTTTTATGCAGAGGATGACATGATATGACTGCCTGGACAGAAAAAAGCACTTTATAATTTATAATTAAGGACACTTCAGGTCCTTTTCTCCTTTTGATCCTAAGTGGATCAACATCCCCTGTATGGATCAATTTTTGTTTCCAATATCAAACAAGCTGAGAACAATAAACTGCCAACTGAGAACAATAAACTGCTGAGAACAATAAACTTCTGAGAGTTCTCATGAACAGCCAAAGGCATTTCTACATCAGATGATGGAGAAAAATCCATCACTGCCCTCCTTCAGGCCACCATGGAATTTGCACCTTTGATGCTTAATACACTTACACCAAAAGCAGCCCCTCTGTGACTTGGCAATTAGCAACAGCCTGTAGCAGCCTGACAGCTCTCAGGAGCAGTGCTGGCTCCCCACAGCTCTACAGGTGTGCAGACCCAACCCTCTGGTACCCAGGGAGGAGAGTTCCCTAGAGCTCTGTGTGCATCCCTCCTTTCCTGCTTGAGAGAGTTTCCCACTGACCTTGCTGCCTGGAGCAGAGGATTTGTGCACCCAGGTTGGGGAGCAGCAAAGGAAAGGAAGAACAACCTGAGCAGTAACCTGGCTCCAGAGGGAATTTATGTAATTACTGCTTTTGAAGTTTTCTTTGACCTTGGCCAAGTTTCACCAGCCATGTAAAATGACTGTGGAATTGTCACAGAACCATAATACATGAGGTTGGAAGAGACCTCCATCCAAGCTCATCCAGTCCAACCCTCCACCCAGCACTGCAGGCTCAACACCAAACCATGTCCCTAAGCACCAGCTCCACACACTGCTGAAACACCTCCAGGGATGCTGAGTCCAGCACTGCCCTGGGCAGAACATTCCAATGGCTGAGAACCCTTGCAGGGAAGAAAGATTTCCTGAGATCCAGCCTGAACCTCCCCTGGCATACCTTGGAACCATTTCCTCTGCTCCTGTGGCTTGGCAGCAAGGAGCAGAGGCTGCCCCCTGCTCACTGCAACCTCCCTTCAGGGAGCTGTAGAGAGCAATGAGGTCTCCCTCAGCCTCCTCTTCTCCAGCCTCAACACCCCCAGCTCCCTCAGCTCCTCCTCTAGCCCAGGGGCTCCAGGCCCTTCTCCAGCCTCACTGCCCTGCTCTGCACAGGCTCCAGCCCCTCAATGTCCTTCCTGCAGTGAGGGCCCAGAGCTGAACACAGCACTCCAGCTGTGGCCTCCCCAGTGCTGAGCACAGGAGGATGATCTCCTCCCTGGCCGTGCTGCCCACCCTGCTTCTGACCCAAGCCAGGATGCCTTTGGCTTTCTTGCCCCCTGGGCACTGCTGGCTCGTGGTCAGTGACTGCCAACCAACACCCTCAGGTCCCTCTCCAAGCTGCAGCTTTCCAACCACACATCCCCAAGTCTGTAGCTCCCCATGGGGTTGTTGTGACCTAGGTGCAGGACCTGGTAGTTATCGAGCTTCATCCAATCAGCCTTGACCCATTGGCTCTCACATGTCCAGGTCCTGCTGCAAGGCTTCCCTAGCCTCTAGCAGATGGACACAGCCAACAGCTTGGGGTCATCTGCAAACTCACTGAGGGTCCTTGTTGGCCATTTGGGTGAGTGGCTGAATGTTGTCCATTCCTCACATCTTCAGGAAGGACTTCTCCTTGGTTGAAGTGGCTGACCATGCCCCACACCTTGTTCTGAAGGACATTTAATGGCACATGAGCTGATGTATATCTACAATACTTTCAGAGATTTTCCTGATGTGTGCCACAGGAGCACAGAGGACATTTTTCAGATTGCAAAGTGTGACCATTTGGCCCTAGCCCAGCACTCTGGTACCTCTCATGAAGCTTTTTGTCTTCTCCCCTGACAGCAGTGTGCTCTGGGTCTTATCCACATCTGCTGCCAAACGCTCTCAAGAAATATGAGTGTTTGTGCCTTGTGATCCCCTCCAGTTTAGCACAAACTGAATCATGCTCTATAGCTCAGCTGAGTAATAAAATATAATCTGATTGGCAGGAGGTTTTGGAGTGGGCCACATCATTACAGATCCTCTTTTAACCCAGTTTAACAAGTGGCTCCTGAGAAGTTATTTATTCTAGCTGTCAACATCTTGTTGAGATGACAGTGATCAAGTCTCTCTAGAATCTAATCTCATTCTTCTTACTCCTCCTTCAAGTATCTGAGAGCCTCATTGAAGCAGTACCACTTCTTGTCAGCAAGATTATTGGTTTGGCATTGCTGAAAGAGGTAACAATGTAATTTTTTTAATCTCTACAACAGTCATTAGCAGGAGGGGGGGATGGGATAAATAGCAGGCTGGAGTGGACCGTGGAGTCCAGACTTGCTCTGTTCAGCAGCCTGATCATTACACCAAGGCAGAATGGATTTCACAAAACTGAAAACCTAGCAATGCATTCCCAGGTGCAAAGAGCTAACAGCATCAAATCATTACTCAGAGACTGATGTCCCTGCAGTGTCCTGGGGAGCCCTCACTAGCCAGCAGAGTGCCAGACCCACCTCTGTCAGTAAGTTATAGGAGTTGGCTTGCTCTGCCTCCTGATGCTAGGAACTGGGGAGGGAAAAGCTGTGTGTTGTCTGCCAGGCAGGCTCCACCTCAGCTTGAACAGTCATAGAACCACAGAATGGTCCTTCAGTTAAGGATTTCTTTGACAGCAGTGTGTGGCAGTTCTGTGCAGCTGCAATGACCACAGCTCTTTCACAGAAGCATGATTGCTTCTTGTATACATGATGTGTTACCAGAGAATCATAGGGTGTCTGGATTGCCTCCAAAGCTCATCCTGTCCAACCCCTCTGCACTCAGCAGGGACATCCTCCACTCGATCAGGTTGCCCACAGCCCTCTCCAGCCTCACCTTCAATATCTCCAGGGAGGGAGCCTCAACCACCTCCCTGGGCAACCTGTTCCAGTGTTCCAGCAGCCTCCTGGTGCAGAACTTGTTCCTCACATCCAGTCTAAATCCAATCTGCTCTAGTTTGAAGCCATTGCCACTGGTCCTGTTCCTGCAGGCCTTTGCAAACAGTCCCTCTGCAGCCTTCTTGTAGCCCCCTTCAGGTACTGGCAGGTTGCTATTAGGTCTCCTTGGAGCCTTCTCTTCTCCAGGCTGCACACCCCCACTTCCCTCAGCCTATCCTTGTAGCAGCAGCTCCAACCCCCTGAGCGTTTTTGTGGTCCTCCTCTGGACCTGCTCCATCAGGTCCATGTCCTTCCTGTGCTGAGGGAATGGAGGAAAACTAGAAGGGAGTAGATTCAGACTGGATGTTAGGAAGACCCCATGAGGGTGGTGAGACTTGGCACAGGTTGCCCAGGGAGGTGGTGGAAGCCTCATCCCTGGAGGTTTTTAAAGCCAGGCTGGATGTGGCTGTGAGCAACCTGCTCTAATGTGAGGTGTCCCTGCCCATGGCAGGGGGGTTGGGACTGGATGAGCCTTCATGAACCTTCCAACCCTGACAGTTCTGTGATTTTATATTGAGGGCTCCAGAGCTGGACACAGCACTGCAGGTGAGGTCTCCCCAGAGCAGAGCAGAGGGGCAGGATCCTCTCTCTGGCTCGCTGGCAACACTGATCTGGATGCAGCCCAGGATGTGATTTGCCTTCTGTGCTGCCAGCTCACACTGCCTGCTCCTGTCCAGCTTCTCCCCTACCAGCACCCCCAAGTCCTTTTCCTCAGGGCTGTTTTCTATCACCTCCCCCCTCAACCTGTATTGACAGTGAGGGTTGTTCCAGCCCAGGAGCAGGACCCTGCCCTTGTTCTTGTTGAACCTCATGAGGTTCCCCTGGGTTCACCTCTCCAGCCTGTGTAGGTCCCTCTGGATGCCATTCTGTCCCTCTGGTGTATCAACAGCATCACTCAGCTTGGTGTCATCTGCAGTCCTCTGACTTGAGGACCTCTTGTCCTTAAATGATGCATTCTGCTCTGGTTTTACCTTCTCCAGCCCCCCAGTCCTGGACACTCATTCAATTCTACCCTGACATGAATCTGCATTGCACTGGGCAGTGAAACTGGAAATCCCTTGTGTGTGTTTGCAGACTGCTTTATGAGAATGAGAATTGAAAGCACAGCTAAGACTTGAAAAATGTCTGGAATTTTCTTGAAAGTAAAGTTTAAAATGTTATTTGGAATATGTGAATCATTTCTTGATTGTGGGAAACTTAGTATTTTAGGCTTCAGACATATTTGAAGTCAAACATACCACTACTGGGTTCAGAATTATTCACTCCAGGTGCTCCCTGTCCCCCAGGCCATGGGTGAGTGGCAGCACATCTCCTTCCTGCAAGGGAGTCCCAAAGCAAGTGCAGCTTCAGAGATGGGTACTGAAGGGCAATAGTGCTAATTCTTGTCTGAGGTCACTGAGGCACAGTCTTCTGGTGACAAAACTTGTCACCTCAGTGCATGGTGTGGTTGTGTCAGGAAGGAGCCAGCTGGTGTGCTTGAAGATGCCCACAGAAGTGTGAAAATGTTGCTGCTGGTGGGGAGAGAGCTGGCTGCTCCTAGGCTGCATCAGCAGAAGTGTGACCAGCAGGATGAAGGAGGTGATTCTCCCCCTTTACTCTGCTCTGCTGGGACCCCACCTGGAGTACCATGACCAGTTCTGGGGGCCCCAGCATGAGAAGGACATTGAACTGCTGGAGCAGGTCAAGGTGGGAGGCCATGAAGGTGATCAGAGGGCTGAAGCACCTCCTCTGTTGGGACATGCTGCAAAAGTTGGGGCTGTTCAGCCTGGAGAAGAGAAGGCTCTGGGGAGACCTCAGAGTTTCCTTCCAGTATCTGAAGGAGTCCTTCAAGAAGGTTGGGGAGGGACTTTTTACAAGGGCTTATAGTGGTAGGATGAGAGAGAATGGCTTTAAGGAGGAGGAGGGTAGATTTGGACTGGATGTTTGGAAGAAATTCTTGACAGTGAGGGTGGGGAGACACTGGAACAGGTTGCCTAGGGAGGCTGTGGATGTCCCCTCCCTGGAGGTGTTCAAGGCCAGGTTGGATGAGGCCTTGAGCAACCCGGGCTGGTGGGAGGTGTCCCTGCCCGTGGCAAGGGGTTGGAACTGGATGATCTTTAAGGCCCCTTCCAACCCAACCCATTCTATGATTCTATTCTATTCTATGCTTCCAGCTGACTGCTTCAGATTATCAGGCTGCTGCTGGTGTGCCTGTGGGCAAAGGGCTGCTGCCTGTACTGAGCCATCCTGAGGGCTCAGGCTGAGCTCCTCAGCCTTGCTGACCAAGCCTGAGGCAATGCTGAAAATGTCTTTTGCACCAAAAGAACATCAAAGCCTTCTGCACTGGCTGAGCTGTCCCTGGGACTGTACTGCAGCAGTGTGTGCTGGGTGCTCCCCATCACATCGGCTCAAGCATAGTCATCCTTTACAGTGCAAGGAAAGCTGGGCCCTTGCTAGAGGTTCCTCTTCACAGCAGAGACAGGGGAGCCCTGTAAAACTTTATTTGAATCAAGGGAGAGTCCAGGAGGCAGGGCCCTGTGGGGTCTCTCAACTTGTTAGAAGGTGCAATTTCCCTTTTATCCTAAATTCCCAGACGCAGATTTCCCTCTCCCTTTCCCAACTGGCTGAGCTACTTGGAATTTCCAGTCTCCTGATCTGCCTACTGCATTCCCCCCTTTACACCTACCCCCCTGCATCATACATCCTATGTTCATTTAAATGAGGTTCCTCCCTTCTCTGGGTGGAGGAGTTAATATTCAGCTGCCTATTAAGCCTATCCTAAGAGCTGAGCAGTTCAGGCTGTGTTCAGTTTCTGCTCTCCTTGGGGAACACCCTGCTGATTTATAGGCAGACCCTGGCAAGGCACTAGCAGAGGCTCTTTGTGAGGTTGGTCTCTTCCCCCAGGCAAGCAGTGACAGAAGGAGAGGACACAGTCTCTAGCTGCACCAGGGGAGGTTTGGGCTGGATGTGAGGAAGAAATTCTTCCCAGGAAGAGAGATTGGCCCTTGGGATGGGCTGCTCAGGGAAATGGTGGAGTCACTGTCCCTGGGGGTGTTTAAAAGGAGACTGGATGAGGCACTTGGTACCACGGGTTAGTTGGTCAGATGGTGCTGGGTGATAGGTTGGGCTTGATGGTCTCAAAGGTCTTTTCCCAGCTTTTGAGTTCTGTGATTCTGTGATTTACATACAACAGAGACAAAGATAGGCTGTTGAGATTCCTAATCTGCCTCTGTCTTTGTTATCTCAACTTCCTCTAGTCACATCTTCATCTGTAAAGACACCTTCCACCTTAACCCTATCAGACCCTATTTTTTTTTTCCTTTTTATGAAGCTTTGTTGCTAATTCTGCAAAGTCTGGATCTCCTGCATCTGTTCAGTGAAATTTCTGCCTTGCTGAAAGATGATGTAAATGAAAAAGGGGGGGGGAAAGAAATTCTGCCTTCTCTCTGCCTCTTCTTATGGCCAAGTTCCACCAACCAGTATGAATTTTTAAGGTTTTCTTTACCTAAACTGGGTACACCTGGGTGTGACAGACACATCTCTCCTGAAGATACCACACAGAATGACAGTCACAGACTCACAGAACGTTAGGGATTTGAAGGCACCTTGAAAGCTCATCCAGTCCAACCTCCTGCCAGAGCAGGATCCCCTAGAGCAGGTCACACAGGAACACAATCAGGCAGGTTTTGAATATCTCCAGAGAGGGAGACTCCACAACTCCCCTGTTCCAGGGCACTCTCATCCTCACAGGGAAAAAAATTCTTCCTCCTGTTTCCATGGAACTTCCTCTGCCTCAACTTCCACCCCTGCCCCTGCACTCACCCTGCACATCTTTATTAGCAGCAATGAGCTCACCCTCAAGCTCCTCCTCTCCAAGTTCCAGAAATCTCAGCTCCCTCAGGCTCAGAGCACCTCTTCACCACAGCTGTATTTTTGATATGTTGAGGGAACCTTACCCCTTACCTCTTGTGATGGTTTGAAACTGTCTTTTTAATTTTTCCTTGCAAAGTTCAGAACAGAGAAAGTGAAAGAGTGTAAATAAGTCACTATTGGGTGTAAGAAATCAAAATACTGATTGTTCTAAACACTTCCATTGGATAGATAGAAATCTTTAAGAACTATTACCCAAAACAAAGTGGGGCACTCTGCACATTCTGCGTTCGGCAGTGGGGGCAGTTGCTGGGCTGTCTGGCTGCTGTTTCTTCTTCTCTTCTGGCTGAAGATAACACGTACTGACCTTGGCAGCTAAGTTAACAACTTTCTGCTTAACTAACTCTGCTTCTCTGTCCAGGGGGGTCTGGGGGGAAGCTCCTGGGAGAGAGAGAGGCCCCTTTGGGAGGGTCCCCTTGGGGGAAGCAAAGGGAGATCGGTTGTGCTTTTCTGTTGATTGTATATATTTGTGGATGTTGTGAATTTTGTATATTTGTACATATTCATTGCATTTCATTGTAGATTTTAGACTTTGCTTGTAAATACAGCTTTTCATTTGCTTCCAGACTGAGCTAGCCTGGTTATTGTCGGTGGGGGGGGGAATTTCAGCTCACACCGACACACTTTTTATTTTTGGCGCCCAACGTGGGGCTCGATTGCTTGTATGATTTATTTCTGCTCAGATTAGGAAGCAAAATGAAGCTGTTTTGGATTTTGAGTAATTTTATTTCATCTGTTATCGGTGTGGTTGTCTACAGATGGGCTGTTTCCTGCATGATAGACAAGATTGTGAGATATGTGGCATATAAGTAATTTCTTTGGGTTAAGAACAAGTTACTGAATGTTAGTGAATTCTGTTGTGGTCTTATTGGGCTTAGAAGATATGGTAACTCAACTATAAATCTGCTAGCAGACACATTTGAGTTTGTTACTCCTCTTACAACTACAGAGGGTCTTTGGAACCAGTGGTACCCTAGATATCTTGTGCTAGCCTTAATTTTGTTGTTTCTTGGAGTAATCATATGGCTGCTGATAGCACTGTGTCAAGAAAGATGTAAGGCTACTTGCTCTTCCGACCTGCATAGATGTAAGAGGAAATATAGAAAAGCTCAGAGAGGTTCGGAATTGGTTTCTGATTCTGATTATGGTGACCAGGAGATCACAGTTCAGGTTTGTGAGAAAGCTGCCAATAGTTTTGACTCAGAGCCAGCAGCAGTAGCTGCGGGACCTTTGCCAGAATCTGAGATAACAGACTTGTGTACACAGGCAGACATAGTTACACAGACAGACTCGGCGACACAGACAGACTCGATTACACAGGCAGAGAGGGGTACACGGGCAGACAGGGGTACACAAACAGACACAGCTGCACAGAGAGAAATGGCTGCGCAGACAGACATGGTTACACAGAGAGAAATGGTTGTGCAGGCAGACATAGTTACACAGAGAGAAATGGCTGCGCAGACAGACATAGCTGTCCAGGCAGATGCCATTAACGAGGCACAGTCTCCTCCTCCTCCCTCTGCTGCCCAGACGGAAGCAGCAGTGGCTGCAGGATCTCAAAGCACACCTCCTGCCAACCCTGCACAGACAACCTCTGCTCCAGCTAACCCTGTACAAAACTCCTCTACTCCTTCCAACTCTGCTGTGAATGTGAAAGCTCAACCAGTGAATTTGGTTGCCACTGTCAGCAGAAAACGCAAAGGATCTGCAGGAGGAGATGCAGATGCTGCAGGAAATGGTGCAGATGGAGATGAGGGTCCTTCTACTCAGGGTCCCTCTGTTAAGGAAGATCCTTCCGGTGAGGAAGAGAAGGTTAGCCTTAAAACTCTGGCAGACCTCTTGGGACCCCACATGGATGATGGAGATGTAGACCCTGCTAAATTAGCCACTGCTGATAGAGCCTCTGAACTCAAGGAAATTCAACGGAGGATTACAATAGGATTATGGGGACAGCGACCTCAGGATGATGATGATGAGGATGACATACAGTCAGCTAATGCACCCAGACAGGAAATTAGACATGTGAGGAAGGATTACATCAGAGGAGATAATGAGCCAGTCCTGTCTTGGCTAGCCAGGTGTTTTGATATGGGAGCCCCAGCATTGGTGGTAGGTGACAAGTCGGCCTCTCAGTTGGGGATGCTCTCAAAGGATACAGGCATAGACAGGCATCTAGGCAAGTGCATTGGTAAAGTTTCTCTGTGGGCACGCCTCCTACTGGCAGTCTCGCTGAGGTACCCCAGCAGAGATGATTTACCATGGAACCCTAAGCCTTGGACCACAATAGCTGAGGGAATCAAGCGTCTGAGAGAATTTGCTGTGAGAGAAGTAATGTATGGAGATCATAAGACTCTGAATCCTGATGAAATTCCTGTTGGAACAGGCCTTGCCAAAAAGCTCATTAAGCTTGCTCCTCCTAATTATGCTACTATTCTGGCAAGCAGGATTGTGGCAAGAAATTATGGTGGAGTGCCTCCTACTGTTGGCCATTTCACTGACCAAATGAGGCAGTTGGAGGATAGTCTTGCACGTACTTCTTTGGTTTCAGCCATTGAAACTCTGTCTGGAAAGATGAGAATTGCATGAAAGAGCTGAAGGAGGAACTTAAAACCTCCATATCCAACTTGATGAAGGGGGATGATTCTGATTCCTCTTCCTCCAGATGGATACAAGTTTCAGCTGTTAGGAACAGACGTGCTCCAAGAAGGCCATTCCAGAATAGGTCAAACCAAAACAGACAGCAGAGGCAATCACGTGGCAGTATCTGGATAACTCTGCGTGATCAGTTTGGTGAGAACATGAACAGATGGGATGGTCAACCAACTTCTGATCTTTTCAAGAGGTTACGGGAGCTGCAGAGGGGCAGATCCCGAGGTAGCAATACCAGGAGGGTAGCTGTCGCTTCCTCAGTTTCCCAGAACAACTCTGATAGCTCCAACAGTGATCCTAATTCTGGTGCTGGACGTTGTGCCAGCTGTACATGTGGAGGTAATCCCCACCATTAGGGGTGCCCTGCCTTCCGCCAGGGGGAGGTAAGGGATAATGGAGATAACAGAATCTATTGGGATGTGTACATCCAGTGGCCTGGCACTTCAAAATTTCAGAAGTACAGGGCCTTGGTTGACACAGGAGCTCAGTGCACCATCATACCATCAAATTATCAAGGGGGAGAATCTATAACTATTCAGGGAGTCACTGGTGGATCTCAAGAGTTGTTTAAGATAGAGGTTGATATAAGTTTAACTGGGAAGCAGTGGAAGAAACATACTATTGTAACAGGTCCTAATGCACCTTGTATTTTGGGAATTGATTTTCTGAGAGAAGGGCGTTTTAAAGACCCTAAGGGTTACAAATGGGCTTTTGGAATAGCAACTGTAGAAATTGATGGAGGAAAATTGAAGTTGTCTATTAGACCTGAGCTTTCAGATGAATCTGCAGTTGTGGGACAACATGAGATAGAGGATGTAAAGCTGCCGGTTGCTTCTCAAACTGTGCATCACAGACAATACAGAACCAACCGTGACTCTTTGGTGCCCATTCAAAACTTGATTCGTCAGTTGGAGAGTCAGAAGGTCATCAGCAAAACTCATTCACCTTTCAACAGTCCAATCTGGCCTGTGAGAAAGCAGAATGGAGAGTGGCGTCTGACAGTTGATTTCCGTGCCTTGAATGAAGTAACTCCACCCATGAGTGCAGCTGTACCAGACATGATGGAACTCCAATATGAGCTGGAATCCAAGCAGGCCAAATGGTATGCTACCATAGACATTGCTAATGCTTTCTTCTCTATTCCCATAGCAGAGGAATGCAGGCCTCAGTTTGCTTTCACCTGGAGAGGCATTCAGTACACATTCAATCGTTTGCCCCAGGGGTGGATTCACAGTTCAACCATCTGCCATGCAGTGATCCATGATGCTTTGGAGAAAGGTGGAGCTCCAGAACACATTCAGTTCATCGATGACATCATCGTCTGGGGTGAGACTGCTGAAGAAGTCTTCGAGAAAGGTAACAAAATCATTGACATTCTCTTGCAAGCTGGTTTCGCTATCAAGCGAGACAAGGTGAAAGGACCTGCCAGAGAAATCCAGTTTCTGGGAGTGCGGTGGCAAGATGGTCGCCGTCACATCCCAATGGATGTGATAAACAGAGTCTCCACCATGGCAAATCCCATCAACAAGAAAGAAACTCTGCGTTTCTTAGGCATAGTGGGATTTTGGAGACTGCACATTCCTGGATACAGTCAGATTGTGAAACCTCTATATGATGTGACTCGAAAGAGAAACAGTTTCCAATGGGGTCCTGAGCAACAAGCAGCCTTTGACCAGATCAAGCGAGAGGTAGTCCAAGCGATGGGTCTGGGACCTGTCCGAACTGGTCCAGACATTAAGAACATTCTGTACACGGCCGCGAGTGACAATGGTCCAACCTGGTGCTTATGGCAAAGAGCTCCAGGGGAGACACGAGGACGTCCTCTTGGTTTCTGGGGTCGTGGCTACAGAGGCTCAGAGGCAAACTACACTCCAACAGAGAAAGAGATTTTAGCTGCTTATGAAGGAGTGAAAGCTGCTTCTGAAGTGATTGGAACTGAGTCACAACTTCTTCTAGCTCCTAGATTGCCAGTTCTGAATTGGATGTTCAAAGGCAAAGGTTCTTCACCACATCATGCAACAGATGCTACCTGGTCTAAGTGGATGGCTCTGATAACACAGAGAGCTCGAATGGGAAATCTCGAAAGGCCTGGTTTGGTGGAGGTGATCACAAACTGGCCAGAAGGCACAAGCTGTGCAAAACCTCCAGAGGAGAGAGTAACTCGTGCTGAGGAAGCTCCTCCTTACAGTGATCTGTCTGATGATGAAAAGAGATATGCTTTGTTCACAGACGGTTCCTGTCGTCTTGTTGGGAACAAGCGGAGATGGAAATCTGCAGTGTGGAGCCCAACGCGCAGAGTTGCAGAAGCGAGAGATGGAGAAGGAGAATCCAGTCAATTTGCAGAGGTAAAAGCTGTCCAGCTAGCTCTTAACGTAGCTGAACGTGAGAGATGGCCAAAGCTTTATCTCTACACCGACTCGTGGATGGTAGCCAATGCCTTGTGGGGTTGGCTGAAAGACTGGAAGAAGAATGGCTGGCAGAGGAAAGGAAAGCCAATCTGGGCTGCAGATCTGTGGCAAGACATTGCTGCTCGCATTGAGAGAATCCCAGTGAAAGTGAGACACATCGATGCTCACATTCCTAAGAGCAAAGCTACTGAGGAACAACAACACAACCATCAGGCAGATCTAGCTGCAAGAGTTTCCCAGGTGGACACAAACTCTGATCCTGATCCTGATCTTGACTGGAAACACCGAGGTGAGCTGTTCTTAGCTCGGTGGGCCCATGACTCGTCAGGACATCAAGGCAGAGATGCAACCTACCGATGGGCTCGTGACAGATCCATTGACATTTCCATGGATGCTATCACACAAGTCATCCATGACTGTGACATTTGTGCTGCTATTAAGCAGGCAAAGCGGATCAAGCCCTTGTGGTACGGTGACCGATGGTCCAAGTACAAGTATGGTGAAGCCTGGCAGATTGACTACATCACTCTACCTCGTTCTCCATCTGGTAAGCAGTATGTGCTGACTATGGTAGAGGCAAGCACTGGATGGCTGGAAACTTATCCAGTTCCTCATGCAACTGCACGTAACACCATTCTTGGTCTGGAGAGACAAATCCTGTGGAGACACGGAACTCCAGAGAGGATTGAGTCGGACAACGGAACTCATTTCAAGAACAATCTTGTAAAAAACTGGGCCAAAGAGCACGGCATCGAGTGGATATTCCACATTCCCTACTATGCACCAGCTGCAGGGAAGATCGAACGCTACAACGGTTTGCTGAAAACCACTCTCAAAGCCATGGGGGGTGGATCTTTGAAAAACTGGGAGAAACATTTAGCACAAGCAACCTGGTTGGTGAATAGTAGAGGTTCAGTGAATCGAGCTGGACCTGCCCAATCAGATTTGTTGCGAAAGGAAGAAGGTGATAGAGTTCCTGTTATCAGAGAAAAGAATCTGTTAGGCAAAACTGTTTGGGTATTTTCTCCTTCAGGAGAGGCCAAACCTGTCCGAGGGGTGGTTTCTGCTGAAGGTCCTGGTCACACCTATTGGGTGATGCAAGAAAATGGTGAAATTCAGTGTATTCCACAAAGAAATCTAACTTTGGCTGAGAGAGGTTAAATTCAGAGTGTTGCGCAGATACAGCATCGCGCCCAAGAGGAGAGTCCATGAGATCTACGGTGCACGAACCCTGAGAGCCCTGAGTCACCTGAGAGTCCCTGTTCCTTTCTTCGCTCCATCTGCGAGGAAACAAGCTGTTTGCTGTTTTTCCTGTGATTTGACTCTTTTGAATCATCTACATCTGAGATAGCCGGAATGGACTATGGTCTTTATTCACCTATTGTTGTAGATATTATTTTAGATTAGATAAATGGTAGTAGCAGCCAATGGAATTGTTTAGAAGGGGTGGACTGTGATGGTTTGAAACTGTCTTTTTAATTTTTCCTTGCAAAGTTCAGAACAGAGAAAGTGAAAGAATGTAAATAAGTCACTTCCATTGGATAGATAGAAATGTTTAAGAACTATTACCCAAAACAAAGTAGGCACTCTGCACATTCTGCGTTCGGCAGTGGGGGCAGTTGCTGGGCTGTCTGGCTGCTGTTTCTTCTTCTCTTCTGGCTGAAGATAACACGTACTGACCTTGGCAGCTAAGTTAACAACTTTCTGCTCTAACTAACTCTGCTTCTCTGTCCAGGGGGGTCTGGGGGGGAAGCTCCTGGGAGAGGGAGGCCCCTTTGGGAGGGTCCCCTTGGGGGGAAGCAAAGGGAGATCGGTTGTGCTTTTCTGTTGATTGTATATATTTGTAAATGTTGTGAATTTTGTATATTTGTACATATTCATTGCATTTCTCTGCTTGTAAATACAGCCTTCATTTGCTTCCAGACTGGGCTAGCCTCGTTATTGTTGGGGGGGGGGGGGGGAATTTCAGCTCACAGTGACACACCTCTTCAGGTTATATTATGCTAGTTGAGGACTTTTACTTTGGAGTTCTTCTATTTTAGAGACCAGCATCTTGGTGTGTAAAAGGAAAATGTGGCACTCTGATTCCCCTTGCATGAGGTGGCTTTCTGCAGTCATCTTAATGAAGGTTTTCTTTCAGATATATATGAAAAGAAAAATCCACTCAATCCTCAGCACCCCTCTCTTCTCCTCCTAACAGCAGAGCATCTCAGGTTTTTACATTATTCCCCCTCCCCCCATTAAGGAATCAATTTGGCCTCATCATCTGCAATAGTTATTTATGAAAGTGAACAGCTTTCAAATTCTTACTGAAATGTCAATTTCTACACTGCTTTTCCTGGCTTCCTTCGCAATTTTATTTCAGCTTTTAGGTATTAAAAAAAAAAAACCACAAAAAACCACAAAAACAACAAAAACAACAAACCAAAAACCCAACCAAGCAACACCCAAAACACTGACACCCCCCCAAAAAAAACCCCAACCAACAAAAAACCACAACGTAACAAAAAAACCAACAAAAAAAACCTCCAAACACACCCCACAAGACTTCTCCACTGGTTTGCACACAGACCTAGAAGGAAACCTGCTTTTTTTTTTTTTTTTTTTTTTGGCCATAGGAATATTTTTTTGCTAACATATTGATTTCTCTCCTCGTTATGTTAGGTCTCAGAGATGGCTTCAGCTCTGTGCAGCTTCTAATGGCATGTGTCTATTTTTGTCATTCCTACAGACATTTCTGCATTTCATAGCAACACTTTTCTGTTGGAATGAATGGAGGAGACATTAGGATAAAAAGATGCTTGTGAAAGAGAGATTTACAGATCCAATTAATTCATAGCATCATAGAAAAGCTTAGGCTGGAAGAGACCTTAGAGATCATCTTCTCCAACCTTCCTGCCAGGGGCAGGGACACCTCTCAGCTATCCCACGTTACTCAAGGCCTCATCCAGCCTGCCCTTGAACATCTCCAGGGAGAGGCCATCCACCATCTCTCTGGACAACCCATTCCAGAGTCTTGCCACCCTCCTAGTGCAGAATTTCTTCCTAAGATCCAATCTTAGGAAGAAGATCTGGAAAGATCATGGAGCAGATTCTCCTGGAGGCACTACTGAGATAGAAGAATAGTGAAGAGGTGATTGGGTACAGTCAGCATGGCTTCACCAAGGGCAAATCCTGCCTGACAAACCTGGTGGCCTTCTATGACCAGGTGACAACATTAAGAGATGAGGGGAGAGCAACTGATGGCATTGACCTGGACCTGAGCAAAGCCTTCCACACTGTCCCACACCACATCCTGGTCTCCAAGCTGGTGACACATGGGTTTGATGGGTGGACCACCAGATGGATAAAGAACTGGCTTGATGGCCACACCCAAAGAGTGGCTGTCAATGGCTCCATGTCCCAGTGGAGGCCAGGGACAAGTGGAGTCCCTCAGGGCTCAGTCCTGGGACCAGGCTTGTTCAATATCTTTGTTGGTGCCATGGACAGAGGCATTGAGTGCACCCTCCGCAAGTTTGCTGATGACACCAAGCTGTGTGGTGCAACAGAGAGGCTGGAGGGAAGGGATCCATCCAGAGGGACCTGGACAGGCTGGAGAGGTGGGCACAAGCCAACCTCAGGAGGTTCAACAAGACCAAGTGCAAGGTCCTGCATCTGGGTCAGGGCAATCCCAAGCACAACTACAGGCTGGGCAGGGACTGGCTGGAGATCAGCCCTGAGGAGAGGGACTTGGGGGTGCTGGTGGAGGAGAAGCTCAACAGGAGCCATCAGTGAGCACTTGCAGCCCAGAAAGCCAAGCAGAGCCTGGGCTGCATCAGGAGAAGTGTGGCCAGCAGGTCAAGGGAGGTGATTGTCCCCCTCTGCTCAGCTCTGGTGAGACCCCACCTGGAGTACTGCATCCAGTTCTGGAGCCCCTATTACAAGAGGGATATGGACATGCTGGAAGGTGTCCAGAGAAGGGCCACCAGGATGAGCAGAGGGCTGGAGCTGCTCTCCTATGAGAACAGACTGAGAGAGTTGGGGCTGTTCAGTCTGGAGAGGAGAAGGTTCCAAGGAAACCTTAATGTGGCCTTCCAGTATCTGAAGAGGGCTACAAGAAAGCTGGGGAGGGACTTTTTAGGCTTTCAGGTAGTGATAGGACTAGGGGCAATGGAATAAAGCCGGAAGTGGGGAGATTCAGACTGGATGTGAGGAAGAAGTTCTTCCCCATGAGAACGGTGAGAGCCTGGAATGGGTTGTCCAGGGAGGTGGTTGGGGCCCCGTCCCTGGAGGTGTTGAAGGCCAGGCTGGATGAGGCTCTGGCCAGCCTGCTGTAGTGTGAGATGTCCCTGCCCATGGCAGGGGGGTTGGAACTGGATGATCCTTGTGGTCCCTTCCAACCCTGACTGATTCTATGATTCTATGATTCTAAACCTATTCTCCTTCAGTTTCAGTCCATTTCCTCTTGTCCTGTGGGTGGGCAATCTTGTAAAAATTCCTTCTGCAGCCTTCCTGCAGGACCCCTTCAGGTGTTGGAAGGCAGCTCTAAGGTTCCCCTGGAGCCTTCTCTTCTCCAGGCTGAACACCCCCAGCTCCCTCAGCCTGTCCTCACAGCAGAGGTGTTCCTGCTCCTGGATCATCTTTGTGGCCTCCTCTAGACTTGTTCCAACAGATCTATGTCTGTCTTATGGTGGGGACACCAGAACTGGAAGCAGTATTTGAGGTAGGGTCTCAGCAGAGCAGAGTCAAGGGGCAGATTCCCCTCTCTTGCTCTGCTGCCCACACTCCTCCTGGTGCATCCCAGGATACAGCTGCCTTCTGGGCTTCACAGCAGTTTGACTAATGAAGGTAGTTCACATGGATTTGTCTTACATCTGCACTCTGTAGAACCCAGTCATGCTCCAAGCTAGATGCTCTACTCTGCAGAAGGCTGCCCTGAAAGCAAGCTGTGGAGCAGGCATGGTGGGAACTGCCCTGTTGCTGCTCCTGGCATGAGTCACTGTGTTGCAGGAAGTGCATGCCCCAGTGGGGAATCCAGGGTGACAAACTCCTGGGCCATAGAATTGCAGGCCATGGTCCTTGCTCTCAGGATGTACATCTGATGGGGACAAGTCATGGTAGGCAACATGGTCAGAGCTGTGGAGCTGGAGTTACAAGTGAGTTACAAGTAAGAAATCTTTTTGTTGTGCAGTTGCAGTGGTGGTGTATCTGGGTGCCAGCTGTGCCTTTGTGCACACAGCAGACATTCATTCCCTGGGTAGCCAAGAAGCCTGCAGCCAGTCGTCTGCCTCAGGGGAATACTGGGCTGAGACAGTGGTCTGCCTTGAAATGGTGCTCAGCATAGCTCCTGCACAGCAAAGTGTTTGACTGATTGCACCAGGAGCAATCCAGATGGGAATTTCAGGCAAGGCTGGAGATTCTCCCCAGGCAACCATTTGTATGCTCAAGTGTGTTATCCTGGCTGGAGTGTCCTAGAGATGCACAGGCTATTGCTGCTGCAGAGCTTGTACGTCTGCCTAGACAAGACACTTGGAATTAGGAGAATTTGTTCCTGCTTCTCCAGAAATGATCACAAAACCCTTTTTTTTTCATATAGTTGTCAAGGGTTGTCAGCAGGCTACAGAGTGCCAGATGCTCCCTAGGGACCCCTCTGCCTTCCCAAAGGGGAGAGAAAGGCAACTAGGGGAAGAGGCTGGTGGAGTGGGAAAGAAACTGGAACTGCCTTAGTGAAATAATAACAATAAACTGAAATAGATATCAAGAGAGACAAACCAATGTGGAATCCAACCCCTGAGGGCAATCAGTCACTGTCAGCACTGATGGTGTGGCAGAAGCCCCAGGATGGACTCAGCAATAGATGGGAACCAGATTCAGGAGCTGGATTCAGGAACACATGGATGGGGATCAAAGGCAGAACATAGAGAATCCTCCTTGGATGCTGACCACTGAAGAAGCAAAGAACTTAATTCTGGTTACCCCTCAGCTTCATACCAAACACGATGTCCATGGGATGGAATCCCTCAAGGGTCAGCCGAGGGTCACCTGCACTGTGCCCTCCTCCCCCAGGTGCAGCCTCTATACCCCCAGAAGATGCAGCAGTGCCCTTGGTCTGCACCCCAGCCCTTGGCACTGCCCAGAGCCATTGAGCATTGTCAGTGCTGGCAGCAGCCACTGAGCATGGCCTGAGCTTCAGAGAGTGCAGCTGCTGAGCAGGCACTGAGCAGGGAAGGGACAGCAGTGAGCAGGATCAGTGCTGCTCGAGCTCAGACCAAGACAGTATTTAAGACATTTAAGAGCTGTTTTGTATGTAGTTAACCAAGTGCTGGAGTGATTGTACAAGACCATAAACCAGCCAGATCTGAACTGAGGTCTAATCTGAGTTAGTCATTTTGATTCCCTCTGTTATCACTAGAAGGAAACACACAATTCGAGGACACAATTCATGCTGCTTCCAGAGTCATTCTTGTTTCTCTCCATGGATCACAAAGGTATCTTGAGTAGCCAGATTAGAAGCTATAATTCACTTTGCAGATACTGAAAATTGGACAAAATTTGCTCAAAGGCTGTTTCAGTGAGAGCACAGTGAGCAGGACAAGGGGAGGTGATCCTCCCTCTCTGCTCAGCTGTCCTGGGCTCCCCAGCATGGGACAGACAAGGAACTTGCAGAGGTTCCAGAGCAGGGTCCCAGTAGTGCTGAGGGCCTTAGAACATCTGACACATGAGGAGAAGATGAGAGAGCTGGGACCATCCAGCCAGGAAAAGAGCCTGGGGAATACTATTGATGTGCATAAAAACCTGGAGGGAAGCAGTAGAGAAGTTAAGAGTGAGCCACAGTGACAAGGGGCACAACGGAGATACAAGAAATTCTGCTTAAACGTAAGGAAAACAAAGGTTTATCCTGACTGTGGTCAGACACTGGCACAAGCTGCTCAGAGATGCTGTGGCATCTCCATCCTTGGAGATACTCAGAGTGTGACTGGACATGGCCCTGAGCAATCTGCTCAGTAGCTGATCAGGACTGGAGTAGCTGATCTCCAGAGGAGCCTTCCCATGTGTGTCTGGTACATTATTTCTTCCACATTTTCTTACAATTTTATTTTAGACTGGAGATGAGGAAGGAATTCTTTACAGTGAAGGTGGGGAGACTCTGGAACAGGGAGTTGCCCAGGAAGGTTGTGGCTGCCCCCTCCCTGGAGGCGTTCCAGGCCAGGTTGGATGAAGTCTTGAGCATCCTGGGCTGGTGGGAGGTGTCCCTGCCCATGGCAGGGGGTTGGAACAGGTGGCTTTAAGGTTCCTTCTAATCCAAACTATTCTATGATCCTAATTAGGACATAGGGCTTGTTTTAAATAATCAAAAGAAAACATTGCTGCTTGTGGTGTTGTCTCTATGAGAGAGACTGAGAGCCCTGGGGCTGTTTAGTCTGGAGAAGAGAAGGCTGAGTGGGATCTGATCAATGTCTATCAACTGCTGAGGGGTGGGGATCAAGTGGAGGGGGCCAGGCTCCTTTGGGTGGTACACAGCAGTAAGTCAAGGAACAATGGAGACAAACTGAAGCAGAGAAGGTTTCACCTCAACATGAGGAGAAACTTCTTTGGTGTGAGGGTGCTGGAGGCCTGGAGCAGGCTGCCCAGAGAGGTTGTGGAGTCTCCTTCTCTGGAGACTTTGCAAACCCACCTGGATGTGTTCCTGTGTGACCTGCCCTAGGTGACCCTGCTCTGGCAGGGGGGTTGGACTGGATGATCTCTGGAGGTCCTTTCCAACCCCTAACATTCTATGATTCTATGACTGTATGTGTGGAGTTGAAACTGCACAAGGTTTAGAAGTTAAATGATGTTTGCCATGTTGACAAACTCCCAGGACAGCATCTTTGCAATATTCTACTTACCAGAACACGAATAAGCAATATTCCTAGCACTAGGAAAGTATGGCTGAGAGTTTTTCTTTTGAACCACTGCAAAGTATTCGGCTAAAGTTGCAGAGAGCTAAAGAGTGCATCAATAATGTTTGCAGTGCTTCCTTGGGTCCCTTTTGCAAAGCAAACAGGTTTGCCTTATGCTGGCCTAACTATTCCCCCTATTAGTTTTGATCAATTGCTTTGTGGTCATGTTCATTAGACAGCCTAATCTGGACCACAATTAGATTTTATCCTCTTAAAAAGACAAAGCAGAGTCCCAAGCCATTAATTAAAGGCCTTGACTACAGTTGGTTGCAAGATGGATGTTGCATCCCCTTTACTGATGATTCAACTCAGCAAAACACAGCACTTTAGTTTTGAAGTGGCAAACACTGGAGCAGTAATTGAATGCAAACTTTGGCTCTGCTGCAGCTGCAGAAAAGGAAATCATTTCACATGTGGACTCTTGAAAATGTGAAGTGCTAGGGAAAGCCACATGAATAAGGTAGTTTTACACAGGGCAAACTGCAGGAATGATGAAAGTGTTTGCAATAGGGAAGGCTGATTAACAGACAGGCCTGCACTGCTCACCTGCTGCACTGCAGTACCACAGTACCTTAGAGGTTGGAAGGGACCTCCAGAGATCAGCCCCTTCAAGAGCAGCATCACCCAGGGCAGGTCACACAGGAATGCATCCAGGTGGGGTTGGAAAGTCTCCAGAGCAGGAGACTCCACAACCTCTCTGGGCAGCCTGCTCCAGGCCTCCAGCATCCTCACAACAAAAGTTTCTCTTCATGTTGAGGTTGAACCTTCTGTGTTCCATTTTGTATCCATTGTTCCTTCTCTTATCTCTGTGCTCCTCCCAAAGGAGCCTGACCCTCTCCACTCGACCCCCACCCCTCAGCTGTTGATAGACATTGATCAGATCCCTCTCAGCCTTCTCTTCTCCAGACTAAACAGCCCCAGGACTCTCAGTCTCTCTTCACAGGGGAGATGCTCAAGTCCCCTCAGCATCCTCCTGGCTCTCCCTTGGACTCTCTCCAGCAGGTCTCTGTCTCTCCTGAACTGGGGAGGCCAGAACTGGACACAGGATTGCAGCTGTGGTCTCAGCAGGGCAGAGCAGAGGGGGAGCAGAACCTCCCCAGCCCTGCTGGCCACACTTTTCTTGCTGCACCTTAGGTTGCCATTGGCTCTCTTGGCCACAAGGGCACATTGCTGTCCCCTGCAGAACTTGCTGCCCACCAGCACTCCAAGGCCATTCTCCATGGAGCTGCTCTCCAGCAGGGCAGCCTCTAACCTGTCCTGCTGCCTGTATTATTTCTCTCAGACACTCAAAAGCATTTAACACTCATTCTGCAGACAGCCTGCATCTAATGCTGCAGCATCCCAAAGGCAAAACCCAATTTATGGTACCTGAGAAATGAAGAAGCTCATTACTCTCTTACTACGACCGCACTCTGCAGGTCAGCCAGGACATTAATGTGTGTTTCCAGACAGAAGCTTTACCACTGCAGGTTTAAGAACACCGTCTCCAGGTAAATAAATCCAATCCATTACTCACTGCATGATTCATTACCTTTGCAAACACTCTCTGATTGCACTCCATGGATGTTTTCCACCCCTTGCTTTGTGGCAGGCTACTCCCTCATGTTATCCAAAGTGTAGGATGCACATTCCCCTTCCAGATGCAAGTTTGTATTCTTGGTCCCTCTCCTCCCAATTCTACAAATAGTTGTAAAAGAGCTGCTGACCTTTAAGAAGATCTGATATCATGTGGCCAGAAAATGAGGTGCTCTCAGCTGTGCACAAGACAGTGGAAGATCACATGGTCCAAAGATTTCCTCTGTAAGCATGGAAGACATCAAAGGGAACTTAGGTAGCTGATTTTCAAATAATCACTGAGTCACAGAATGTTAGGCCTGGAAGGGATCTCCAAAGCTCATCCAGTAAAGGGGGGGGGGGGGGGGGGGACACACGAAGTAATTTTGCCTTCTCTCTACCTCTTCTTATGGCCAAGTTCCACCAACCAGTATGAATTTTTAAGGTTTTCTTTACCTAAACTGGGTACACCTGGGTGTGACAGACACATCTCTCCTGAAGATACCACACAGAATGACAGTCACAGACTCACAGAATGTTAGGGGCTTGAAGGCACCTTGAAAGCTCATCCAGTCCAACCCCCTGCCAGAGCAGGATCACCCAGGGCAGCTCACACAGGAACACATCCAGGCAGGTTTTGAATATCTCCAGAGAGGGAGACTCCACAACACCCCTGGGCAGCCTCTTCCATGGCTCTCTCATCCTCACAGGGAAAAAAAATTCTTCCTCCTGTTTCCATGGAACTTCCTATGCCTCAACTTCCACCAGTGCCCCTTGTGCTGGCATTGGGCATCACCCAGCAGAGCCTGGCTCCAGCCTCTGGGCACTCCCCCTGCACATCTTTATCAGCAGCAATGAGCTCACCCTCAGGCTCCTCTTCTCCAAGCTCCAGAGCCCTCAGCTCCCTCAGGCTCTCCTTGTGAGGAAGATGTTCTACTGCCTGCAGCATCTTTGTAGCTCTGTGCTGGACTCTCTCAAGCAGTTCCCTGAGGTCCTTCTTGAGCTGAGGGGCTCAGAACTGGACACAATATTCCAGATGTGGCCTCAGCAGGGCAGAGTAGAGGGGCAGGAGAACCTCTCTGACCTCCTTCCCACAGCCCTTCTAATGCACCCCAGGATGCCCTTGGCCTTCGTGGCCACAAGGGCACATTGCTGGCTCATGGTCAACCTTTCACCCACCAGGACCCCCAGGTCCTTTTCCCCTTCACTACCATCCAGCAGGTCAGACCCCATCCTATCCTGCTCCATGAGGTTGTTCTTTCGCAGGTGCAAGACTCTACCCTTGCCCTTGCTGAACTTCATTCAGTATCTCCCTGCCCAGCTCTCAGCCAGTCTCAGTCCGGCTGCAAGCAGATGAAGGATGCTGCCTCCAGTGTATGAGACTCAGACTCCAGCATTATTTCTCAAACTCCCAGGGGTCCTGCAAGCATCCCAGCTCCTGTGGTAACTGGGAGGAAGCACAAAATATGAGGTGAAAGGCAAATCTGAAATGTGGCTTTGGTGCTGATAGGTTTTGAAACATGGGCAAAGGGATTTTTTTTTTTTTATTAAAAGAATTTTTTTAAGTTGCAAGACTCGGGGAGACTCTCACCTTGGGGCTGTTTGAATGCCTTTCCCTCTCTTCAAGCTTTAAATAATGAAACTATTACCTGGAGGCTTTAAATGAAGAAGAGGAAGAAGCTGCTGGTTGCCCAAGAGGGAAAAACATCTTGCAGAGCTTGGCAGAAGGGCTTGCAGCTCTCCCCTGGTCTGAGTGTGCAGCCCAGGTGCTGACTCAGCTGCAGCAGAGCCACAGCACACACAGATGCCTGCTCAGTTAGCTGATAGGCCATTATTAATAGGGAACCCACAGAAAATAAAGCACACAAATGGTAGATAAACACAAAAGCCTATTTTTAGTTTGTGAGGTAGATGAGAAGGAGGCAGAGTGCAGCCACAGGAGGTTATCTCCCATTTCTCTCAGATTTTCAGCGGAAGTTCATGGAATCGCAGAATCACAGAATGGTTTGGGTTGGAAGGGACCTCCAAAGCTCATCCTGTCCAACCCCTCTGCACTCAGCAAGGACATCCTCCACTGGATCAGGTTGCCCAGAGCCCTCTACAGCCTCACCTTGAAGATCTTCAGGCATGGGGCCTCAGCCACCTCCCTGGGCAGCTGATGTCTGCTCAGGCACTGCCTGCAAGAATCAGTCATACAACCACAGGAATCAAAGGATGGTTTGGGTTGGAAGGGACCTTTAAAGGTCATCATCTCTGACTAGAGGAGGTTGCTCAGAGCCAAACCCAACCTGACAATGCTCTCTGGCACTATCACACCATGCTCTTGCACTGTGCTGAGGGGCTGAGAGGGAGAAGTCCTTGCAGTCAGCCTGAGGGAGGCTTGTTTAGGGTACATGTCCCCAGGAGAGTGAGGATGAGGAAAGAGCTGAGTTCTCCTATGACAACCAAACAGCAGAAGAGTCAGGAGGATGGCCTGGAGAATAAATCTGATGAAGAGTAACTGAAGGAGCTGGGGATGGGTAGTGTGAAACAGAGGAGGCTGAGGGGAGGCCTCCTGGCTCTCTGCAGCTACCTGAAAGGAGGTGGTGGAGAGGTTGGTGCTGGTCTCTTCTCACAGGTAATTAGTGACAGAGCAAGAGGGAATGGCCCCAAGCTGCAGCAGGGCAGGGTTAGACTGGACAGGAGGAAACATTTGTTCCCAGCAAGAGTGGTCAGACATTGGCACAGGCTGCCCAGGGAGGTGGTGGAGTCCCCAAGCCTGGAGGTGTTTCAAGGTGGTTTGGATGTGGTGCTTGGGGACATGGTTTAGGGGTGAAGCTTGCAGAGCAGGGTCAGTGGTTGGACTTGGTGATCCCAGAGGGCTTTTCCAGCCTGACTGTCTCTGAGGACTCTCTGACTCTGTGATATGGGATCACCATCAAGAAACACAACAAAAAATAACACAAGAATGGAAGATCAGAGCAAGCAAGCCAGGATTCAGTAATCCTTTCTTCTTGAAAAGGTTTGCAGATAGATATTCATAGGCCATTAAAAATCCTAAATATCAGACCTCTGGAGTCAGTTCTTTCTGAAAGCAGCAAGGGGAAATCATCATCTTCATCAGGTTGCCTTGGCTGGGTGTTTTCAGCACACAACTGGCAGAGAAAATTCTGCCCAGATATTCATGCAGTACTTGGTTAAGAATTGGAGACCCTTCAAGGAAATTCACTCATGACCAGAAGGACAAAACGGGGAAAATGCTGCTGGGTTTGCTAGGTGCTTGTGGGAGCTCTGCAGAATTTGCAACAGAATAAATATTTGAAATGGACTTGTTTGATGAGGAGCTTTCTCCATGAAAAAAAAGCTCCAATCAAGCTGAAGTTTAGCTTAAAAAAAAAAAAAAAAGTAGTATTTTCACTATTAGTACTAGCACAAAACCTCCAGTGTTAAATATTCTAAGAGAAGTGGATTCTGGGATTTCAGGTCAAAATTGCTTTGACACTTGACATTTAAGTTACTTAAAATGCAGAGGTCAGAGGAATAATTAAATGTTTGAAAGCATTTCAGTGACAATTTCACCCACTTTAGTGCTTACATTTGCAACCTTCACAAACCTGTGCAAGACAACAAATGAGTCTTTCCTCTTTATTCACTACGTCTTTTTGGATAGAACAATGAAGAGAGTTATGTGGGTGCCTGGCTGTAAGCAAATGTGCTCCCTAGAGGAACTGCATCTTTCCTTAAAAGTAAGAAAATCGAGCATTTGATGTCATATTCACTGAATTAAATGAGCATTTCCTCACTGATTTTAGTGCACAACATGAAGGGCTTCACCTTCAGAAATGCAGATGTCTGGCTGCATGTTTCACACACAAAGGCAAATAGATGCATACTGAGCATCTGTTCAGATTGTCCTTCCAGCCCTGCACATTTTGATGATGGAGAAAGGCCTTGGAGTGCTGGTGGGCAGCAAGTTCTGCAGGGGACAGCAATGTGCCCCTGTGGCCAAGAGAGCCAATGGCAGCCTGGGGTGCAGCAAGAGAAGTGTGGCCAGCAGGGCTGGGGAGGTTCTGCTCCCCCTCTGCTCTGCCCTGCTGAGACCACAGCTGCAATCCTGTGTCCAGTTCTGGCCTCCCCAGTTCAGGAGAGACAGAGACCTGCTGGAGAGAGTCCAAGGGAGAGCCAGGAGGATGCTGAGGGGACTTGAGCATCTCCCCTGTGAAGAGAGACCGAGAGCCCTGGGGCTGTTTAGTCTGGAGAAGAGAAGGCTGAGAGGGATCTGATCAATGTCTATCAACAGCTGAGGGGTGGGGGTCGAGTGGAGGGGGGCAAGCAATTAGCCAAGGAAAGTGGATACAAACTGGAACACAGAAAGTTTCACCTCAACATGAGGAGAAACTTCTTTGTTGTGAGGGTGTTGGAGGCCTGGAACAGGCTGCCCAGAGAGGTTGTGGAGTCTCCTTCTCTGATGACTTTCCAACCCCTCCTGAATGCATTCCTGTGCAGACTATCCTGGGTGACCCAGCTTTTGGCAGGGGGTTGTACTGGCTGACCTCTGGAGGTGCCTTCCAGCCTCTAACATTCTGTGATCCTGTGATGTGTATGACCACCATGAATACATATGGAAAAAAACACAAAATATTGATGTATTCTGGACTGTGTCTTCAGCCCAAGTTTGCTTTCTGCCCTCAAAGGAACACCAAAATGAACCCCAGGGATTGGTAACAGCTTAGATGTGTTTGGGGTTTTCTTATGATGCATTACCAACTACTTCCTTATTAGACAACCTTCTTCTTCCTAATTTATCACTTGAACATCAGAATTAGCACAAAGAGCCAGGCTGCAAAAGGTAAACCCAAGAAATATTGTAAGTTATACTGACCAAGGTGTTTCTATTTATCCCCATTTGCTTTGATGCAGCACCATCCCTTTCATTTATCATCTGATCCCTCTCAATTACTTCTTCCTGGGAAGATGTGCAATCAGCATTATTTAATTAGGATTGTGTTTGCCCAACAGGTTCTGCAAAAGAAAGCAGTTAGCAGATATTTGTGCACTGGTTCTACAGCTTTCCTCCAATGTCTGCCAACTTTGTCACTGAGGAACATTTGGGGGTTTATTGTTACAGGAAACCAACACAGACTTATGCTCCAAACAAAAAGTGTAGCAAAATGATCTGAATCTTTTCTTCCCAATTTCATCTGCCTGGAATGGCAGCCAGTTGGACAATCTGTCAAGGAATATTGCTGCATAGCTTCCTGTTTGAGCTGAGGCTTTAGGGTGCTGGGGATTGTGTTGTTCCAGGGAGGTTCCTCAGTTTTAAAAGCATCAGAAATAGGTGGGACACAAGATTCTAAAGATGAAATAAAGGTACAGAACTAAGCTCAAGCAATGCACAACCTGCTTAGCTGCACTGAGTCATTGCAGGTAATGCATCTGCCAGCCTCTCACAGCTCTCCTTCCTCTGCCATCATCTTCCCAATCAACAGACTGAGATAGATGCATGCACCAAGGGATGACTTAGTTGTGTGTCATATTCAAGGGGAGGCTCAACAGAGCTCTGGGCAACCTGATCTAGTGGAGGTTGTCCCTGCTGACTGCAGAGGGGCTTGGACTGGATGGCCTTTGGAGGTCTCTTCCAACCCAGACCATTCTATGATTCTGTGATACTATGATTCTATGACTAATTCCAAAGCAGTTCTCTCAGAGCTGCAGCTTTACTTCCTCCAACCATCTGGATATACATCATGAACTTGATCCTGAGTGCTCAAGCTTCAGTTTGCTCTGGGAATTGCATTTCAGGACATCCTCCTGAGTCACAACAGCCCCATGGGGAGCTACAGACTTGGGGATGTGTGGTTGGAAAGCTGCAGCTTGGAGAGGGACCTGGGGGTGTTGGTTGGCAGTCACTGACCATGAGCCAGCAGTGCCCAGGGGGCCAAGAAAGCCAAAGGCATCCTGGCTTGGGTCAGAAGCAGGGTGGGCAGCAGGGCCAGGGAGGAGATCATCCTCCTATGCTCAGCACTGGGGAGGCCACAGCTGGAGTGCTGTGTTCAGCTCTGGGCCCTCACTGCAGGAAGGACATTGAGGGCCTGGAGCCTGTGCAGAGCAGGGCAGTGAGGCTGGAAAAGGGCCTGGAGCCCCTGGGCTAGAGGAGGAGCTGAGGCAGCTGGGGGTGTTGAGTCTGGAGAAGAGGAGGCTGAGGGAGACCTCATTGCTCTCTACAGCTCCCTGAAGGGAGGTTACAGTGAGCAGGGGCCAGTCTCTGCTCCTTGCTGCCAAGACACAGGAGCAGAGGAAATGGTTCCAGGCTGCCCCAGGGGAGGTTCAGGCTGGATCTTTCTTCCCTGGAAGGGTTCTCAGCCTTTGGAATATTCTGCCCAGGGCAGTGCTGGAGTCAGCATCCCTGGAGGTGTTTCAGCAGTGTGTGGAGGTGGTGCTTAGGGACATGGTTTGGTGATGAGCCTTCAGAGCTGGGTGGAGAGTTGGACTGGATGAGCCTGGAGGTCTCTTCCAAACTGATATGTTCTCTGAGTCTGTGATTCTGTAACTCCTGTGAACTGGAGCTTTGCTCTTTAAGCATCAACGGATGCAATACAGTCACTAAATGCAGGAATGGTGCCCAGCAGCATGAGATTATCAGTCCAGTGCCAGATGTGAACTGGCAAATGTAAGCTGATACACTGCTAATGAGTTGCTCTTACTTTCAGTGACAATTTCCTCTGCAGTTTCTGGTGTCTCATGTTACTCTGGTTTCCCATGCCTCCATTCTGGACACATGGGTGTTTCAGAATATCTGCCCCTGAGAGTTGGTGCTGATGTCAGTAGTAAGTTTGAGGGTCCAGACCAAATTCCATCAGAGCAGCAGAGATATTGCACAGCTCTAGGTATTTGAATCACACAATCACAGAAACATTCAGGTTGGAAAACCCTTCTGGGATAACCAAGTCCAACCACTGACCCTGCTCTGCAAGCTTCACACCTAAATCATGTCCCCAAGCACCACATCCAAACCACCTTGAAACACCTCCAGGCTTGGGGACTCCACCATCTTCGTGGGCAGCCTGTGCCAATGTCTGACCACTCTTGCTGGGAACAAATGTTTCCTCCTGTCCAGTCTAACCCTGCCCTGCTGTAGCTTGGGGCCATTCCCTCTTGTTCTCTCACTAATTACCTGTGAGAAGAACACCAACCAAGCTCATGGGGCAGAGTACAACCTGCAGCCTCTTGGCCCCTGGTAATAGGTGGAAAGTGCCCTGAGCAGCCATCAGGACAGATCTGCCTCTGTGCTCTGCTGGTTTCCAGCACACAACCTCTGTGCTGGAGCACAGCAGGACAAGCAGGGCCTCCATCTGCTGTGCAGAGCTGTGGCTTTTTCTGCAAGGTAGACAAGAAATAACCAACTCCTCATTTCAAAAGAATCATTTGACCTTCACGTTATAATATCCATGAGTCTGCTGCAGCTCAGTGTCCTCAGCCTCACCAGCACAGAGTGCTGAGAAAAGAAAACTGTCAGAGGACTCTGTCCAGAGTCTGTCACCACATCCCTGCACCACCACAAACATCCTGAAGGCACCCACAGGCTTTGGTTTTTGTTCCCATCCCTTAAATGGTGCTTCCCCAAGCTGTAGGAGTGATGTGACAACCAAGGCCTTTGCAATGTCCCAGAGCCACAGAACTCAAGGGTTTGGAAGGGAGCTCCAGGGGTCATCCAGTCCAACCCCCCTGCCAGAGCAACATTACCCAGGGCAGGTCACACAGGAACACATCCAGGTGGGGTTGGAAAGTCTGCAGAGGAGGAGACATCACAACCGCTCTGGGCAGCCTGCTCCAGGGCTCTGCCAGCTTCCCAGGGACAGTGTTGGGCTCACCAGCATTGAAATGATCTGCCCAGGTAGGCTTCTTCCAACCAGATGTTCTCTGTGATTCTGTAATTGTGTTAGACAAACAGAATCCACACACTGAGACCTGGGCTGTGAAAGGGCACAATCTGCCAAGTACTTCCCTTCACAAGCAGAGAACCTGCTTCTGACTGAAGTTTTCTTCATAAATACTTCCCTTCTCCAAAGGGCAGCATCTGGGCTTTAAAGTGGCATCATAATGGCTTTCTTGTGGGGTACAAGATGTGCAGCACAGGAGCAGTTTTAGACAGTAAACTTGAGTAGCTATTAGACATCAGGAAAAATACCAAAGGAAAGAAGAAGTGCAATTAATACAACATAAAACATTTGCTCCATTAAAAAAAAAAATCTAAAATACCATCATTGCTGCTTCAAATTAGTGGAAGAGTAATTAGCCCCAAGATATTCTGGCACCTTCTACATCTTGCCTGCAAAATTTTGACAAACTAAGAAGGAGCTGGTAAGGACAGGGGTATTAAAACTCTCTTGGATTAATAAAGGGGAAAGAATTAAGGTGAGCTATTTGAAGTGAAATACAAGCAAAACTGGACTGCACCAGTTACCTGAGCAGGAAATGTACACACCTGAGTGAGCTGCAGGGAGGGTGACCTTGCACAGTCTCATCTGATGCCAAAGAAGATTAAAATGCCAATCTAGCTCGAATATTGTCATTACCTCCTTCTATTAAACAATACAAAGCTAGTGGAAGATGCCAGGTGAGTGTTTCTCTAAGTGCTTGATTTGCTGCAATTGTGCTGCCTGTTGCACTGAGGTCATTTAGATAAAGAATTTATTAATCAGTTTAGGAGATGAGGAATGCTTTGCCAAGAGGATAGGAAACATCCCTATGAAGCTTTACTTTAAGGAAAGTCTCCTCATGAGGTCTGTTCATATGCAATAAGGATAGAACACAGAGTCACAGAGTCACAGAATGATAGACGTTGGAAGGGACCTCCAGAGATCATCCAGCCCAACCCTGCTGCCAGAACACCCTCACAGGGACAAAGTTTTCCCTTCTATTCCTGTGGCACCTCCTCTGCTCCAGCTTGCCCCCAGTGCTCCTTGGCCTGTCCTTCGACATCCCTGAGCAGAGTCTGGCTCCAGCCCTGCACATCTTTATCCCCAGCAGTGAGTGCAGCCCTCAGGCTGCTTTGCTCCAAGCTCCAAGCCCCAGCTCCCTCAGCCTGGCCTCACAGGAAGATGTTCCACTACCTGCAGCAGCTTTGTGGCTCTGTGCTGGACTCTCTCAAGCAGTTCCCTGAGGTCCTTCTTGAGCTGAGGGACCCAGAACTGGACACAATATTCCAGATGTGGCCTCAGCAGGACAGAGTAGAGGGGCAGGAGAACCTCTCTGACCTACTCCCCACAACCCTTCTAATGCACCCCAGGATGCCCTTGGCCTTCTTGGCCACCAGAGCACATTGCTGGCTCAAGGGCATCCTTCCACCCACCAGGACCCCCAGGTCCCTCTCCCTTGCCCTCCAGAGATCATCACTGTCCCAGTGGTGCACAGGTAGCAAAAAAGTCAAGGTTAAGGCTGTCTTTGTGGACTATTCCTGCTCTGACTAGACTGGAGACAAGAAGTGTGTGACTGAGTAGAGCTGAAGGTGATGGTGTCCACAGCCCTTTGATACACTGAGCAAGTGTCAGGTGTAGTAGAGGAGCAGATGTCTCTTCCTTGCCCAAGAGTAACAGGAGCAGAGGAGAAGGATATGCTCAGAGCATGTAAAGAGAGTGAAAGGCAGGAAAGCTGAGCTGCTGGCTGTCCTTCCCTTCCACCAGATCCTGAGGAGAATACAGTGCTCTGTTCTGTGCTAAACCCTGACATTTAGACTTATGTGCTTTAAAGAACCCCCTGAGCTGTGCTGAGGGTGCAGAACAGCTGTATGTGTAATTAAGTAAAGCTAATTGCAATAAATTGAGTTAACCAGAAAATCAGTCAGAGCTTTTGTTCACAGATCTGTTGTTGCTGTTGCCAGAGCTGAAACTGCTGCAGGGCCACCACAGGTCGTCAGAGATAGAGTCACTTGGGTTTAGCTTTAAATCAAAACTGGTGACTGGGAATGCTGGAGGAATGGGGAGGATGTTTGTGTGCCTGAATTCTAGCTCCAGATTTAGAAATTAGATGAGGAGGCTGATTTCTCTGGACTAATTGTAAAGCTGAGGTACATGCCTTCTTCTCTTCGCTACGGAGAACTTGAATGCTCAAGCTGGCACCAGCCTGTAGTGTGAATGCTTTCCTCTGCCCATCTCCCCAGCCATGCCTGCACAGCCCTGCTCTAAAACAGGTGCAAAACCCTTTTGCTGTAGCTCAGCTTTTAAACATGACACAAAGTCCAGTCAAAATGTGGTCCAGCAGCATGAAGGACAACAAAGTCAAACAATGATACGGTTAGTGACTGCTGCGAGACAGCAGTTTGCTGCCTCTTTGCTGAGATTCCTGTCTCTGGCTGTGCCAGTGAAGAAGAGGCAATCTGCCAGGAGAGAGCCTGGCTCTGCAGTAACTGCTGGAGAATGCAATGCAAGCAGGTGAAGGGGATCCTATGGGTTTATGGTGACAATGCCACCTCGAGGATCTGCTCCAGACATTGCATGGAGAAAAGCCTCAAACAGATTTTGGCTCTAGCTGAGCAAATGTGTGAGGCATGAATCTCTGGAGTCAGGGCAAACACACTGGGAAAGTGTCATTGGAATTTGCCTTTTCCTTATGTTCTTCCCAGAACATCTGCTGCTGTCCACTCTCAGAAACAGGATACTGGGCTGGAAGGATCTTTGATCTCACCTTATGCAAGTATGATGAGAGCACAGTCTGCTCCTTCAGCTGCAGGATGTGTTCAAGAAGGAACAAATTGTGGTTTAGCTAGCACACAGCAGAGAGATGCCAAAGGCTGTGAGAATTCCTCCTGTTCCTCAGTGCTGGATGCTGGAGTTAAAGAGCAGCTTGAGAGAGCAGTCTTTCATGATGTGACTTTGTGTGATGATACAGGAATTAGACTGGCAGGAGCTTTGATTTTGCCTTCTCCCCACAACAAGGCAGGAGATACAGACTGCTCTCTGCATCGCTGCCTCAAAGTGTTGGCTTTTCTCCAAGCTTGTCATGGAACAGTGGAAAAAAAAGCTGCCCCTCCACTGCCCCAAATTGGGGCAAAAGCTGGAATGAGCCTCCTGGCAGCAAAACTGCCATTGAGGACTAAGTCTAATTCATCTGCATTTGCCTCACTGAATAAGAGGGGATATCACCACAGTCAGGATTTCTGAGAATAAAAATGAGTCAGTATCTCTTTTTAAAGGCCTCAGTGTAAGGGTAGGTGTAAGGCAAGCCACGCAGCCTATGGAATTGTTCCCAATAGGAGGCTTTAAGGAACATTGCTGGGAACCAGGGTGAATTAAAATTTGACCTTCCTTTTAATGTTGTCTGTCTTGACACTTTCTCTTATACATCCACTGCAGGTTCCAGAAATGGACTGCATTGATCCTGGGCTTGGAGATCAGTCATAATGGTAAACAGCAAGTCTCTGTGATTTATGGCTGGGCTTGCTGATAGTACCTTAGAGTTCTCTGAGCACTCTGAGCACCTACAGCTGGAAATCCAGGGTTTGGAACCAGGAATGTAAGCCTTCCAGTTAGAAGTTTTCCAGCCATGCTCATTTGTGAGATGAAATCAAATCAGACAGTGATTATCACCAGTGATACTGATAACCCAGAAACAGATTTCATTGCTGTTATAGTATTCTTCAATACCCGATTCCTCTATGCCATTGCTGTGATTAGGAGGAGGATGGGTATTAATTTATAACTTATGAAATATGAATTATGAAACTTATATTTAATTAATTATTAAAATTATTAATAACAATCACTTTTATATTTTATTCTAATGCACAGTTGTGAAAATATATTCCATAACTGGTTTAGTGTATACAATTTGACCCAATTACAATATTTACAGAATTAATTTCAATTAAGAGAACAAAGGGTGCAGTTCCCCTGCTTGTCCACTAGATGGCAACTCGACAAGACATACAGAGAAATTTGCAATGCTGTCAAGAGGCAATTCAAGCTGGAATATCACACGATTGGGTGTGGGTGCTTTGAACTAGATGTTACTGAGTGTTGCAGATGTGAACAGATACACTGTGTCTTTCTTTGTAGCAAGGCAAGTTGCTGGATCATGACTGCAGCTCGCAGCTGCCGGCCCGGGCTGGCCTGTTCTGGGGCAAGGCTTTCTTTCTCCTCCCACCTCCATGGGTAGAGCAAAACTTTCTTCCCCTCCCGCAGCCACAGGAGAGGCGACTTGCTGCTGATTGGCAGCTTCCCTTGGCAGGGTGGTCCCATGGCGCAACTGCGGCAGCCAGGGGCTGGCAGGATTGGTGCGGCTCCCTGAACAGAGTCGGCCCGGCAGGGCCGGTCTGTGGCAGTGGTCCTGCACAGTGGGGCTGGGTCTTTCGGGGTTGGGGTGACGGTTCCTGGTAGGCAGGGTTGGCCATCTCTGATCCCAGAGAGGGGCTTTGGGGAAGGGGTGTGGTTAAGCGGCGCTTCCCCCTTGGCTTGAAGTGGAGCTGACAATGCTGAATCTCTCAGTGACTGCTTCCCATTAAGGTGACAATGCAGTCCTTTACTTGACTCAAGGGGGAGTATGTCTCTCTCTCTCTCTCTCTCTCAGGAAATCCCTGGTTACTTTACCCTGACGGCACAGGGCTGTGGAGCAGTAAGGGTAGCCCTGCTTATCTCCCATGAACAGTAGGGGTCACGCAAGATGCGTAGCTGCTTGGTCAACTGTTTATGGCTGCAGCAGGTGCTGGACTGCCTGGCTTGGGCTAGTCCCTCCCCTTCTGGGCTAAAGCTTACCCTCAGGGTTCCAGTCTCTCGACTGGGCTTACGACGCTGGCTTTCGTGGCTTCAGCAAAGGGATCTCCTACACTGGTTCCTCGAGCAGCTCGGGGAGCTGGCTTCTTTCTGTGTTGCAGAGGCCTCTGGTATGGTTGCATGAGGGAGTGAGAAGAATTAGGGGTGCTGTGAGCTTCCGTAGCTTGAGTAAAGCGAGAGAAAGCAGAAGGAGAGAGCAAGTTGGTAAACAAGAGGGGAATACTTATAGATCTCTCAAGGCTGGATCTGGCCAATTGGTTGTCAACAAAACAGTCTGGCAGGTTGTCAACAACCTGCTTTAACCTATAGAAAGGATGAAGCTAGAATTATGCCCTTAGATGGAAAGAGCACAAGCATGGTTTGCGACGGGTGCATGGAGTTCTTTACCCCTTAGGAGTCCCCTTAGGGACACAGGTTGGCTCCTGGGCCTTTGTCCCCACTCTGAAAAGGAGGGTGGAAAGGGGGACTTGCCAAAATATGTTGGGACAAGTTTGTTGGTGCTTGGGGGCATAATTCTGGGCATAGGATGCCTTCACCACAGCCATCCTTGATCAGCCCTTTAATAAAGGCTAAACATGCAGGGTTTCTAATGACCCGGACAAGGATGAAGGGAAAGTGTCAGAAACTACTGTGCATGTCCCAGATTTGATAAAATTAGTCAAAATATTTTCAGTTGGTGAAGCATTCAGGCCAGTCAGAAGTGGTTTTGTTGTTGTATTGACTACCAGTGTGATTTCATACCTCAAGAATCACAGAATCATTTTGGTTGGAAGAGACCTCCAAGATCATGAAGTCCAACTGCTAACCCAGCACTGCTTGGCCACCACTGAACCAGGTCCCTCAGCACCATATCCATATGGCTTTTAAATGCCTCCAGGGATGGTGAACGAGTCCTTTCTTGTACATGTAAATCAACAAAGACAAAATCACATTTGCTTCCTGACACAGCTGCCTGGGAGTTGTGGTGGAAGACCCTCTGGGATGTCCAACAAAAGATAAGATCATCTCTACCCATCAAGACTGCAGTGACCCTGGAAGTGGGGGAGGTGGAAAGATGCAACAGATCAGCATCTGGGCTGTGTAATGGGGTGGAGGCTACTCTGGTGCTGACTCCCTGGAATGTGCAACAAAGCCCCTCCTGGCCTGACATGCAGGTGAGAAGCAAAGAGGGGCCGAGGCTCACTCTCCCAGTGCCACACCCCTGCAGGCACAACACTCCCTGGAGGCAACACTGGACTAAGGGTGAGGGGCCAGGAGGAAGCTGTGATTAAAAGAACTGAATAAAAGACACTGAGTTATACCTTGGCGGGGGGGTGGGGGTGGGGGGGGGTGAGGGGGGTGGGGGGTGGGGGTGGTGGAGAACATCACCATGGCTCAGCCTGGAAGCAGCAGTCCAGGACATCTCCCCACCACTACCACCACCACTGGGCCATGCCATGCCCTCTGGAAGAGAAGAACTCGACTGAAGACAATACATGCTGCAAGTGTCACTGGACAACACAGCTGAGAAGGACTTGGACTTTGGAAACCCCCTCCTCTCTTCTGGCCAAAGATGGTAATATAATCCCTTTCCTGCTCTCCTCTCTGTCTCCAATTCTCTCTCTCCCTCTCTCTCCCTTCCTCTGTTCATTTTTGTTTGCTTTACCCTTTTATAAACAGCCTCTATTTAGATATTTGGCCTTGGTTGTGCCTTAATTTCACAACAGGGAGATGTTTTAAAAAGAAATAAGAAGTCTATCTCTCCTCCTCTGGACTGAGACAGATGGTGACTCCACCACTTCTTCCCTGGGAACCTGTTCCAATGTTTTACAAATCTTTCTCTGAAGAAATTTTTCCTAATATCTAACTTAAACCTCCCCTGGTGCAGCTTGAGGCCATTTCCTTGTGTCCTATTGCTTGTTGTTTGGGAGGACAAATTGACCCCCACCTCAGTCCAGCCTTCTTTCAGGGAATTGTAGAGACTGACGATGTCTTCCCTGAGTGTCCAGGCTAAACAATACCAGTTCTCTCAGCTGCTCTTCATAAGACATGTCCTGGTCAGTCACCCTAAAAGATAGCAATACCAAGTAAAACTGTACTTGTGAGCACTACATATACTGAATGAAAACAAGGACAGCACTGAACAGACTCATGGCATAGCCATGCACACACCATGATCTTTGCTTTATGTATGACAAGGATGGATATGAAGCGCCCTACACTACAGGTGAAGCTGTAAGTGACAGGAAAGACTGACTCTCCTTAAACCCCAAGATTTCAATTCAGCTTTTTTTTTTTTTTTTTTTTTTAACTGCAAATGAAGTGATGCAAGGATAAATCTGGCTACACAGGGCTGGATGTTGTCAAGATATTAATAGCGAGGGCTGTGCTACACTGCAGCTTCATTTCTGGCTGCACAGCATGGAGCAGAGTGCTAGGGGGGAAGCCTACCACCCTCTGAGCCGCTGCCAAATCTGCCTTTCCATACGGATGGAAAACTTCAGCCTGTCTGAGACCCTAACCTGGTTTGTAACATTAAATCCTTGGAAAGGATCAGAGCAGCAGCAGCTAACCACTGTGGGGAAAACCCTGCAGGTAAATGGCACATCTGTATTGATCAAGAGCCACTTAATAAGGCGTGGAAAACATGCCACTATTCATTAGCACTGATTGAAGGCACAGACTTGTAAGGCCAGAAGGAATCATTCTGGTTTGATAGTCTGACCTCCTATAGAAGATGGGCCAGAGGAGTCCTCTGGCACAAGGCCCACAGCCATGTTTCAACTGAGGCATATTTTCTAGGAAATCAAGTGTAAGCTTGGTTTTTAAAAAGCCTCTGAAAGAAGAGCCAGCTCAACTCTTCTGGATGTGTTCTTAGTTTTAGAGCAGAGAGAAAGACATTTACCCCTCCCCAAAGCAGTAAAATAAAAACACTCCTCACAGAATTAAAATTTAAATTAATTTAGATGGAAATACTATTTACAAATCTTTACACTGGATACACAAATGCAAAACATCCAAGTTCACATTTCAGCTTACAACAACCTCAGTAAGCCAAAAGCCTTTAGGTTTCAACCCTAACCCTAGCACAGACTTCCCACCATTCATCCCTACCCCCCACCAAGACAAGCTGAACAGTGCAGATACCAAACCAGCTTTGCCCAGGCTGAGCCAGGCTGCAAACCTCCCCCACATTGCAAGAGACAAGAGATCCCTGCTGGGAAGAGAGAGGGAGACAGAAAAGGGATGGGTAGTGATAGGACTGGGGGAACGGAGCAAAACTAGAAGTGGGGAGATTCAGATTGGATGTCAGGAAGAAATTCTTCCCCATGAGGGTGGTGAGACACTGGCACAGGTTGCCCAGGGAGGTGGTGGAAGCCTCATCCCTGGAGGTTTTTGCAGCCAGGCTGGATGTGGCTGTGAGCAACCTGCTGTAGTGTGAGGTGTCCCTGCCCATGGCAGGGGGGTTGGACCTGGATGATCCTTGAGGTCCTTTCCAACCCTGACAGTTCTCTGATTCTATGATGCTATGAAATGACTCTGCAACCTCTTTATATAGCAGATGCAGGGCTCATGGGAAAAAATAACAAAAGATTACAGTTTCCTGTGCCTATCTAGTCCCCTGGACTTTTCAACTCTATGGTTAAGACATCCAGTCTTAAACCCACAACATGTTCTAATCACACCAAGCCGTATCTGCACTCTACCACTCTTACTAATCAGCTCACAGACATTTGGAGTAAGATTCAACCAACTCTGAGGACCCTGAGTAGAGGTTTGCAAGGGTGCTAGTCATACTAGGTGCCTTTCACGGACAGTAGAGCAAATAGAAACTTTAAGGGAGTGATTCATCTAACCCCTTTTAGCCATCAGCTTTAGACTGAGATGAATTGTGCTTCACAATCCACTGAGAGTATTGCTTAGATCTGTATTGACACACAGAGCTTCTGGAGGAACCAGCTCACAACCAGGCATCTATATTTAGCCAGATGAGTTCTGCCATCATGCTTGACTTCTTTCTACTGAAAAGTTTGGCCTTTCTCAGTTAGATACTTTTAGACTATAAGCAAACTATCCTTTAGCCCTGCCCTTGTTGAGGATTAATTAGTATTTGACTTGTTCCCTAATTCTTTAAAATATTCTTACAGTCTTCCCATTTTCACTTTCCTCTGGGACTGTGAACATCGGAATTGGGCACAGCATTGGAGATCTGATCATAGATCAGGATGGTAGGTTTACCAGATGGTAGGTTTGAGGCTGAATGCCTTTAAGAACCATAGAGGTCTTCCAGGAGGATTGGAGGGTCTGGAAGATGCACACCAGAAAGTGTAATCTTTTGGTATTTCATTCCCAGAGAACAGCACAGGCTGTCCAGGGCCACCTCCTCCCTCTCTCTTCCCCTTTCCCAGTGTAGGCTCCCTTAGCTTTGCTATGGGGCCCAGAGCAGCCTGGCTGGGGCCTGGAGCTGGCAAGCTGAACTTTAGCTGTGTCACTTGGGTTTGATATGGGGGTAGAGAGGCATGGTGTCAAAGGGGCATCTGAGGCCTGGGGTTTAGGCCTGGTTTGGAGGGAGGTGGTGGAAAGCTTTAGCCTGCTGAGCTTTTTGGGCAGCGTGGCTAAGGTGGACTATGGGTTTGTGTGTTTGTATGTAGTTATGCATAATACTTCCATTTAAACTCCCACTTCTTTCCAATCCAGTGTGGATTGTTTTCTTTACTCCTTTGGGAAGGGGTGGAGAGAACCTGTCTCACTCCTAAAGCTAGGACAGCAGGAATAGGAAGGACAACATGTGACTGTCTGTACTAGGTCAGAGCCAGGGTCTTGTCTTTAGCAGTGATGGGTAGTGGATGATTCAGAGAAGGTTTTCTAAGAGGCCAGAAATGAGTGATGTTTTCTGGACTGCTCTAGCAGCCTTCAGCTCCACAACAAATACAGACACCACTGCACTCAGGAGTGCCCTCTCCAAGTCCTAGAGTTGTTAGCTGTTGGAATGTGCTGCCCAGGGAGGTGGTGGAGTCACCATCCCTGGAGGTGTTCAAGAGGGGATTGGATGTGGCACTTGGTGACATGGTTTAGTGGTCATGAGGTCTTGGGTGACAGGTTGGACTTTGATGATCCCTGAGTCTTTTCCAACCTTATTGATTCTGTGATAGGCAGGAGCTTTGGGTCTCTACTATACTGCACAACACAGAATTTAGCAGTTCAAATACGAAGCACTGAAAAAGAAATCAGTCCTTGTTGTTTGCTTGTCTTGCTTCTTCCACACTCTGTTCTCCCATCCTCTCTTCTAGTTTTCACCTCACACAAGGCAGTGACAAAATACCCCCCAGTATAACCTCCTCACTTGAGATCATCCTGCTGGTCTGGATTAGCTTTGCTTGCCACAGCACGGACCAGCAGCTCATCCTCACCAAACCCCACGACATTCTGCAGCCTTTCTGTTTCTAAAGGTGTGGGTTTTACTGCAGCAGCCTCTCTCCCTGCCTCAGGACCTGAACTGAACATTGCTGTTGGAATGCTGGCAAGTTTGTTTCTTGTTTTCTGCCATGATTTTGGGGAGATTCACAAGCTTTGCTAGGATTTTTTCCCCGGATAATTGTTAAGAATAGAAGTCACAGGCAGCACAGGATCAGGAATCATATTTTGTGCAGCAGCTACAAGACCCAGAATAACTTTACCATTACTTTCTATTCATAATTACAATTCAGGCCAAGCAACTATTTTGCTGATACTAAATGCATTTCTCACAGGCTGCACTCATAGATGTGTCTGTGCTGCACTGGTGGGTTTTACTGATCCAAACCTTGTGCTGTATCAAATCTGACAGTTACATCCTTCACCATTATCAGCCAGACCTGCAGTCTCAAGAGGAAGCACCTTTCTTGTGCATCCCCCCGAGTGGAAGAGAGAAATTCCTCACTGCTGTTCACTGTTTTCAAACAGAAGAGTTGTGAAAAAAATATTATGAATGAGTGAAAGCTTTCCAAGATCTTCTTGCCCTTTATTGTCTGCCATAATCTCCCTTCTCAAGTAAGACCCTGGGAGCAGAAAGCAGCAGTTCAGAGGCTGTACTCAGATTACAAATAAAGCACAGCCTGCAGTCCAGGTCAGGTTCAAACAAATCTGTCCTCATGGGTTTGTGCCTAGGTTTAAATCCTGCGAAGTGATCTGGTGCAAGTCCACACATCAGTGCAGCATCATTACCTGGCAGGCTACACATCATGGGAGAGGACATATAAGGGCAGCTGGAGCCTGTGAATAGGGAACTTGCTTTGAAACCAGAGGTACCAGCCAGCAGAGATGCAGTTAGTCACAAAAATACCCCAAACATTGACATATCCAGATTCAGGAGTGTGTGAAGAGGGGAACCATGAACAGCCATGGCCCAAATTGCTTTGGCTGAGAAGAACCTGGGACCAGTGGTAGAGCCCATTCACACCCCAGCAGTGTTTGTACAGAGAGGCACCAGGTTGTAGGAGATGGCAACCAGGGTAGAAATGGTTCTGCTGCCTGGCCCAGGGGATGTCCCAGCTTGGTTTGGCACAGTGCTGACCTGGGGGAAGTGTGCTGTCCATGCTGTAGCACACCTCAGATTTCCTTGGTGTTACTGAAGCTGCAGCACACATGGAAGTCTTGCCACTGGGAGTGTGACAGTCACTCCACCCTTTGTGGTTTCCCATCTTTCATTCTATTTGGATCTCACTTGCACTGTTGACCTCTGGTCTGTGGCAATGAAATATGTTCTTACAGACTCAGAGAACACATCAGTTTGGAAGAGACCTCCAAGCTCATCCAGTCCAACTCTCCACCCAGCACTGAAGGCTCAACACCAAACCATGTCCCTAAGCACCAGCTCCACACAGGGATGCTGACTCCAGCACTGCCCTGGGCAAAACAGTCCAATGGCTGAGAACTCTTCCAGGGAAGAATTCATTCCTAATACCCAGCCTGAACCTTCCCTGGGGCAGCTCTGCCTCTGTCTCTTGACACCCTTCAGGGAGCTGTAGAGAGCAATGAGGTCTCCCTCAGCCTCCTCTTCTCCAGCCTCAACACCCCCAGCTCCCTCAGCCCCTCCTCTAGCCCAGGGGCTCCAGGCCCTTCTCCAGCCTCACTGCCCTGCTCTGCACAGGCTCCAGGCCCTCAATGTCCTTCCTGCAGTGAGGGCCCAGAGCTGAACACAGCACTCCAGCTGTGGCCTCCCCAGTGCTGAGCATAGGAGGATGATCTCCTCCCTGGCCGTGCTGCCCACCCTGCTTCTGACCCAAGCCAGGATGCCTTTGGCTTTCTTGGCCCCCTGGGCACTGCTGGCTCATGGTCAGTGACTGCCAACCAACACCCCCAGGTCCCTCTCCAAGCTGCAGCTTCCCAACCACACATCCCCAAGTCTGTAGCACCCCATGGGGCTGTTGTGCCCCAGGTGCAGGACCTGGCCCTTGGCCTTGTTGAACTTCATCCAATGGGCCTTGGCCCATGGCTCTCACCTGTCCAGATCCTGCTGTAAAGCTTCCCTAGCCTCTAGCAGATGGACACAGCCAACAGCTTGGTGTCAGCTGCAAACTTACTGCCTCTATGCCCTCACCAAGAGTATTGATAAAGACATTGAAGAGGACAGGCCCGAGTGGTGAGCCCTGGGAGACACCACCAGTGTCTGGGCAGCAGCCAGATTTAGCTGCATTCCCTCCCACTCTGATTTGTCTCTCTGACTTGCCTCATGAGACCAGAGAAACCAAATTTCTGAAGAAGAAAACAGGACTCAGCCTGTGCAACAGAGCCAGAAATACTTAACTCTTAAATGTTATTTGCAATTTTACCTCCTTCCCCTTGGAGGTGGAAATGCTGCCAGCATTCTCTGTGAGGAAGATGCTTGCCAGAGGGTGGAATGCATGGAAAAGGATCATCTCCTGAATCATCCTATGAAGGCAGCCATGCTATGGAGGAGGAACAGAGAGACCTCTCTGCTTCTTCCCTGTTTCACTCCATCTGGAGATGGATATTGAGCTTAGGGTGTAGGAGGCAGGGGGTAGGTGCTTGAGGAGCTCTGTATCTCCCACTCCTCACTTTTGAAGACAGCAGCCCCCTTTGGCAGGCCTTGCCCCCTCTGCTTGAGGCTGTTCTTTCGTGCATTAGGGAAGAGCAGGGAGCTATACCAAGCAGGCCTCCTACCTGCCAGGTAGAACAGCTATTAGGTGGTTTTACAGGCACATGAAAACACCCAGGTTTGTCATTTCAAACACACCATGACTTGCTCTGTGTCCAAAACATCAGCTCAAACCCCAGACTCTCTCAAGGCCTCAGAAGTGAGAGGTCAAGGCAAAAGCTTCAGGATACTTGAGGCAGAAAGAGGTTATGCCTGGCTCCCTGGCAGCAGTGCTGGTGAAAGAGGAAGACAAATCTCTAATGGTTCCATCCACCCATTGCAGGACAAAGCTAACTGGGCTCACCCATGCTCAAGCAGCAACTACTATCTTTTAAAGCACCAGAGAGAAGAAGGGCTCACAGTGATGGAGAAGTCATCACTCAGCTGTACAACAGAACCTGCCACCACCTGGCTCTCATTTTTACATCATAAATAAAAGGACTTTTGCAGGGTAACCAGACAACCATAAATCCTTGTCATAATATGACCTTTCATAAAAGATGACATTAAACTGACCTCTGATGGTATAATCTTAATATTTCAACTGCGTAAAGAGTATTTGTGCCTGTATATAGGTACAGGAGTAAAAGGAAGAAGGATAGAATAAAAAAGGTTCATCATTAAAAAATTGTTTAGACAGTCATCAGAACAGCTAAATAAAATGAGGTAGTAGCTATTCCACTGAAGGTTTGGTAAGGATCTTTCAGTCTAATTGTATCAGCTATCATTTTTTTCTGACACCACTGTCCCCTGAAGATGCTCTGCAGCATGGACCAGGGTGACATTTGCCCTGGTTTTAGCTGCTCACCAGCACAAACACAATTTAATCCTCTGCCTTTGGACTGCCACAGATGTGTATAGAAGGAACTCTATTTTTCTCAGATTTAGCAGCTCTGTGTCTAAGGAAAACTTAGTATTGGAACTGCTGCCCTGAAAACCAAGAAAAGCATCCTGTGGAGCAGTAGGTCCCCAGTGTGATCACTGGCCCCAAACTGTCTGGCTCCAGAGCAGCACAGAGTGAAATTCCCTGTGATAAAGAGCACCTGAGCTGAGCAGTAACTTGACATCCAGGTTGTTTGGTCTTTGAGTCAGCACTGGGAAAGGATAAAGCTTTGTGCCTGCCAGTGCAGGGTGAATGTAAATCAGAGGGACCTGAGAGAGCAGAGTAGGGTCTGCCTGCCCTAGACCAGAGCAGGGAGCAGTGGGCAAGTCCTTTGATGAAGAGGGGTCATGGTAAGCTCCTATATAAAGCTGAGAGGGTCTCTTCTTCCCAGGGAGCAGGTGGTTGGAAGGAAAGCACACAGCAAAGTCTGCACAACCCCAGGCCAGCTGCACTCATCACGTTCCCATCTGTCTCCTGTGGAAGTGGCTGGGATGGGACACAGGGACCCTGCAGGTTACTGCAGCAGGGCAGGTGTGATGGTTTGAAACTGTCTTTTTATTTTTTCCTTGCAAAGTTCAGAACAGAGAAAGTGAAAGAATGTAAATAAGTCATTATTGTGTGTAAGAAAGCAAAATACTGATTGTTCTAAACACTTCCATTGGATAGATAGAAATGTTTAAGAACTATTACCCAAAACAAAGTAGGCATTCTGCACATTCTGCGTTCGGCAGTGGGGGCAGTTGCTGGGCTGTCTGGCTGCTGTTTCTTCTTCTCTTCTGGCTGAAGATAACACGTACTGACCTTGGCAGATAAGTTAACAATTTTCTGCTTAACTAACTCTGCTTCTCTGTCCAGGGGGGTCTGGGGGGAAGCTCCTGAGAGAGAGAGGCCCCTTTGGGAGGGTCCCCTTGGGGGGAAGCAAAGGGAGATCGGTTGTGCTTTTTCTGTTGATTGTACATATTTGTAAATGCTGTGAATTTTGTATATTTTACATATTCATTGCATTTCATCGGAGATTTTAGACTCTGCTTGTAAATACAGCCTTCATTTGCTTCCAGACTGGGCTAGCCTGGTTACTTGTTGGGGGGGGGGGGGGGGGGGGGGGGGGAATTTCAGCTCACACCGACACAGCAGGTGAGGACTTGTACCATTTTTTTCTAAGGTATGTACTGCTGCTACAGTAGCACCATTTACACCCCTGAAGACAAAGCTGAGCAGATATCTTAGTGATGATCTGGACAAGGGGATTGAGACCTGGGGGTACTGGTAGACAGCAGCTGAACATGAGCCAGCAGTGTGCCCAGGTGGCCAAGAAGGCCAATGGCATCCTGGCCTGGATCAGCAACAGTGTGGCCAGCAGGAGCAGGGAAGTCATCCTGCCCTGTGCTCAGCACTGGTTAGGCCACACCTTGAGTTCTGTGTCCAGTTCTTGCAAGAAAGATGTTGAGATGCTGGAACATGTCCAGAGAAGGGTAACAGAGCTGGGAAGGGGTCTGAGGCACAAGGCTGGGAAGGGGTCTGGAGCATAGCCCTGTGAAGAGAGGCTGAGGGAGCTGGGGGTGTTCAGCCTGGAGAAGAGGAGGCTCAGGGGAGACCTCATTGCTGTCTACAACAGGGTTGTAGCCAGGTGAGGGTTGGTCTCTTCTCCCAGGCAACCAGCAACAGAACAAGAGGACACAGTCTCAAGCTGTGCAGGGGAAGTTTAGACTTGGTCTTAGCAAGAAGTTCTTCACAGACAGAGAGATTGCCCATGGGGATGTGCTGCCCAGGGAGGCAGTGGTGTTGATGTCCCTGGAGGTGCTTAAACAAAGCCTGGATGAGGCACTCAGTGCCATGGTCTGGTTGATTAGTTAGAGTTGGGTGATCAATTGGACTTGATGATCTTGGAGGTCTCTTCTAACCTGTCGGATTCTGTGATTGTGTGATTATGAGATCTGCACATCCCTGGAACATGAGCTTATGGAGCTGGCTGTCACAGCGGCTTCTGCAGGATTTGCAAGAGTATAAACATGAAGCCTGAGTCTGAATCCCAAGGATCTTATTAAATAAGCATTGGTGTCAATGGCACAGACAGCACATTGTTCATTCCATCAGACATCTCCACTTACTCCTCCAGTCCCACAAAGCAGGCTGTATTGATTTGACAAAGATACTGTCCTATCATGTTGAGTGACTGCTGCTGGTACCAGTACAGACCTTAATTTACATTCTGGAATGATGCCATCTCTGCCATCTTGGATCTCCCTAGAAAACCTGATAAGATGCACAGAAAAAAAATGAAAAGAAAAAATCCATTCTGCATTGTTCAGATTTATGACTCTCAACTGAAAGAAGGAACAGAAATAATCTTTCCATTTGTCAGCCTGTCATCCACAGGAAACAGACACAGCTGCTGCTGCTGCAAGAAAATTCTATTACAGGTGCAAAATGGACATTTGCTTCACAAATACTTTTGTCATTAATTTAGCATAAAAGTTATGAAATCTTAGGGCAGCAGAATCCGTATTGCACCTTAAGAACAAATAGACAAACCATCACCTATTTCAGGCTTTGACTTTGCTATTTTGTGCAGCCAAAAAGCTAACAAACCCTGTGCAGCGCTCAGAGGTGCATGTGTCTGCCTCTGAGAAAGGTCCCATGCAAAGCTGCTCCCTTGCTTCGGTCTTCCACCGAGGAGACAACAGTGGGAATCTCTTCTAGCTTAAGAGCAGTCCAGAGTCAATTGGTGTAACCACCAAGGAAAGTCCTGCAAAGGCTGGAGAGTGCCAGGGGCACAGGCAGCTTGTCCCAGGCTATTGCAGTCTGTTGTTCTCTTCTGTTCCCTGTATCTCTCTGTTGCAGGCAGTGCACAGCCAAAGCTCTCTCTCTCCTCTCCATCTCAGGCCCTGTGCTGTTCTCCTCTGGTGTGTGGGGCAGAGGCTTTCTCCTGGCCTTGGCTGGCAGCCAATTCCCAGCTCCACCACAGGGCCTGGGGAAGCCTGCGGCAGGCCTGGGGCTGGGGGGGAGCAGTTTGGCTGCTCTTGGGCTGCTGAGGCTGAGGGGGGTGGAGGCTTCTGGAAGGTTTTGGAAGGTTCTGGCCTGGTAGGCTCAGGTGTATTCCTTCCACCTGAATGCCTTTGGTATAAATTTGTAAACAGAATTTCCATTTAAACTTCCAATCAGTGTGGAGCAGTTATTTTAGTTTACTGGTGCAGTATGGGTTTTATGGATGGACCACTGAGTGGATACAGAACTGGCTGGATGGCTGCACCCAGAGAGTGGCTGCCAATGGCTCCATGGCCAAGTGGAGGCCAGTGACAAGTGGAGTCCCTCAGGAACCACTACTGGGACCAGTCTTGTTCAACATCTTTGTTGATGCCATGGACAGAGGCATTGAGTGCACCCTCAGCACCAAGCTGTGTGGTGCTGCTGACAGGCTGGAGGGAAGGGATCCATCCAGAGGGACCTGAACAGTCTGCAGAGCTGGGACCAGGACAACCTCATGAAGTTCAACAAGGCCAAGTGCAAGGTCCTGCAGCTGGGTCAGAGCAATCCCAGGCACTGATATAGGCTGGGCAGGGACTGGCTGGAGAGCAGCCCTGAAGAGGGCAGCACCTTGGGGGTGCTGGGGGAGGAGAAGCTCAACAGGAGCCAGCAGTGAGCACTTGCAGCCCAGAGAGCCAAGCAGAGCCTGGGCTGCAGCAAGGGAAGTGTGGCCAGCAGGGCCAGGGAAGGGATTCTCCCCCTCTGCTCCACTCTGCTGAGATCACACCTGGAGCTCTGTGTCCAGTTCTGGAGCCTCTGTTACAGGAAGGATCTGGAGGTGCTGGAAGGTGTCCAGAGAAGGGCCACGAGGATGAGCAGAGGGCTGGAGCTGCTCTGCTCTGGAGACAGCCTGAGAGAGTTGGGGTTGTGCAGTTTGGAGAGGAGAAGTCTCCAAGAAGACCTTCTTGTGGCCTTCCAGGATCTGAAAGGGGCTACAAGAAAGCTGAGGAGGGACTTTTTAGGGTGTCAGGAAGGGATAGGACTGGGGGGAACGGAGCAAAACTGGAAGAGGGGAAATTTGGATTGGATGTCAGGAAGAAGTTGTTCACCATGAGGGTGGTGAGACACTGGCACGGGTTGCCCAGGGAGGTGGTGGAAGCCTCATCCCTGGAGGTTTTTGCAGCCAGGCTGGATGTGGCTGTGAGCAACCTGCTGTAGTGTGAGGTGTCCCTGCCCATGGCAGGGGGGTTGGACCTGGATGATCCTTGAGGTCCCTTCCAACCCTGACAATCCTGTGATTCTACTCCTTGGGAAGGGGTAAAATACCTTTTCAGTCCTTTTTTCCTGGGTAGCTCATTGCTCAAAACTAGGACAGAAATCTTTCAAGGTCTCTTGAAAGTATCCAGGAATGAAGACCACCCCCTCCAGCAACCTTACTCACTTAACTCCTCACTCTGTTAAGGCTGAGCACTCTCTCCAAAAAAAAGATAACTAAGACTGAGTTAATATTTTTTTACAGAAGAATGTGTTGCTTAAGAAATGCTTTCAGCTGTGGAATTTCATCAGTAAGCATTGGTTTGAGGGTAACATCAAAAACTACCTGAAAAACGAAGTTTAAAGAAGAAGAAAAGGAATATACTTTAAAAACATATCAAAAACTGCATTCCCAGCAGAGCCAGAGAGGGGATTCTGCCACTTTACTCTGCTCTGGTGAGACCTCACCTGCAGTGCTGTGTCCAGTGCTGGAGCCATCAGTACAGGGAGGACACGGACCTGATGGAGAGGGTCCAGAGGAGGCCATGAAAATATTCTGGGGGTTGGAGCAGCTCTGCTATGAGGACAGGCTGAGGGAGCTGGGGGTGTTCAGCCTGGAGAAGAGAAGGCTCCAGGGAGACCTAAGAGCAACCTGCCAGTACCTGAAGGGGACTACAAGAAGGCTGCAGAGGGACTGTTTGCAAAGGCCTGCAGGGACAGGACCAGGGGCAATGGCTTCAAACTAGAGCAGAGCAGATTGAGATTGGATGTGAGGAACAAATTCTGCACCAGGAGGCTGCTGGAACACTGGAGCAGGTTTCCCAGGGAGGTGGTTGAGGCTCCATGCCTGGAGATATTGAAGGTGAGGCTGGAGAGGGCTCTGGGCAACCTGATCTAGTTGGGGATGTCCCTGCTGAGGGCAGAGGGGTTGGACTGGATGAGGTTTGGAGGTCCCTTCCAACCCAGACCAGTCTGTGATTCTATGAAAAAACGGTACAAGTCCTCACCTGCCCTGTTGCAGTAACCTGCAGGGTCCCTGTGTCCCATCCCAGCCACTTCCACAGGAGACAGATGGGAACCTGGTGAGTGCAGCTGGCCTGGGGTTTTGTAGGCTATGAAGAGCCCTTTGCTTTGTGCTTCCCTCCCAACCACCTGCTCCCTGGGAGGAAGAGACCCTCTCAGCTTTATATAGGAGCTTACCATGACCCCTCTTCATCAAAGGACTTGCCCACTGTTCCCTGCCCTGATCTAGTGCAGGCAGACCCTACTCTGCTCTGTCATGTTCTGTTGACTCTTCTTCACAATTTCTCTTCCTCAAATCTGATTGGTTTCTTTCTCTCATTCCTTTGTTCTTAGTCCTCATCTGTAACCTGAAGGTTCCCAAGAGGTTGTCTGGCACCTTGCAAAGGGAAGTCTGGATGTTCCCCACTCTTCTGCCTTCTCCCTCTTCAAAGGATCCCACAGGCCAATTGGAAGGAGTAGAGAACTGGAAACTATTAACTACCAGTAGGAAAGACAATCCAAGTGTGCAATATAACTAAGCTGGGCAAACCAGCTCTTTACTATCCTAGAAGTCCTCAAGAACAAATGCATGACACAAATGCCAGGCATTTGTAGGGATCTGTCAGTGCAGGTGCAGCACTGGTGACTGAAAAAGAACACTGACAAGCCTTTTACATTTAAGAAGAAAGGGAAGGCTTGAAATGACTAAACCAGCTCTACCCTTGTGAGTCTGATCTGTCCCTGTGCATGACTTCAGTCAGGAATTCATAGAAAGCAAAAGCAGATTTAACTCTAAATGGGTAGCAGGCTAAAATGCAAAGTGAGATTATTGCACCAGACTAACCCTGGGGTTTGAAAGGTAACTGTCTCTTAGGGTTGGAAAGGACCTCAGTTCCAACCCCCCTGCCATGGGCAGGGACACCTCACACTACAGCAGGTTGCTCACAGCCACATCCCTGGCCTTAAAAACCTCCAGGGATGAGGTTTCCACCACCTCCCTGGGCAACCTGTGCCAGTGTCTCATGGGGAAGAACTTCTTCCTAACATCCAGTCTGAATCTCCCCACTTCTAGTTTTGCTCCATTCCCCCAAGTCCTATCCCTTCCAGACACGCTAAAAAGTCCCTCCCCAGCTTTCTTGTAGCCCCTTTCAGATCCTGGAAGGCCACAAGAAGGTCTCCTCAGAGCCTTTTCATCTCCAGTAAGGATACCACCCAAAGAATATTTCATAGAGCATAAAACAAGGTTCTGAGAGCTGATCTCAGGCAAAAAAAGTGTCCATGTTACAGTTGCTTCTCCAAGCAGACTGTGCTTCAAAATCAAAAGCCCTACCAAGCAAACATTCCAGCATGGAAATCTGATGTCTGCCTGATCCTGAAAAGTTGTAGGCTCTACAGAATTACTTGCAACAAAGACGTACTGCCAGGGTAACATAAAGCTCTGCTGTGTTCAGCACGTTGACCTGTCCTTCAGCCCAGGCATTTCCTGATGTGTTGTAACAGGGTGGGCAAATCTTTCACATTCTATTTTCTTCCTAACAGGATATGTCTAATAATTGCTTAGATGCATTTAGGATACAAGGAACAGGAAAAGAAGGAAGGAATAAAGCCCACACTCGAAAATTTCACTTCTGCCATGCTGCTGTGAGTCAAGCTCTAATTTTCTGAGAAGTTATTTTAAAGTGTTGAGCCCAGAGCCCCAGCAAAATTCACCATCCTCATCCTGAGACTATTATGTTTATCCTTTGGCTTTAGTGGAGTTGGCATGCTCATAAATCCCACCTTCCTCTGGCTGTTATTTCTGTCTGGGAAATTATCTTTTTTTTTATTCACAAGGCAATAAAAGGTCAGTGGAAAGAGGAATATGATATTCCCTGCTGTGAAATCAAGTTAAACAGTATTTAGCATTTATATCTTTCCAGGGCAGTAAACAAAATATGGTTTAGTTGAGTCACTGAAGACCTATGGCCATGCCAAAGATAAATCTGGTGCCTTGTTTTAACAGAATAAGAGAAATCCTTTAGGACAAATCCACAGTAATGCCCTCTTGTTCCCGTGGAAGCCCTCCACACTGTCACACACAGGTGCCATTTAGGAAGAGCAGCACCTCAGCTCTTACCTGGCACAGCTATGGATGGGCTGCACAGGCAGACTCCTCAGCCACTCCGGGAAGTAGCTGCACACCTTTGAGTGGCCACTCTGTTAAATTACAGCATCAGAACGTGGCTTAATAACTGAACTTGATCATAAAGTCACAGGAATGACAGAGATTTTCCACCGAGCTTTGTTGTGACTGAGGGCTGGTTCTTGAGTGTTTTTTTGAGAAGCAAATTGAATTAATTCCTGATGAATGACAAATGTAATTCTGCTTGGGAGGAAAAGTTAATTCTGCTTGAGATACTTGGTTTTAAAAAACAAAACAAAACAAACCCAACAATACAGCAGCTAACTAATTAAATGCACCTAAAAGTATGCCACAGCCAGAATAAGGCAGGATTTTTCAGACACTGAGACAGGATTTTTTAGAGGAAAATTGCATGTGAAAACCCAGGGAAAGGATGCATAATGAAGTATGGTTTGTGTTTTACTACTACAGCAGTCACTGTGATTTTCTTTTTTTGTGCCATTTCTTGATAATCACCTCCCTTTAATACAGCCTGGAAGAATGGGAGTTCTGCCAGAGGATCACACTGGCCCCAGAGAGAGCCTTAGCAAGGAGGAGAATTTTATAGTCACAGCTCAGATTGACCCTGGTTGAGCTATCATGTGGACATTTAATGGGAAGGGAAGGGAAGGGAAGGGAAGGGAAGGGAAGGGAAGGGAAGGGAAGGGAAGGGAAGGGAAGGGAAGGGAAGGGAAGGGAAGGGAAGGGAAGGGAAGGGAAGGGAAGGGAAGGGAAGGGAAGGGAAGGGAAGGGAGAAGTCAGTTCAGGTATTATCATTAGGTTGGCCTAAATGATTCCCATTTTCAATCAAAGCTTCTGAAATAATTTCAGTTCTGGGAGCTGGGAAAATGGAAAAGGAAAAGAGCAAACCCTGTTACTAAAGCCAGGAATCTAAACAAAACTGTTTGGGATTTTCCTTACTGCTTAGCTCCCAGCATGCCCACTGGAGTTAAGGTACCCTTCAGGCCCTCAGCACCTCTGGCAGGCCAGCTCTTTTGTTTAGGTTCCTGTGTTCAAGCAGGTGACTCTGCTGTGGTTTCTTTCCCAGTAAATAATCCTTAACCCTTACACAGGATTTTCTCAGTTATGGTGCTGGGCCAGGTGCATCTGCTTTGAGGAGACTGATTGATCCCACAGAACCAAGCTGTGCCTCCAGTGCTCTGCAAACCCCGGAAAACACAACCTTCAGAGGTCCTCTCTCTACTCCACTGCCTGCCTTGAGGCAGCAGCACCTACACCTAGACCATCCCCAAGAGAGGAACTTGCTGCTTGGTGCTAATAGTGTCTTAAAGGAAGTGGGGAGTGGGCCAATAAATGAGCAGAAAATGAGGCTCACAGGATGTCAGGGATTGGAAGGGACCTCTGCAGATCTTCTAGTCCAACCCCCCTGCCAGAGCAGGGCCATAGAATCCAGCACAGGTCACACAGGAACACATCCAGACAGGGCTGCAAAGGCTCCAGACAAGGAGACTCCACAACCTCTCTGGACAGCCTGCTCCAGTGCTCTGAGACCCTCACAGTGAAGAAGTTCCTCCTCATGTTGAGGTGGAACCTCCTGTGCTGTGGTTTCCATCCATTGCTCCTTGTCCTGTCCCAGGGTGCAACTGAGCAGAGCCTGTCCCTGTCCCCTCCATCTTGACCCCCACCCCTCAGCTATTGATAGACATTGATCAGATCCCTCTCAGCCTTCTCCTCTCCAGACTGAACAGCCCCAGGGCTCTCAGCCTCTCCTCATAGGGTACTCTTTTGCACAAGAGTTTTGAACACTGAGTTTCTTGACTCCCCCTTCTCTACTAAATCAATGCGTATAAATATCTGAGGGGTGGGTGTCAAGTGGAGGGGGCCAGGTTCTTTTGAGTGGTTCACAGTGTGATGGTTTGAAACTGTCTTTTTAATTTTTCCTTGCAAAGTTCAGAACAGAGAAAGTGAAAGAATGTAAATAAGTCACTATTGGGTGTAAGAAAGCAAAATAACGATTGTTCTAAACACTTCCATTGGATAGATAGAAATGTTTAAGAACTATTACCCAAAACAAAGTAGGCACTCTGCACATTCTGCGTTCTGCAGTGGGGGCAGTTGCTGGGCTGTCTGGTTGCTGTTTCTTCTTCTCTTCTGGCTGAAGATAACACGTACTGACCTTGGCAGCTAAGTTAACAACTTTCTGCTTAACTAACTCTGCTTCTCTGTCCAGGGGGGTCTGGGGGGGAAGCTCCTGGGAGAGGGAGGCCCCTTTGGGAGGGTCCCCTTGGGGGGAAGCAAAGGGAGATCGGTTGTGCTTTTCTGTTGATTGTATATATTTGTAAATGTTGTGAATTTTGTATATTTGTACACATTCATTACATTTCGTCATAGATTTTAGACTCTGCTTGTAAATACAGCTTTTCATTTGCTTCCAGACTGAGCTAGCCTGGTTATTGTTGGGGGGGGGGGGGGAATTTCAGCTCACACCGACACACACAGTGATAAGACAAGGAACAATGAGTTCAAACTTGATCATAGAAGATTTCACCTCAACATAAGGAGAAACTTCTTTACAGTGAGGGTGACAGAGCCCTGGAACAGGCTGCCCAGAGGGGTTGTGGAGTCTCCTTCTCTGGAGACTTTCCAAACCTACCTGGATGCATTCCTGTGCAGACTAACCTGGGTGATCCTGCTCTGGCAGGGGGGTTGGACCTGATGATCTCTTGAGGTCCCTTCCAGCCTCTGATATACTGTGAGACTGTGAGACTATTCCACTAATTAGAGACCAGAACTATTTTCAAGAGTAATACAAGCAGGGTTTGGCCAAGTCTATAAGAGCCCTGTACCAAACAGCTGTACACAAGCTGCTCAGCTGCCTGATTTAGGGTTTGGGGAAATGTGCTCTGCTTACACTGGGATCTGACAGTCCCAGTCTGGCACAAGAGAGAAATTCCTCCAATGTGTCTGCTGAAAACCTACATGTCCGCCGAGCCTGTAGGTTGTGGCTCTCCCTTTTGCAGTGAAGGACCAGCATGATGTGGTACTGGGAACTGCTCAAATCCCATGGTAGCTGGTAAAAAGATATTTTCAGGACAAGGACTCAGAGAGTGATTGAGGCTTGATGAAACTTTCTCCTCCTTTCTATCTCAGTATTGAAAATCAAATACAATCACTATTTATCCTTCAACCTGCACAGCTCCCTGCCTTGGGCTTCTCAGGTGGCACGACGTGACTTCATCACTCCCATAAATCAGGTAATGCTGTGTCCTCAGTCCTGGAGTTGCCACAAACTCATTCTTTAACCCAATAAGATTTATTGGGTGGTGATTTTTCATGCCTGCTGGCACCCCATGACAGTGGATATTTATATTTTCCCTCCCCAATTATCCTCTCAGATTTCAAAGCAATGCCTGTAGGTCACAGATGGTGTTCAGAAGTGTCAGCTCCTGAAGAGCCACCTATGCAGTGACACACACAGGACCAAGAGTTCTGCTGGGTTGTATCAGGGATGGCTACTGCAAGGCTTTTGCAGTGAGGGAGCAGATGGCACTGAAATGCTGTGCTCTGCACTGTTGTTCTTAAACACCTTCAGTGGTCAAACCTAATGGATCTCCACATCTTGGTGTCTGTAGAAACTGGCAAGCTACAGAATCACAGAGTGATAGAGGTTGGAAGGGACCTGCAGAAACCATCCAGTCCAACCCCCTGCCAAAAGCAGGGTCACCTAGGGTAGTCTGCACAGTAATGCATCCAGGTGGGTTTGGAAAGTCTCCAGCGCAGGAGACTCCACAATCTCTCTGGGCAGCCTGCTCCAGGCCTCCAGCATCCTCACAACAAAGAAGTTCCTCCTCATGTTGAGATGAAACCTTCTATGTTTCATTTTGTATCCACTGCTCCTTGTCTTATCACTGTGCACCACCCAAAGGAGCCTGGCCCCCTCCACTTGACTCCCAGCCCTCAGCTATTGATAGACATTGGTCAGATCCCTCTCAGCCTTCTCTTCTCCAGACTAAACAGCCCCAGGGCTCTCAGTCTCTCTTCACAGGGGAGATGCTCAAGTCCCCTCAGCATCCTCCTGACTCTCTGTTGGACTCTCTCCAGCAGGTCTCTGTCTCTCCTGAACTGGGGAGCCCAGAACTGGACACAGGATTGCAGCTGTGGTCTCAGCAGGGCAGAGCAGAGGGGGAGCAGAACCTCCCCAGCCCTGCTGGCCACACTTTTCTTGCTGCACCCCAGGTTGCCGTTGGCTCTCTTGGCCACAAGGGCACATTGCTGTCCCCTGCAGAACTTGCTGCCCACCAGCACTCCAAGGTCTTTCTCCGTGGAGCTGCTTTCCAGCAGGGCAGCCTCTAACCTGTCCTGGTACTGCTGTTATTCCTCCCCAGATGCAGGACTCTGCACTTGTCCTTATTGAACTTCCTGAGGTTTGCCTGCAGCCAGCTCTCATCCTGTCCAGCCCTGGTTGGATGGCAGCACAGCCTGAGGGGTGTCAGCCACTCCCAGTTTGGTATCATCAGTGAACTGCTGAGGGGCCACTCAGTGCCCTTAGCCAAGTCATTGATACTGGCATCCTATTTACAAATATGCTGCTAGAGGGCATTCCTCTCTCAGTACTGAAGTGTGCTGATGCTCCAGTGACTGAAGGTGACTGGAATTTTTGTCAGGACATCAGTGAACCTATTGTATTGCACAGATCTCTCTTTAGTCCTCAACTAGATCTGGGTGCAGTGTCAATATCAGTACCAATACACAAGAATTCACCTAACAGCTCACACCAGGCTGAAGCCCTCTGCCACTTGAAAAACACCCCACACCCAGCTTCAATCAGATTTGGCTTTCACATGGCCCATCAGTGTGAACTGAAATTCCCCCCCCCCTCCACCGACAATAACCAGGCTAGCCTGCTCTGGAAGCAAATGAAAGCTGTATTTACAAAGCAGAATCTACAATCTACAATGAAATGCAATGAATATGTACAAATAGACACAATTCACAACATTTACAAATATATACAATCAACAGAAAAATCACAACCAATCTCCCTTTGCTTCCCCCCAAAGGGGACCCTTCCCAAAGGGGCCTCCCTCTCCCAGGAGCTTCCCCCCCAAACCCCCCTTGGACAGAAAGCAGAGTTAGTTAGAGCAGAAAGTTGTTAACTTAGCTGCTAAGGTCAGTACGTGTTATCTTCAGCCAGAAGAGAAGAGGAAGAAAACAGCAGCCAGACAGCCCAGCAACTGCCCCGACTGCAGAATGCAGAGAGTGCAGAGTGCCCCACTTTGTTTTGGGTAATAGTTCTTAAACATTTCTATCTATCCAATGGAAGTGTTTAGAACAATCAGTATTTTGATTTCTTACACCCAATAGTGACTTATTTACAATCTTTCACTTTCTCTGTTCTGAACTTTGCAAGGAAAAATTAAAAAGACAGTTTCAAACCATCACAGTCCACCCCTTCTAAACAATTCCATTGGCTGCTACTACCATTTATCTAATCTAAAATAATATCTACAACACTAGGTGAATAAAGATCATAGTCCATTCCGGCTATCTCAGATGTAGATGATTCAAAAGAGTCAAATCACAGGAAGAACAGCAAACAGCTTGTTTCCTCGCAGATGGAGCGAAGGAAGGAACAGGGACTCTCAGGTGACTCAGGGCTCTCAGGGTTCGTGCACCGTAGATCTCATGGAATCTCCTCTTGGTTGCGATGTCGCATCTGCACAACACTCTGAATTTAACCTCTGTGGCAGTTTAGGCTGGGTGCCTCCTGCCACTGCTACATGAGATACACCTCTGATCTCCCAGGTGCCCACCCAATAGGGGTGGACACAGGAAACGGCATATTTCTACCCATCAATCCTGCGCCCTATAAAGCCATCTGCAGGGTCATATTCTTTCTCTTTCTTCCCTCTCTGCTCCCGTGGGAGATGCTCTCTCTTATCGGGTAACAGTGGGGGAGTATCTCAGGCCCCTTAGGCCTGACTAGGCCTAATGCCAGGAGGAGAATGGAGGGGTGCAGTCTCAGACCTGGCCAGCCTGAGACTTGCCTAGCAGTGGGAGGGGGAAGAAAGAGCCCTGGGGGTTTGGGTAGACCCTCAGGTGGGAGAAGGGAAGGATTGGAAGCCTCTGGCAATTGTGTAAGGGACTCTGTATGCTTTGGGATATTCTTTGCCACTATGCTTTGTAGTTTTTCTGTAGCTTCACCAATCGCTGTTCCATTTAAACTTTCCATCACTCTCCAATCCGTTTGTGTGTCATTCTTTTGTCCCTTTCGGGGCAAGAGATGTTCTGGCTGGCCTCAAACCAGCACGACCTCTCTCAGCCAAAGTTAGATTTCTTTGTGGAATACACTGAATTTCACCATTTTCTTGCATCACCCAATAGGTGTGACCAGGACCTTCAGCAGAAACCACCCCTCGGACAGGTTTGGCCTCTCCTGAAGAAGAATATACCCAAACAGTTTTGACTAACAGATTCTTTTCTCTGATAACAGGAACTCTATCACCTTCCTCCTTTTGCAACAAATTTGATTGTGCAGGTCCAGCTCGATTCACTGAACCTCTACTATTCACTAACCAGGTTGCTTGTGCTAAATGTTTCTCCCAGTTTTTCAAAGATCCACCCCCCACGGCTTTGAGAGTGGTTTTCAGCAAACCGTTGTAGTGTTCGATCTTCCCTGCAGCTGGTGCATAGTAGGTGATGTGGAATACCCTCTCGATGCCGTGCCCAGCAACTGCCCCCACTGCCGAACGCAGAATGTGCAGAGTGCCTACTTTGTTTTGGGTAATAGTTCTTAAACATTTCTATCCATCCAATGGAAGTGTTTAGAACAATCAGTATTTTGCTTTCTTACACCCAATAGTGACTTATTTACATTCTTTCACTTTCTCTGTTCTGAACTTTGCAAGGGAAAATTAAAAAGACAGTTTCAAACCATCACAGTCCACCCCTTCTAAACAATTCCATTGGCTGCTACTATCGTTTATCTAATCTAAAATAATATCTACAACAATAGGTGATTAAAGATCATAGTCCATTCCGGCTATCTCAGTTGTAGATGATTCAAAAGAGTCAAATCACAGGAAAAACAGCAAACAGCTTGTTTCCTCGCAGATGGAGCAAAGAAAGGAACAGGGACTCTCAGGTGACTCAGGGCTCTCAGGGTTCGTGCACCGTAGATCTCATGAACTCTCCTCTTGGGCACGATGCTGTATCTGCGCAACACTCTGAATTTAACCTCTCTCAGCCAAAGTTAGATTTCTTTGTGGAATACACTGAATTTCACCATTTTCTTGCATCACCCAATAGGTGTGACCAGGACCTTCAGCAGAAACCACCCCTCGGACAGGTTTGGCCTCTCCTGAAGGAGAAAACACCCAAACAGTTTTGACTAACAGATTCTTTTCTCAGATAACAGGACTCTATCACCTTCCTCCTTTCGTAACAAATCTGATTGGGCAGGTCCAGCTCGATTCACTGAACCTCTACTATTCACCAACCAGGTTGCTTGTGCTAAATGTTTCTCCCAGTTTTTCAAAGATCCACCCCCCCACGGCTTTGAGAGTGGTTTTCAGCAAACCGTTGTAGCGTTCGATCTTCCCTGCAGCTGGTGCATAGTAGGGAATGTGGAATATCCACTCGATGCCGTGCTCTTTGGCCCAGTTTTTTACAAGATTGTTCTTGAAATGAGTTCCGTTGTCCGACTCAATCCTCTCTGGAGTTCCGTGTCTCCACAGGATTTGTCTTTCCAAACCAAGAATGGTGTTACGTGCAGTTGCATGAGGAACTGGATAAGTTTCCAGCCATCCAGTGCTCGCCTCTACCATAGTCAGCACATACTGCTTACCAGATCGAGAACGAGGTAGAGTGATGTAGTCAATCTGCCAGGCTTCACCATACTTGTACTTGGACCATCGGTCACCGTACCACAAGGGCTTGATCCGCTTTGCCTGCTTAATAGCAGCACAAATGTCACAGTCATGGATGACTTGTGTGATAGCATCCATGGAAATGTCAATGGATCTGTCACGAGCCCATCGGTAGGTTGCATCTCTGCCTTGATGTCCTGACGAGTCATGGGCCCACCGAGCTAAGAACAGCTCACCTCGGTGTTTCCAGTCAAGATCAGGATCAGGATCAGAGTTTGTGTCCACCTGGGAAACTCTTGCAGCTAGATCTGCCTGATGGTTGTGGTGTTGTTCCTCAGTAGCTTTGCTCTTAGGAATGTGAGCATCGATGTGTCTCACTTTCACTGGCGAGCAGCAATGTCTTGCCACAGATCTGCAGCCCAGATAGGCTTTCCTTTCCTCTGCCATCCATTCTTTTCCCAGTCTTTCAGCCAACCCCACAAGGCATTGGCTACCATCCATGAGTCAGTGTAGAGATAAAGCTTTGGCCATCTCTCACATTCAGCTACGTTAAGAGCTAGCTGGACAGCTTTTACCTCTGCAAACTGACTGGATTCTCCTTCTAAATCTCTCGCTTCTGCAACTCTGCGCGTTGGGCTCCACACTGCAGATTTCCATCTCCGCTTGTTCCCAACAAGATGACAGGAACCGTCTGTGAACAAAGCATATCTCTTTTCATCATCAGACAGATCACTGTAAGGAGGAGCTTCCTCAGCACGAGTTACTCTCTCCTCTGGAGGTTTTGCACAGCTTGTGCCTTCTGGCCAGTTTGTGATCACCTCCACCAAACCAGGCCTTTCGAGATTTCCCATTCGAGCTCTCTGTGTTATCAGAGCCATCCACTTAGACCAGGTAGCATCTGTTGCATGATGTGGTGAAGAACCTTTGCCCTTGAACATCCAATTCAGAACTGGCAATCTAGGAGCTAGAAGAAGTTGTGACTCAGTTCCAATCACTTCAGAAGCAGCTTTCACTCCTTCATAAGCAGCTAAAATCTCTTTCTCTGTTGGCGACCATCTTGCCACCGCACTCCCAGAAACTGGATTTCTCTGGCAGGTCCTTTCACCTTGTCTCACTTGATAGCGAAACCAGCTTGCAAGAGAATGTCAATGATTTTGTTACCTTTCTCGAAGACTTCTTCAGCAGTCTCACCCCAGACAATGATGTCATCGATGAACTGAATGTGTTCTGGAGCTCCACCTTTCTCCAAAGCATCATGGATCACTGCATGGCAGATGGTTGAACTGTGAATCCACCCCTGGGGCAAACGATTGAATGTGTACTGAATGCCTCTCCAGGTGAAGGCAAACTGAGGCCTGCATTCCTCTGCTATGGGAATAGAGAAGAAAGCATTAGCAATGTCTATGGTAGCATAGCATTTGGCCTGCTTGGACTCCAGCTCATATTGGAGTTCCATCATGTCTGGTACAGCTGCACTCATGGGTGGAGTTACTTCATTCAAGGCACGGAAATCAACTGTCAGACGCCACTCTCCATTCTGCTTTCTCACAGGCCAGATTGGACTGTTGAAAGGTGAATGAGTTTTGCTGATGACTCTCTGGCTCTCCAACTGACGAATCAAGTTTTGAATGGGCACCAAAGAGTCACGGTTGGTTCTGTATTGTCTGTGATGCACAGTTTGAGAAGCAACCGGCAACTTCACATTCTCCAGCTCATGTTGTCCAACAACTGCAGATTCATCTGAAAGCTCAGGTCTGATAGACAACTTCAATTTTCCTCCATCGATTTCTACAGTTGCTATTCCAAAAGCCCATTTGTAACCCTTAGGGTCTTTAAAACGCCCTTCTCTCAGAAAGTCAGTTCCCAAAATACAAGGTGCATTAGGTCCTGTTACAATAGTATGTTTCTTCCACTGCTTCCCAGTAAAGCTTATATCAACCTCTATCTTAAACAACTCTTGAGATCCACCAGTGACTCCCTGAATAGTTATAGATTCTCCCCCTTGATAATTTGATGGTATGATGGTGCACTGAGCTCCTGTGTCAACCAAGGCCCTGTACTTCTGAAATTTTGAAGTGCCAGGCCACTGGATATACACACCCCAATAGATTCTGTTATCTCCATTATCCCTTACCTCCCCCTGGCAGAAGGCAGGGCACCCCTAATGGTGGGGATTACCTCCACATGTACAGTTGGCACAACGTCCAGCACCAGAATTAGGATTACTGTTGGAGCTATCAGAGTTGTTCTGGGAAACTGAGGCAGTGACAGCTACCCTCCTGGTATTGTTACCTCGGGATCTGCCACTCTGCAGCTCCCGTAACCTCTTGAAAAGATCAGAAGTTGGTTGACCATCCCATCTGTTCATGTTCTCACCAAACTGATCACGCAGAGTTATCCAGATACTGCCACATGATTGCCTCTGCTGTCTGTTTTGGTTTGACCTATTCTGGAATGGCCTTCTTGAAGCACGTCTGTTCCTGACAGCTGAAACTTGTATCCATCTGGAGGAAGAGGAATCAGAATCATCCCCCTTCATCAAGTTGGATATGGAGGTTTTAAGTTCCTCCTTCAGCTCTTTCATGCAATTCTTCATTTCTCCAGACAGAGTTTCAATGGCTGAAACCAAAGAAGTACGTGTGCGACTATCCTCCAATTGCCTCATTTGGTCAGTGAAATAGCCAACAGTAGGAGGCACTCCACCATAATTTCTTGCCACAATTCTGCTTGCCAGAACAGTAGCATAATTAGGAGGAGCAAGTTTAATGAGCTTTTTGGCAAGGCCTGTTCCAACAGGAATTTCATCAGGATTCAGAGTCTTATAATCTCCATACATTACTTCTCTCACAGCAAACTCTCTCAGACGCTTGATTCCCTCAGCTATTGTGGTCCAAGGCTTAGGGTTCCATGGTAAATCATCTCTGCTGGGGTACCTCAGCGAGACTGCCAGTAGGAGGCATGCCCAAAGAGAAACTTTACCAATGCACTTGCCTAGGTGCCTGTCTATGCCTGTATCCTTTGAGAGCATCCCCAACTGGGAGGCGGACTTGTCACCTACCACCAATGCTGGGGCTCCCATATCAAAACATCTAGCTAGCCAAGACAGGACTGGCTCATTATCTCCTCTGATGTAATCCTTCCTCACATGTCTAATTTCCTGTCTGGGTTGACTGTGTGTCATCCTCTGTATGTCATCCTCCTCCTCCTCATCATCATCATCCTGAGGTTGCCGCCCCATATTCCTATTGTAATCCTCCGCTGAATTTCCTTGAGTTCAGAGGCACTGCCAGCAGTTGCTAATCTACGAGGGTCTACATCCTGACCTACATCTCCATCATCCATGTGTGGTCTCAAGAGGTCTGCCAGAGTTTTAAGGCTAACCTTCTCTTCCTCACCAGAAGGATCTGTCTTGACAGAGGACCCTGAGTAGAAGGACCCTCATCTCCATCTGCACCATCTCCTGCAGCATCTGCATCTCCTCCTGCAGCTCCTTTATGCTTCCTGCTGACAGTGGCCACCAAATTTACTGGATTGGCTTTCACATTCACAGCAGAGTTGGATGGAGTAGAGGAATTTTGTGCAGGGTTAGCAGGAGGTGTGCTTTGAGATCCTGCAGCCACTGCTGTGTCCGTCTTGGCAGCAGAGGGAGGAGGAGGAGACTGTGCCTCATTAATGGTGTCTGCCTGCATAGCTATGTCTGCCTGCGCAGCCATTTCTGTCTGTGTAGCTATGTCTGCCTGCGCAGCCATTTCTGTCTGTGTAGCTATGTCTGCCTGCGCAGCCATTTCTGTCTGTGTAACTATGTCTGCCTGCGCAGCCATTTCTGTCTGTGTAACTATGTCTGCCTGCGCAGCTGTGTCTGTTATCTCAGATTCTGGCAAAGGTCCCGCAGCTACTGCTGCTGGCTCTGAGTCAAAACTATCAGCAGCTTTCTCACAAACCTTAACTGTGATCTCCTGGTCACTGTAATCAGAATCAGAAACTAATTCTGAACCTCTCTGAGCTTTTCTATATTTCCTCTTACGTCTACGCAGGTCGGAAGAGCAAGTGGCCTTATGTCTTTCTTGATGCAGTGCTACCAATAGCCAAATGTTAATTACAACAAGACCTGGAATCAAGATTAGCATAAAAATCACTTTGGGATTCCACTGATTCACATAATTCCCTGTAAGAGGAATAGCAAACTCAAATGCTTCTACTGGCAGATTTATAGTTGAGTTACCGTATCTCCCCAGCCCGATAAGACCACAACAGAAATCAACCATATTTAGCAACTTGTTCTTAACCCAAAGAAATGATTTATATGCCACATATCTCACAATCTTGTGTATCATGCAGGAAACAGCCCATCTGTAGACAATCACACTGATAACGGAGGAAATAAAATTACTCACAATCCAAAACAGCTTCACTTTGCTTCCTAATCTGAGCAGGAATAAATCATACAAGCAATTGAGCCCCACGTTGAGCACCAAAAATAAAAAGTGTGTCGGTGTGAGCTGAAATTCCACCCCCCCCCCCCAACAGTAACCTGCATAGCCCAGTCTGGAAGCAAATGAAAGCTGTATTTACAAAGCAGAATCTACAATCTACAATGAAATGTAATGAATATGTACAAATAGACACAATTCACAACATTTACAAATATATACAATCAACAGAAAAATCACAACCAATCTCCCTTTGCTTCCCCCCAAAGGAGACCCTTCCCAAAGGGGCCTCCGTCTCCCAGGAGCTTCCCCCCCAAACCCCCCTTGGACAGAAAGCAGAGTTAGTTAGAGCAGAAAGTTGCTAACTTAGCTGCCAAGGTCAGTGTGTGTTATCTTCAGCCAGAAGAGAAGAGGAAGAAAACAGCAGCCAGACAGCCGAGCAACTGCCCCCACTGCAGAATGCAGAATGTGCAGAGTGCCCCACTTTGTTTTGGGTAATAGTTCTTAAAGATTTCTATCTATCCAATGGAAGTGTTTAGAACAATCAGTATTTTGATTTCTTACACCCAATAGTGACTTATTTACAGTCTTTCACTTTCTCTGTTCTGAACTTTGCAAGGAAAATTAAAAGACAGTTTCAAACCATCACACACTCTCTTCTCAGCCTCCTGCCTAATCATAAACTTCAGCAGAGATCCATTGCCAAGGGTCCTTTGCAGACCTTCTTGGAAGGGCCCCTTCAAGGCTCTACAGAATCACAGGTTGGGAGAGACCTCAGAGATCATCAAGTCCATCTGATCACCTAACTGTAACTGATCAACCAGACCATGGCACTGAATGCCTCATCCAGGCTTTGCTCCCCAGCTCCCTCAGCCTCTCCTCACAGCGCTGTGCTCCAGATCCCTCCCCAGCTTTGTTGCCCTTCTCTGGACACATTCCAGCATCTCAACATCTTTCTTAAACTGAGGAGCCCAGAACTGGACACAGGACTCAAGGTGAGGCCTAACCAGTGCTGAGCACAGGGCAGAATGACTTCCCTGCTCCTGCTGGACACACTATTCCTGATCCAGGCCAGGATGCTATTGGCCTTCTTGGCCACCTGGGCACACTGCTGGCTCCTGTTCAGCTGCTGTCAATCAGTACCCCCAGGTCCCTCTCTGCCTGGTGTTGGGGAATGGCTTGAATCTAAAGGACATGGTTCTATGGAACAACTGTTTGAGCAAAATGTGTAGGCCGTACTCCGTCTTGTTGCTTATTGCTCACAGATAGCTTTTAGGCTGATGTGTTGCAGCTGTGTTATCGAACTACAGGATGTGCCAAGGTTACCATGGCCTTGTGGTTGTCCTTGCAGCTGTGTTTAACAGGATGAAAACAAGTACCTAATTAGAGAGAAGTTTGTGGAACTGCACGTAGAATTAATTGCAAGTAGGCGTGACATTATAATCGAGCTTTTTACCTTAAACCAATTAAATGATGACACTTGTGTATATTAAATTAAGATGTACCAATAGAATTATGCCACCTGTGCATATTTAGCCAAAGATGCTATATAAGCTGTGCTTTTGAACAATAAAGTTGAGACTTGCTTATCAATCATATTGATTGTGCGGGTCTTCCCTCGCTGCCCTCGCTGTGGGTTCTCCCTGACAAGTTCCTGACAAGCAAGCTCCCCAACAGCCTGGCTGCTCTCCAGCCACTCTGTCCCCAGTCTGTAGCACTGCTTGGGGTTGTTGTGGCCAATGTGCAGAACCCGGCACTTAGATGTGTTCAGTCTCATGCCCTTGGACTCTGCCTATCTGTCCAGCCTGCCAAGGTCCCTCTGCAGAGCCTCCTACCCTCCAACAGTTCAACTCCTGCCCCAGCTTGGTGTCTTCTGCAAACTTACTGATGATGGACTCCATCCCCTTGTCCAGATCATCAATAAAGACATTGAACAGGATGGGGCCCAGCACTGATCCCCGGGGGACACCACTAGTGACAGGCTGCCATCTGGCAGTGGCACCATTCACCACCACTCTCTGGGCTCAGCCCTCCAGCCAGTTCCTACCCCAGCACAGAGCTCCTGTCCAGGCCAGGGGCTGCCAGCTTGGCCAGGAGTTTGCCATGGGGGATGGTGTCAAAGGCTTTGCTGAAGTCCAGGCAGACTACATCCACAGCCTGCCTCACACCCACCAGGCACTCACCTGAGCATAGAAGGAGATCAGGTTGTTCAGGCAGGACCTGCCCCTCCTAAATCCATGTTGGCTGGGCCTGATCCCTTGGCCATCCTACAGGTGCTGTGTGAATGCACTCTAGATGACCTGTGCATAGTCCCAGCTCACTGTAGGAGATAAGCAGAATCCAAGTATTAAGTAAATGCAACCAAGGCTCAGTGCTACCCACAAGCTTGTAGAAAACAGACATCTGAACAGGGAGTCTGTGCCTTCAGCCTTTCCCACACAATCACAGACTGGTCAGTGTTGGAAAGGACCTCCAGAGATCATCCAGTCCAACCTCCTTGCCAGAGCAGGGTCACTCAGGGCAGGTCTCACAGGAACATGTTCTGGTGGATCTTGAAAGTTTCTGGAGAAGGAGATGCCACCAGCTCGGTGGGCTGGAGAAGAGAAGGCTGAGGGAGACCTCATTGCTCTCTACAGCTCCCTGAAGGGAGGTTGCAGTGAGCAGGGGACAGCCTCTGCTCCTTGGTGGCAAGCCACAGGAGCAGAGGAAATGGTTCCAGGCTGCCCCAGGGGAGGTTCAGGCTGGATCTCAGGAAATCTTTCTTCCCTGCAAGGGTTCTCAGCCATTGGAATGTTCTGCCCAGGGCAGTGCTGGAGTCAGTGTGGTAGTTTGAGCTCTGAGTTTAGGAGCTCAAATGATAATAGATATAAATTCCTCCCCCAGCCCTTCTCCCTTTTTTCTCGGCAGGGTGGAGAGAGACAGAAGAAGAAAAAAAAAAAAACTCGTGAAAGAGATATTCTCAAGTCAGTTTGGAAGTAGGAGGAGTAAATTTTTTTCTTTTTTCACAAAAGGGAAAGGAAAAAATAATTTTTTACATATATATATATATATATATATATCAGTAACGGGGGGGGGGTTCACAGAGGTGAGGGATGAGGGTAAGTGGGAAGAAAAAAATATACAAAACCAAGCCTGGATGGCCTTGTGTTCCCCTGGATGTCAGTGGATTCAGTTGAGAGAGAGAAAGGGCCCCAGCCACGTGGTCGGTGCAGGAGACAGTGACAGCAACAGCAGCAGGAAGTCCTCTCGAGCAGACGAGGCAGGAAAAAGGGAAGAGCAGCAAGATATCCACCCCTTTTATAGGCTTGCTGGACAGGAAGGGGAAGTGGAATAGACCACCTCTGAGTCAGGGGACCACCTTCTCCCAGCAGGGGAGGGGCCAAGCCCTCCCCAGATTAAATTTCTTTTGTCCACCTGGGGCTGGGTTCTTCTCAGCCCTATCCAGGATGGGTGTGCCCCAGCACAGTCAGCACCCCTCTATTTCACTTCCACTTTCCTGTCACAGTTTCTTTATCCAGTCATGAGTTGTGGTATTAGAGTTAATGTTGTGAGTCCCTCTTTATCCCGGCTGTGTCTCTCTATCTCAGGGCAGTCTCTCTCTATCCCGGCTGTGTCTCTCTCTCCCAGGGCAGTCTCTCTCTCTGGTGCCAGTTGATGCAGGTGGTGCTTGAGCTGGGCAGGAACATGGAGAAGAATAAGAGAGAACAGGAAACCATCTTCACCTCTGAAGGGGAGTCAGGAACAGTCTATTTCTGTATGGGAAGCAGGAGCAGGTGTAGGCGAGATGATGCAGAAGTTCTTTTGAGCTGATGCTTGTGTGTGGTGGGTTCATGCTGGATCCTGGACACCAGGTCGTTATCAAACTAGGAGAGAAAACTTACAACAACTTTTAACTATTATACAGTGATTACATTACATTAATTTGTGTTACCTTCAGAGGCTATACCTTTTCAGCCAATGTCACGTTTCGTTGTGGCACACACTGAATATCCCCAGTCTCTAGCATGACCCAGTATGTGTGACCAGGCCCCTCAGCAGAGACCACCCCTCGGGTTGGTTTGCCCCCACCAACAGCAGGGAAAACCCACACTGATTTTCCTAGTAGGTTTTTCTCATTGATCACAGGAACTCCATCTCCATCCACTGTTTGCAGCAGGTTGGACTGGGCAGGACCAGCTCGGTTTACAGACCCTCTGCTATTGACTAACCAAGTGGCCTGAGCTAGGTGTCTTTCCCAGTTCCTAAAGGTTCCACCCCCCATGGCTTTTAGGGTGGTCTTCAACAAGCCATTGTAGCGTTCAACCTTCCCTGCAGCTGGTGCATGATATGGGATATGGTAAATCCATTCAATCCCATGTTCCTTTGCCCAGTCCCTTGTGAGATGGTTCTTGAAGTGGGTTCCATTGTCTGACTCGATCCTCTCTGGGGTGCCGTGTCTCCACAGGACGTGTCTCTCCAGGCCCAGAATGGTGTTGCGGGCAGTGGCATGAGGTACTGGGTAGGTTTCCAGCCACTCTGTGCTTGCCTCCACCATGGTCAGTACATACTGCTTGCCACTGTGACCATCTCCCCCCATACCATAAAGGCTTCATGCGCTTAGCCTGCTTTATGGCAGCACAGATATCACACTCATGAATAACCTGGGAGATTGCTTCCATGGATATGTCCACTGACCTGTCCCGAGCCCACTGGTATGTGGCATCTCTCCCTTGGTGACCTGAAGTGTCATGGGCCCAGCGAGCTAGGAATAGCTCACCCTTGTGTTCCCAGTCCAAGTCTATCTGGGAGATTTTAGCAGCCAGATCTGCTTGGTGGTTGTGCTGGTGTTCCTCAGTGGCTCTGCTTTTGGGAATGTGTGCATCCATGTGCCGTACCTTTATTGGCAGCTTGTCCAGATGGGCAGCAATGTCTTGCCACAGGTCTGCAGCCCAGATAGCCTTTCTTTTCCTCTGCCATCCATTCTTCTTCCATTCCTTCAGCCACCCCCATAAGGCATTTGCCACCATCCAGGAGTCAGTATATAGGTAAAGCACCAGCCAGTTCTCCCGTTTTGCTATATCCAGGGCCAGCTGGACAGCTTTTACCTCTGCATACTGACTGGATTCGCCTTCTCCGTCCCTTGCTTCTGCCACTTGCCTTGTTGGGCTCCAGACAGCTGCCTTCCATCTCCGCTTGCTCCCTACAAGACGGCAAGATCCATCTGTGAATAGAGCATAGCCCTTTTCATTATCAGGGAGGTCATTATATGGGGGAGCTTCCTCAGCACGGGTCACTGTCTTCTCTGGTGGCATCCCAAAGTCAGCACCCTCTGGCCAGTTGGTGATCACTTCTACTATGCCAGGGCGTTCAAAGTTCCCCATTCGAGCTCGCTGAGTTATCAGGGCCATCCATTTACTCCAGGTGGCATCTGTGGCATGATGTGGGGTTGAGCCCCTCCCTTTAAACATCCAAGTCAGGACTGGAAGCCTTGGAGCTAAAAGGAGTGGTGACTCGGTCCCAATTACCTCAGAAGCAGCTCGGATTCCCTCATAGGCAGCTAGGATCTCAGAAGCAGCTCGGACTCCCTCATAGGCAGCTAGGATCTCCTTTTCTGTTGCAGTGTAGTTGGTCTCAGAACCTTTGTACCCCTTACTCCAGAAACCTAGAGGCCTGCCCCTTGTCTCACCAGGAGCTTTCTGCCACAAACTCCATGTAGGACCACTCTCACCAGCCGCAGTATACAGCACATTCTTGATCTCTGGCCCACTTCGAACAGGTCCCAGAGCCATAGCATGGACCACTTCTCATTTTATCTGGTCAAATGCTACTTGTTGCTCAGATCCCCACACAAAACTATTTTTCTTCCGTGTTACATGGAAGAGGGGTTTCACTATTTGACTATACCCGGGAATGTGCGTTTTCCAGAAGCCCACAAGCCCCAAGAAGGATTGTGTCTCTTTCTTACTAGTGGGTTGCACCATAGTGGCTACCTTATTCACCACATCCTGAGGGATGTGGCGACGGCCATCTTGCCATCGAACTCCCAGAAACTGGATCTCTCTGGCAGGCCCTTTTACCTTGCTTCTCTTTATGGCAAAGCCAGCCTCCAACAGGATATCGATTATCCTCTTACCCTTCTGATAGACCTCCTCTGCTGTCTCACCCCATACAATGATGTCATCAATGAACTGCAGGTGCTCAGGGGCTCCACCCTTCTCCAGTGCAGTTTGTATCACTTCATGGCAGACGGTAGAACTGTGTTTCCACCCCTGGGGGAGACGATTCCATTGATATTGGACACCTCTCCAGGTGAAAGCAAACTGTGGCCTACATTCTTCTGCAATGGGAATGGAGAAGGAAGCATTAGCAATGTCTATTGTGGCATACCACTTGGCCGCCTTCGATTCCAGTTCGTACTGGAGCTCCAACATGTCTGGCACAGCAGCACTCATCGGAGGAGTCACCTCATTCAGGCCATGGTATTCCACAGTCAATCTCCACTCCCCGTTTGCCTTCCGCACTGGCCGTATTGGGCTGTTGAAAGGTGAATGAGCTTTGCTGATTACCTTCTGGCTCTCCAGTCGTCGAATCAGTTGATGTATGGGGTGCAGAGAGTCTTGGTTGGTCCTGTATTGCCTGCGATGCACTATGCGAGAAGCAATTGGTAACTTCAAATCCTGCACCTTATGGCTGCCAACTATGGAGGAGTCCTCTGACAGCTCAGGCATGGCAGACAGCTGTTCCCTGTCTGCAGTCCCTACAGCTGCTACCCCAAATGCCCACTTGTGCCCCTTAGGGTCCTTAAAACATCCCTCCTGCAGAAAGTCAATGCCAAGAATGCAAGGTGCATCTGGACCAGTCACTATGGTGTGTTTTCCCCATTCATTCCCAGTCAGGCTTATCTCAGCCTGCAGTACAGTCAGATCTTGTGAGCCCCCTGTGACCCCTTGAATGGTTATGGGCTCGGTCCCTCTGTAGCTTGATGGTATTAGGGTACATTGGGCCCCTGTGTCCACGAGAGCTTGGTACTTCAGGGCTTCTGAAGTGCAGGCCATTTCACAAACACATCCCAGTACACTCTGTTGTCCCTGACCTCCGCCTGGCTGGAGGCAGGGCACCTCTAATGCTGGTGGCAATGCCCACATTTGTCACAGGGCCCTGTGTTACTGGGAGAAGGGTCTCTTGAACGGGAGGAACCACCCTGGGAAACTGGGGCTGCCCTCCTCCTGGGCGAGTTATTCCCATTGGGGCCACCTTGCAGTTCCCGTACTCTGGCCCAGAGTGCAGAGGTGGGTTCGCCATCCCAGCGGTTCATGTTTTCCCCATGGTCACAGAGAGCTCTCCACAGAGCCACCCTTGACATCCCCTGATTAGCTTGGGGTGATCTCCTAGGTGGAGGAGAATGACGTTTATTCCTGATGGCTGAAACATGGATCCATTCTGATGGATAAGGTGAAGGGGGAGAAAAGGTGTCATCCCCTTCCTTCAGTTCAGGCTTGGAGGCCTTAATCTCGTTGATGATGTCTTTAGTCATAGCCACTATGGCTGAGATTACGGGCCTGTGACTGACATTGTCCTCATATTCCCTCAGGTCACTAGCAAACTCACCCACAGTTTTAGGACTTCCATCCTGTCCAGTCAGAAGCATCCCTCCTAGTGTGTGTGCATATCTTTGAGGGGCACCCTGGGTGAGTTTCTTTACTAAGGACCGTTTCATGGACACCTGATCTGGGTCCAAGGGGAGCTGGCCATTTCCATAGATGATCTCTAGCACAGCCATCTGTCTCAGGTACTGAATGCCCTGTTCCATAGCTGTCCATTTAATTGGGGCGCAAGGCAAATCCTCTCTGGTAGGGTACCTGCGCTTTATAGCATTAGTAATCCAGGCCCAGAGAGTGTGTGTTCCATAGAGTTTTGCTAATTCTTTATCCAGGCCAGCATCATGAGACAGGGAGCCTAGAAGCTTCGCCTCCCTCTTATCTAGATCTACAGTTTCTGCACCCTCATCCCAACATTTTAGGGTCCAGTTTAGTATTGTCTCACCCTCTCTCCGTGCGTAGTCCAGACGAGTTTGCCTTAATTCTTTTCTGGGCAGAGATGTGATGGTTATGATCTCCTGATCTGAGTCCTCTCCATCTGCTGGTGGGTTCTGAGATGTGCTGGGTCCTGCTGAGGTGCCTTCTTCACCATCCGTATTTGGAGCTGATTTTTGCATCTTTTTCCTGCGTGTGGTAACCGGTGCTAGGGAAACTACAGGTGGAGGAGCATCAGGGGTTATGTGTGAAGCTGTTGGTGGGGGGTCAAACCCGCGGGGCTGGGCCTCAGGTTTGGCCAGCCTCCATCGGGCTGGGCAGCATTCACAGCAGCCAGACTCCTCCCTCCTGTTTTCATAAACATTATCACAGTGCCTGCAGTGCTTACAGCTCTCCGCCTTTGGGCCATTAAGGCTTACAAAAGAATTCCCTAAACCGATTGTCCCTCCACAGATAGCTCTTAATGGGTTGGAGCACCCCCTTCCCCACATGGCCAGAGCGAGTATGATTATCAAGATTACATTTAAGCCTACAGAGCATATTTTTACATAGTCCCATTCTCCTTCAGCAATATTTTTATCCACACGTTTAGTTTCATAATAGGTTTCAGAGAAGTTCTCTATGTCAGAAAAGTTTGAGAAGTGCCCACCGCCAGTAAGATTGATGGAATTCAAAAGGTACATGCAAAACTGCATTGGCAGAGTTTTTATCCAGTCAAGCAGCATCTCTATAATTAACCAAAGCACATGGTAAGTCAGTAGTTTATACACATGTGTCCAAAAGATCCAGCCAACAGCCCATCCAAAAACTTGAACCATAAGAGTCTGTAAAATTACCATCTCTACTTCCAAACGCTTCTTTCCCAATCAGGTGTTATTTTCAAGCAAAAGAAAAAAATATTATTTCCCAAGCCTCACGTTGGAAGTGCCAAAAAGAAATATTGTGGTAGTTTGAGCTCTGAGTTTAGGAGCTCAAATGATAATAGATAAAAATTCATCCCCCAGCCCTTCTCCCTTTTTTCTCGGCAGAGTGGAGAGAGACAGAAGAAGACAAAAAAAAAACTCGTGAAAGAAATATTCTGAAGTCAGTTTGGAAGTAGGTGGAGTAAATTTTTTTCTTTTTTCACAAAAGGGAAAGGAAAAAAAATAATTTTTTACATATATATATATATATATATATCAGTAACGGGGGGGGGGGAGGGGTTCACAGAGGTGAGAGATGAGGGTAAGTGGGAAGAAAAAATATACAAAACCAAGCCTGGATGGCCTTGTGTTCCCCTGGATGTCGGTGGATTCAGTTGAGAGAGAGAAAGGGCCCCAGCCATGTGGTCTGGTGCAGGAGACAGTGACAGCAACAGCAGCAGGAAGTCCTCTCGAGCAGACGAGGCAGGAAAAAGGGCCAAGCAGCAAGATGTCCGCCCCTTTTATAGGCTTGCTGGACAGGAAGGGGAAGTGGAATAGACCACCTCTGAGTCAGGGGACCACCTTCTCCCAGCAGGGGAGGGGCCAAGCCCTCCCCAGATTAAATTTCTTTTGTCCACCTGGGGCTGGGTTCTTCTCAGCCCCATCCAGGATGGGTGTGCCCCAGCACAGTCAGCATCCCTGGAGGTGTTTCAGCAGTGTGTGGAGCTGGTGCTTAGGGACATGGTTTGGTGTTGAGCCTGCAGTGCTGGGTGGAGGGTTGGACTGGATGAGCCTGGAGGTCTCTTCCAAATGGGTGTTTTCTATGGTTCTGTGCCTTCCAGTTTCCAGTATGAGTAATAAAGATAAAATCTCAAGAGCTGACAAAGGCTGTTTGGGATCTGCCTTGACTACCGCCTTGGTGAAGAACTCTGGAAGCACCTCAAAACTGGTGTGATAGGCTAAAGATAAATAGTTGGGTTTTTCTTTTCCCAAAAATGGGACTCTGTGATGATGCCAAACCAAATGCAGGCATTGGCCTTGCAGCCTCAGCACCACAAGCCCAGATGACACCTCCAGCTCAGCTGCTGGGAGCCAGAGGGAAAGGGAAGATCCTCACCTTGCTCAGTGAGAGGTGTCAAAGCTGCAATCCACCCTGTTAATAAGGTTGCCAGGGTTACCACAGCATCCCAAGTGTGAAGGCTCAGCACTGTAATAGAGAAGCTCTGCTCCACTAACCAAAAAAATAACAAAGAAGGTGAGAGCTGATGAAATGCTAGAGAACTGCTGCAGAAATAAAGAGAACTGAATCAACCCACCAACAGCTCCATGCAGGCACACTGCCACAGCTGGCAAAATCATTGTCCTGAATTACCTGCTGGTTAAAAATGTGCATTACAAAGCAGGGGCCAAAATTCCATCACTGTTCCTGTCCTTGCTACACTCTTCAGTGCTCTCAGGGTGTGTTCACACTGGTCCCTGCTATCATGCTCCCAGACAGGTCTGTCTTCTTCCTAGTGCAGAAGAAGATGAAGCCTGAGTCTCAGCCCCTGAGCTGGTTCAACACAACTCCTGCTGCTGGAACAGGTCTCATCCAGGAGATTTTTAGCTGGGCTGCAGGTTCATTCAGTGTTGGAGTACAAGCTGCTGTCTGAATCAGGACAGCCTCTGGCTGTTGTCCCTATTTGGCACAGGAGCTCTGTGTGAGACAGAGGAACCAGGGCCAAACATCTATGACACCTTATGAGGAGAGGCTGAGAGCCCTGGGGCTGTTCATTCTGGAGAGGAGAAGGCTGAGAGCGATCTGATCAATGTTTATCAATAGCTGAGGGCTGGGAGTCAGGAAGGAAGGGACAGGGACAGCCTCTGCTCACTTGTGCTCTGGGGTAGGACAAGGAGCAATGGATGGAAACGACAATACAGGAGGTTCCACCTCAACAGGAGGAAGAACTCCTTCACTGTGAGGGTCCCAGAGCCCTGGAGCAGGCTGCAGGCTGCCCAGAGAGGTTGTGGAGTCTCCTTCTCTGGAGTGTTTCCAGCCCTGTCTGGATGTATTCCTGTGTGACCTGTGCTGGATTCTACGGTCCTGCTCTGGCAGGGGGTTGGACTGGAAGGTCTCCAGAGGTCCCTTCCAACCCCTGACCTCCTGTGATCTAACACAAGAATCTCTCTTACGAGGAAAGACTGAGAGAACTGGGGCTTTTTAAGCTGGAAAAGGGAAGACTGTGAATAGAGTTGTTTGGGGTTGGAAAAGACCTCTGAAGTCATCCAGTTCAACCATCAGGACCACTGATCCAGGCCAGAAAGGACCTCTGAGATCAGTGCTGATCAGTGCTTCGGGGGTGGGTGTCAGGAGGATAGGGGGCAGCCTTGTTTCAGTGGTACCCAGTGACAAACCAAGGGCTCATGGGCACAAACTGGAAGAACTTCCATCTGAACATGAGAAGGAACTTCTTTAATTTAAGGAGCCCTGGAGCAGGCTGCCCAGAGAGGTTGTGGAGTCTCCATCTCTGGAGGCATTCAATACCCACCTAGATGTGTTCCTCTATGACCTTCTCTAGGTCACTCTGCCTTGGCAGGGGGATTGGAATCACTGCTCTCCAGAGGTCCTTTCCAGCCCCTAACATTCTGTGATTGTGTGAGGCTGGGCTGCTGAGTTTGCTGCAGGCACCTGAGCAGCCAGAACATGACTAATTTCATCTGATACTCAGGGCTGAAGGAGCTTGTATCAGACTTGAGCCCCTGACATAAACACAGCCTTAAAATATGCCGTGAGAAAATGCCAGTGGTTGCTGTGGAACACACTGACACTCCCACAGCCTCCTACAATTCAAACAAAATTCTATCACAGTCTTAAAACTGCTCAAGATTTTCATCACTCTGTTGGCTTTTTCTCCTTGTTGTGTTCATTTGTTTGTTTTGTGGTTTTGTTTTGGTTTGGGGGTTTTGTGCTATGGGTTCAAGAGCCATAGAGACAAAAAAGGTCCTCCAGAAGTACCAGAGTAGCAGGGGGTGGGCACTGCAAAGTGTAACCTTTGTTATTTCATTCCCAACATCCTGCACCCCTGTGTGTTACTGTATTTGGCCTCTTTTCTCCCTCTCTCTTTTCCCAGTGTGGACTCTCATCTCTTGCAGTGTGGGGGAGGTTTGCAGCCTTCCACAGCTTTGGCAAAGCCAAATTTTGCTGCACAATTCAGCCCAAGGTTGGGGGGGGGAAAGGGAGGCATGAGCTGGGGGGCATTGAGGCCTCTCTTTTGACCTCACTGTGGGGAAGGTTTTGGAAGGTTTTGACTTGTTGAGGTTTTGGGAAAGCCCAGGTGGAGAACTGAGCAGAGGCTGAATGTGCAATTGTGTATTTTGTGGGGTTTGTATATATTTGTGAATAGGATTTCCAAGCACATTCCCAATTCTGTGGAGTGTTTTTCTTTTACTCCTTTGGGGGGAGTACAGTAGCTTTCTGTCCAAGACATTTCTTTTTCCTCCATGATTTCTCCTTCTGTTTTATAGTCTGTAGTTGAGGAAATCCTCTTTCTCTTACTATTTTTTATTTATTTTCTTGTAAGCAGATACACTGTTCTGATACCCTTGCAAAACCTTACACAGGTAGCATAAGGTCAGGAAGAGATGACTCCTGAAACACAAGAGCTTAAGTGAAAACTTCTCTTAAAAGTAAGAGTTTGAGTCAAAACTTGTCTTAAAGGAAGAGTTTGAGAAAAAACTTGTCTTAAAGTAAGAGTTTGAGCAAAAAAAGTCTTAAAAATAAGGATGTATGCAAAAACCTGTCTTAAAAGTAAGAGTTGGAGGCAAAAACTTGTCTTAAAATAAGAGTTTGAGCAAAAAACTGTCTTAAAAGTAAGAATGTGAGCAAAATGTTGTCTTAGATTTTGAGTGAAGCTTCTCTTAAAAGTAAGAGTCTGAGAAAAAACTTGTGGTGAAAGTCATGTCCCACCATTTATCCAGTAATTGCAATAGAATATTATACTGAGAAATCCCCTGGGGCAACAACAACTTTCACACTTGCTTTTGGGGAACTGCTTTTTATATCTCGAGTCCAAACATCTCAGACCTAATAATTCCTGCCAACTATTGTTCTTCACTGCAGACTGAATCTTTGGCTGTGAAACTCAGTTTGGACACTTCTGCTTTGGTCATTTAGGAGATCATAGAAATCTGTTTCTATTTTAAACCCTTTCTTCTGAAATTAGTAGTTTGGAGAATTATTACCAGGTAAGGCCTGAAGAGGGAAAGAGTGCCTGGATGTATTTATTCTATAAACATCTATTAGAGAACTGAAATTAATGAGGTAAATACAGAGATGAGAAAGAATAATTAGTACCTCTAAAAGGGCATTTTACCCAGTGAGAAAATAATTTGCTGAACTCAGCACTTTGGGGATGCCTCTTTGTTTATTGTGGAGCTTTCCAAGCAGTGTCATTAAAGCAGACAATGTTGGTTGGTTACACTGAAGTTCAGCCTGCATTGGGAAGGAGCAAGAACGCTCATTGCCCAAATTCTGCTTTTGCCACTCCATATAGGAAAGACATGGACTTGATGGAGAGGGTCCAGAGGAGGCCATGAAGATGCTCAGGGGGCTGGAGCAGCTCTGCTATAAGGACAGGCTGAGGGAGCTGGGGGTGTGCAGCCTGGAGAAGAGGAAGCTCTGGGGACACCTTAGAGCAGCCTGCCAGGACCTGAAGGGGCCCTAGAGGAAGGATGGAGAGAGACTGTGTATAAGGGCCTGCAGTCACAGGACCAGGGGCAATAGCTTAAAACTAGAGCAGAGCAGATTTAGATTGGATATTAGGAACCAGTTCTGCACCAGGAGGCTGCTGGAACACTGGAACAGGTTGCCCAGGGAGGTGGTTGACGACCCATGCCTAAAGATATTGAAGCTGAGGTTGGAGAGGGCTCCGGGCAACCTGATCTAGTGGAGGATGTTCCTGCTGAGTGCAGAGGGGTTGGACTGGATGAGCTTTGGAGGTCCCTTCCAGCCTGGACTATTCTATGACTCTGATTCTATGATATTGGTGAATCCACAGTGATTTTGGGAGAGGAGGGAAGGTGATGGTGGCATGAGGCCCAGGATATTTCTATTTGTAGGGGTCTGATCTATGTAAATGAGTGTCTTTGTTTAAGCAGTGGAGGAAGACAGGCTTCAAAACTGAGCTCAAAGTAGTTAAAGAAGACTCTACACAGAATTGGATAGAAGTACAGAACATAGTGGAAGATGAAATGGAAGATGCTGTCAATAACTACAAACTACAGTGCAAAGCACTGCAAAGCATGTGAAATCTGCTCTAGATGACCCTGCTCTGGCAGGGGGCTTGGACTGGGTGATCTTTTGAGGTCCCTTCCAACCTCTAACATTCTGTGATCCTATGAAAATAAAAATTAATAATAACTATTATTACTATCATCATTATTGTCATTATTTTTATACTACTACGACTACTTATTAAATACACAAAAATCCAAGTCTGGGTTTAGCACAGAACCCCATCAGGCCAAAGAGCTTCCTCCAAACCTCCACCAAATCAGAGCAAAACTCCAGTGCTCTTTTTCTCTGCACAACCCCCCTCCACCCTCACCATACCTCCCTGGCATTAGGCCTAAACAGGCCAATATTGCACAGGAAAAATTAGTCAGGGCAAAAAGGCCTGAGATACTCCCCCCTGTCACCAGATAAGGGCTCCTGCCAGAGAGCAGGGAGGAGGGGAAAAAAGGCAAGAACAAGCAGGAATGCTTGTTTGTATAGAGATGCAGGCATTCTGGGGATGAAATAACAAAAAGTTACACTTTCCTGCCCATCCCCTGCACCTATCTATCCTCTAGAGGCTTTTACTCTGTGCTTTTTTAAAGGCACCCAGCCTTAACCTGTGACAAGGAGTAATATGTCCTCAGCAGTGCTTGGAGTGACCACAAGGATCCCTTCATCTGGAGGGATGAGGCTTATTTCCCCTGGACACCTACAGAGTGTTTGGCCTTCAGTGATTCTTTAGGCAGCTAAGTGTCCATTTCTGTATTGCTGAATTTCTGCATTCTCACAGAAGGAACTGTGAACTCCCCAGGCATCTGGAGCTTGTTCCCATAGTAGTAAACTTTGGATTTCTTGGTCTGTCTCTTACTTCCTTTGGACACACTCTTCAAGCCCTCATGTGTATTGGGCTTTGCAGGAGCTGACTTCCTCATCCTGTGATGCCTCCACAGCCTTTGCTTAGCTGTAATCAGAGGAACCAAAGGTCCTAGTTGGAAAAGATAGGCAGGGGAACGTAAAAGGAGTAAATAAAAACATTTGCACGGAATTGGAACTTAACAAAAGTAATATTGACAAAAGTACAAGGGGTTGAGGGAAAGGAATTCATGTACACAAAACCTGATCTGCTTGATGGAAGTGGATTAGGCCCCACAGCATAGCAAAGCAGCTCCCAGCCAGCAAAGGGAAAGCAAGAGCAAGGCAGAGCTCCCCAGGAGTCCTGCTCTTAAATAGAGGGCATGCAGGAAAGGAAAGGGAATAACATGATACAGAATGGGGTGCCACGCCCTGGCTGGGGTTTCCACCCTAGGGTCCAGTAGTTAACCCTTAACCTACAACACCAAAATAAGAGAGAAGAGATAGAGAAGCTGCCCTAGGTATTGACAGCACTCCTGAATTTTTTTAAGTACTGTATTTAACATCCCCTCCCCACTCCCTCCTCCCATAAAAAGCATGACACCAGTTTTGGTTCCACCTCTTCAACAGAATCACAGAAGCATTTAGGTTGGAACAGCCCCCTGGGATCATCAAGTCCAACCACTGACCCTGCTCTGCAAGCTTCACCCCTAAACCATGTCCCCAAGCACCACATCCAAACCACCTTGAAACACCTCCAGGCTTGGGGACTCCACCACCTCCCTGGGCAGCCTGTGCCAATGTCTGACCACTCTTGATGGGAACAAACGTTTCCTCCTGTCCAGTCTAACCCTGCCCTGCTGCAGCTTGGGGCCATTCCCTCTTGCTCTGTCACTAATTACCTGTGAGAAGAGACCAGCACCAACCTCTCCACCACCTCCTCTCAGGTAGCTGTAGAGATCCATGAGGCCTCCCCTCAGCCTCCTCTTCTCCAAACTACCCATCCCCAGCTCCTTCAGTTACTCTCCATCAGGTTTATTCTCCAGGCCCTTCCCAGCTTCCTTGCCCTCCCCTGCACTGGCTCCAGCACCTCCACATCTCTCTTGTATTGGGGTGCCCAAAACTGGACACAATGCTCAAGCTGTGGCCTCAGCAGAGCTGAGTACAAGGGGACAATCCCTTCCTACCCCTCTTGCTCCTGGGTACCAGTTGTCAGGTGCAGAGGGGTGGGTGCGAGCAGGCTGCTGTACAAAGCAGACAGAGAGCATATTGCAAGGTACCTTCCCCTGCTGCCCTTCTCAGCAGATTTTTGAGCCTCTTTTTCTTCTTTGCTCTTTCCATACCTCCAACTGGAAGGGACTCAGACTGGAAGAGTTCAGTCCGGAGGCATGATACCTGCACTTGTTGCATCAAAATTCCAAGGCAGTGGACTCTCCATGGCACAGAGAAGGCTGAGATTTCACTGAGGTATGAAGCTGAGAAAGGAGATGACAAAGATGAGAAAAATCTTCTAGCAAATGTGGAAAAGAATATGAAAGGGATATGAAAAGAATGCAGCTGCTTGCAGTTTATCTTCAAAATACGCAGCATACACATGGATTTATTCAGAATTTTTCTATCCTCCTACTCCTCACAAGTTTTCTGCACATTTGAATTGCTGGGACAGATAATTGAATTTCAAGATTACATGGAGTGTTTTGCAGTAACAAATGGATACAACAATAGCCAGAGTTTCAGTGCTAATGTCATCACACCACTCTGGGTTCTCACAGAACTAAAGGGATCCAATGACTCTCTTAAGCTTTGCAGTTTGATGCAAATCTGTAACTCAAAAGGGGCTGCCTGGAAATGTAGATATTTGAAATGTGTAGAGAGCTTTTGAGCTAAATGAGAGAAAAAGTTGTCATGATAAAAATTTGAGGGCACATTGAAGATGACTTTTTAGATTTGGTATTTTTAACAGAAGTTTAGAGGCAAGTAAAAGGATTTTTCCACCTTAACTCAGCCGAGTGAGAGGACAAAGGGAGGGCCGTCCAGAGTACAAACCATGACCTATGAGATTAAAAAGAAGTCTCTCGGTCGCGATTTCATCATCACTTGTAAGTGACAAAGTGCCAAAAGACAGGTTTGTGGCAGCAGCAATATATTTTCTTCAGGGCAGGAAAATCATCAACAAGGTGTCTGTATATGTGTAGCACTGCTTGAATATGAAAGCAATTTGCTGAAGCCCTGTGGCTTAATTCGATTGTTTCCGTCAAGAGTGAATATTCTGGATCACAGCCCTCAGCTGCTGATGGCAGTGGACATGCTGTGAAAAATGGATGAGCAACTTCCTCAGATGACTGCTGGACAAAGTCTCAGCACCACTGACAGCAATATTTGCATTTATCTGAAAAGAGATTAAATGCTAACAAGGTTTCGATGCATTTGTCTGCCTGGCTTCTGTGCATGATTCCCATTAAATGTCAGGGGGGGAAAGAAAATAGGTAAAGGGAATCAGATGAAAAGCAGAAAGGCAAAGCCAGAATGCTGCTTCTAGAGAGCAGCTGCATTTGCTAAACTGCATTTGTTCTAGAAATACATCAACTAGAGAGGCAAGAATAGTGAAGAGGTGATTGGATACAGTCAGCATGGCTTCACCAAGGGCAAATCCTGCCTGACAAACCTGGTGGCCTTCTATGACCAGGTGACAACATTAATAGATGAGGGGAGAGCAACTGATGGCATTGACCTGGACCTGAGCAAAGCCTTCCACACTGTCCCACACTACATCCTGGTCTCCAAGCTGGTGACACATGGGTTTGATGGGTGGACCACCAGATGGATAAAGAACTGGCTTGATGGCCACACCCAAAGAGTGGCTGTCAATGGCTCCATGTCCCAGTGGAGGCCAGGGACAAGTGGAGTCCCTCAGGGCTCAGTCCTGGGACCAGGCTTGTTCAATATCTTTGTTGGTGCCATGGACAGAGGCATTGAGTGCACCCTCCGCAAGTTTGCTGATGACACCAAGCTGTGTGGTGCAGCAGAGAGGCTGGAGGGAAGGGATCCATCCAGAGGGACCTGGACAGGCTGGAGAGGTGGGCACAAGCCAACCTCAGGAGGTTCAACAAGACCAAGTGCAAGGTCCTGCATCTGGGTCAGGGCAATCCCAAGCACAACTACAGGCTGGGCAGGGACTGGCTGGAGATCAGCCCTGAGGAGAGGGACTTGGGGGTGCTGGTGGAGGAGAAGCTCAACAGGAGCCAGCAGTGAGCACTTGCAGCCCAGAAAGCCAAGCAGAGCCTGGGCTGCATCAGGAGAAGTGTGGCCAGCAGGTCAAGGGAGGTGATTCTCCCCCTCTGCTCAGCTCTGGTGAGACCCCACCTGGAGTACTGTGTCCAGTTCTGGAGCCTCTATTACAAGAGGGATATGGACATGCTGGAAGGTGTCCAGAGAAGGGCCACCAGGATGAGCAGAGGGCTGGAGCTGCTCTCCTATGAGAACAGACTGAGAGAGTTGGGGCTGTTCAGTCTGGAGAAGAGAAGGTTTCAAGGAGACCTTCTTGTGGCTTTCCAGTATCTGAAGGGGGCTACAAGAAAGCTGGGGAGGGACTTTTTAGGCTATCAGGGAGTGATAGGACTAAGGGGCAATGGAATAAAGCTGGAAGTGGGGAGATTCAGACTGGATGTGAGGAAGAAGTTCTTCAGCATGAGAGTGGTGGGAGCCTGGAATGGGTTGTCCAGGGAGGTGGTTGAGGCCCCATCCCTGGAGGTGTTTAAGGCCAGGCTGGATGAGGCTCTGGCCAGCCTGATCCAGTGTGAGGAGTCCCTGCCCATGGCAGGGGGGTTGGAAGTGGATGATCCTTGTGGTCCCTTCCAACCCTGACTGATTCTGTGATTCTAAGAACACAAGCAGTGATAGGACTGCTCAGTCAAGGTGTAGGTGACGTGGGCTAACAGGCATTATTGCATGAGCTACCTCTAATGCACTCTCAGGCCTCCCAGGGAATCTAATTATGCAGCTAAGATTCATCTTTAATATCTTCTGAAAAATGCCTCAGAAACACGAGAGTTCACACAGTTCTTTTCCTGCAGCAGGACCATGTCCTCCAGCACTTGATGGCAACATCATTTACAAGCTTCTTTAATTATGCAGTGGCTGGCACCTTCATTATCTTCCCATTGCTCCAGCTTAGAGCAAAAAGTGCATGTGCAGGAGCAGGTTCTGCAGGCAAGCTTGGGGGATTCTCCTTCACTTGGTAAGTAGAGATAGATGGTGACTTCTCCATCCACTCAAAATCAGCCCAAAAAGTCATTAGGTTATGGCGTTGAGTGAGTGGGGGTGGTGTAAATTATTTCAAGGCAGTGAAGAATGTTTCTGTTTGATTCTATTCCTTCTGAAATGGAATGGAAAAGCACATCCTAAGCAGGAATGAGATGAGACACCAAAAGCGTTTGACTTCAAGTTAAAATTCACAATTCTGGCCCTGATTCACAGAATCATAGAATGGCTTTGCTTGGAAAAGACTCTTAAAATCATCAGCCTAGGTTAGGACCAAACATGACCACGGCCACCAAACCATGTCCCCAAGTGCCACAGCCACAGGTTTCTGGAACACCTCCAGGGATGGGGACTCCACCACCTCCCTGGGCAGCCTGTGCCAATCCCTGACCACTCTTGCAGCAAAGAACTTTTTTCCTAATCTCCAACCTAACCCTCCCCTGGCACAGCCTAAGGCCATTTCCTCTCATTTGGTCACCTGATACCAACCCCCACCTCACTCCAGCCTCTTTGCAGGGAGTTGTAGAGAGCAGTGTGGACCAAAACTGAACCCAGGACTCAAGATGTGGCCTCATCAGTGCCCAGTACAGGGGCACCATCACTTCCCTGCTCCTGCTGGCCACACCATTGCTGCTCCAGGCCAGGATGCTGGTGGCCTTCTTGGCCACCTGAGCACACTGCTGGCTCATGTTCAGGTGATGGCCAGCCAACACACCCTGTTCCTTTTCCACCCAGGTGCAGGACTCATCACTTGGCCTTGTTAAACCTCATGCAATTGGACCCAGCCCATCCAGGTCCCTCTGCAGGACCTTCCAACCCTACAGCAAACCAACACTGCCACTCGACTTGGTGTCATCTGCAAACTTCCTGAGGGTGTCCTTGATGCCTTTGTCCAGCTCAGTGATACAAACACTGCAGAGAAGTGGCTCCAGCTCCGAGCCTTGTGCCCGGTAGCCAGCAGGAGTTGACTCCATTCCCCACCACTCTCTGCTCTCTACCATCAGCCAGCTTTGCACCCAGTGAAGTGCCAACCTACCCAGTCTTGAGCAGCAAGAACACAACCCTGGCCCTGGCTTTATCTTATACATGTGTGATGGTTTGAAACTGTCTCTTTAATTTTCCTTTGCAAAGTTCAAGAAGATAAAGCTAAAGAATGTAAATAAGTCACTATTGGGTGTAGGAAAGCAAAATAATGATTGTTCTAAACAATTCCATTGGAGAGAGAAATGTTTAAGAACTACTACTGAAAACAAAGTAGGCACAGTCAGGGCAGCTTGCTGGGCTGTCTGGCAGCTTTTTCTTCTTCTCTTCTGGCTGAAGATAACACACTGACCTTGGAGAGCTAAGTTAACAGCCTCTTTGCTTTCAACTAACTGCTTTCTGCAGTTGTGCAGTTCTGGGGGGTCTGGGGGAGGAAGCCCCTGGGAGAGAGGCTCCTTGGGAAAGGTCTCCTTTGGGGGGAAGCAATGGGAGCTTGGTTGTGCTTTTCTGTTGATTGTATATATTTGTAAATGTTGTGAATTGTGTCTATTTGTACATATTCATTGCATTTCATCAGAGATTGTAGATCTGCTTGTAAATACAGCTTGCATTTGCTTCCAGACTGAGCTAGCCTGGTTATTGTTGGTGTGGGGGGGATTTCAGCTCACACTGACACAACATGGAAGCATGAAGTCTGATGCCATGCATGTCTCATTTCAGACACAGAGAAATTAAAGCAGGTGGAGGTAAACGTGGGCAAAAGTAACTCTGTTCAGTGCTTTGCACATTTAAACTGAGGCATTTTGTCCCAAGGTTCCAGAGCTGTTTAGACACCTTAATCTGTCTGAGAAGCTGGGCACTGCTCAAGAACTGTGAAGCTGGGCTTCTCCCACAAAGACAGCTGAAAGGAGATGGCATTTTAATGAATGTATGTCATTAGTCAGCTTAGAAAAATATGATGATTCTACAATCAAACATGTTGAGCCTTGATTTTAACTTTTTTCTTTTTTTGCATTAAAGCCTTCAAACACATTGAGTCTTCATTTTGACACTCCATTTTTTTGCATTAAAACCCTAACTTTATCTGAATGTTAAAGCAGATTGCTTAGTTACTGCAAAAACCAAGCCATTATATTAATATTGGGAAAACACTTTTGGGAATTATTAATTATTTGCCTCTTTACAGATGGAAACTTTCCCAGGCTGTGCATATAAGAAGGTTCACTCTGCTGCAGGAGTGACACAGTTCTGCTGAAGACACTCAGCACTGACCTGTTGCAGAGTTCATAACCACAGTGCCTTGAGTCTAAAGCACTGCTCAGCCACAGAATTCACAGAACCACAGAAAGCACAGAGCACATCAGTTTGGAAGAGACCTCCAGGCTCATCCAGTCCAACTCTCCACCCAGCACTGCAGGCTCAACACCAAACCATGTCCCTAAGCACCAGCTCCACACACTGCTGAAACACCTCCAGGGATGCTGACTCCAGCACTGCCCTGGGCAGAATATTCCAATGGCTGAGAACCCTTGCAGGGAAGAAAGATCCAGCCTGAACCTCCCCTGGGGCAGCCTGGAACCATTTCCTCTGCTCCTGTGTCTTGGCAGCAAGGAGCAGAGACTGGCCCCTGCTCACTGTAACCTCCCTTTAGGGAGCTGTAGAGAGCAATGAGGTCTCCCTCAGCCTCCTCTTCTCCAGACTCAACACCCCCAGCTGCCTCAGCCCCTCCTCTAGCCCAGGGGCTCCAGGCCCTTCTCCAGCCTCACTGCCCTGCTCTGGACAGGCTCCAGCCCCTCAATGTCCTTCCTGCAGTGAGGGCCCAGAGCTGAACACAGCACTCCAGCTGTGGCCTCCCCAGTGCTGAGCACAGGAGGATGATCTCCTCCCTGGCCCTGCTGCCCACCCTGCTTCTGACCCAAGCCAGGATGCCTTTGGCTTTCTTGCCCCCTGGGCACTGCTGGCTCATGGGCAGTGACTGCCAACCAACACCCCCAGGTCCCTCTCTAAGCTGCAGCTTTCCAACCACACATCCCCAAGTCTGTAGCTCCCCATGGGGTTGTTGTGCCCCAGGTACAGGACCTGGCCCTTGGCCTTGTTGAGATTCACCCAATGAGCATTGGACCATGGCTCTCACCTGTCCAGATCCTGCTGTAAAGCTTCCCTAGCCTCTAGCAGATGGACACAGGTAGCTTGGTGCCACCTGCAAACTGACTGACGGTGATTCAATGCCCTCATCCAGATCATTGATAAAGATATTGAAGAGGACAGGCCCCAGTGTTGAGCCCTGGGGGACACCACTGGTGACTGACACCAGCCAGATTTAGCTCCATTTCCCACCATTCTTTGCCCCTGGCCATCAGCCAGTTTGTTATCCAGGAGCTTCTGCAGGAGAATGCTGAAGGAGACAGCTAGCAGTGCTTCATTAAGGATAGGCTCTGTCCATTGTTGTTTCCTGCTTTTCTGGGGCTACAGTGCTCTAAATAATTCCTGGAGATGATACCCAAGGTGATAAGCAGTGTATGGGTGTGCACGTAGAATCACAGAACTGTCAGGGTTGGAAGGGACCTCAAGGATCATCCAGTTCTAACCCCCCTGCGAAAACTTCCAGGGATGAGGCTTCCACCACTGTCCTGGACAACCTCTTCCAGTGCCTCACCATCCTCATGGTGAAAAAATTCTTCCTAACATCCAATCTGAATCTCCCCACTTCTAGTTTTGCTCCATTCCCCCCAGTCCTATCACTACCTGACAGCCTAAAATGTCCCTCCCCATATGCTGTTACCTCTTCAGCAACCAGAGAATGTCCCAGGTTGCCAAGGATGTAGGAGGGCTCACACCCTACCAGGTGATGACATCTCTCAGAGCAGGACTCAGCCCAGCCTCCATGAAAAATGGAAAGCCACAGCAATCTGTCTCTAACAAGCTGTGAAGAATAAATGGCTGAATGATTGAGGCTGCTCTTTAAGTTAAATATAACAGCAGGTGCTGGCTAGAGGAAGGGGCTCAAAGACAAAAGGAAACTGTGTTGTTAAACACTAGGTAAAGCTAACTGGCTGCCTAGCTGGGGAAAAGAGTCTTCTCTACACCCCAGGCATGAGGAGTGAATCACAGATTCATTTCTATGTCATTCCTTCCACTGGCAGCAATTTTGGTCACAGTTTGCTCTAACAATACATTTTTTTTTAAAGATGTAAATGCACTTTAAATGCCTTTGTTGTGTTCCTGTAAATACAAAACGAGTATGAAGACAGTATTGTGAGTGTCTTTAATGACTGCTACAGTTGAGTTGCAGCCTCTGCATGATTCTGCAATTAAATTCACCGCTGAAGGAGTGCACCTCACAGCCATACAGGGAACTCACTTTTAACAGGGAAATTGGAGAAGTCTGTGCTATTATAGTGTAAGATAATATAGAAGCTGTTTTGCTGTGGATTCCAGTGCAACACACAACCAGCCACATCCTTGTATCAGTGATGGGAAAATCCTAGAACATGTGTGTCAGTGTGAGCTGAAATTCCCCCCCACTGACAGTAACCAGGCTAGCCCAGTCTGGAAGTGAATGCAAGCTGTATTTACAAGCAGAGTCTAAAATCTACGATGAAATGCAATGAATATTTACAAATAGACACAATTCACAACATTTGCAAATATATACAATCAACAGAAAAGCACAACCAATCTGCCTTTGCTTCCCCCCAAAGGGGACCCTTCCCAAAGAGGCCTCCCTCCCAGAAGCTTCTCTCCCAGACAGCCCTTGGACAGAAAGCAGAGTTAGTTAGAGCAGAAAGTTGTTAACTTAGCTGCCAAGGTCAGTGTGTTATCTTCAGCCAGCAGAGAAGAGGAAGAAAACAGCAGCCAGACAGCCCAGCAACTGCCCCGACTGCAGGATGTGCAGAGTGCCCCACTTTGTTTTGGGTAATAGTTCTTAAAGATTTCTATCTATCCAATGGAAGTGTTTAGAACAATCAGTATTTTGCTTTCTTACACCCAATAATGACTTATTTACAATCTTTCACTTTCTCTGTTTTGAACTTTGCAAGGAAAAATTAAAAAGACAGTTTCAAACCATCACAACATGCTTGTGTTAGGGATGGGAAACTATTCCTGATCCATAGCTGTCAGCCATGGACTGGGGCTCTGTTGTGTTGTAACCATCTGTGGATATGACTGCAGGACAAAACAATGTAGTAAGTGAAGGGTAAGGGAAGTGTTGTGGTTTAAGCTTTTCCCAGAGTCAAAAAGCCCAAACTGTAACAGATTTAGGTTGCCTCCACATTCCCCTTTTTCCTGGTAGGGAAAATCAAATTATGCAGGAGGAGAAAAGAGAGGTAAAATCATGAAATAAACAGTCTTGAATCAATTTGGAAGTAAAAAGGCAAGTTTAGCAAAATATAAATGGCTTTTGAGGAAAAGGAGGGTTACAAAGGTATAAGAAAAAAGGGTAAATAAAAATATATTCAAAACCAGATGCAGCTGACAAAGGATTCTCTGGCTGTAAGAAGGATTCTCTTTAGATGCAATCCTTAGGAGTCTGGAGCAGCATGGAACAGGTCCCACCTGTTGTGTAGCAAACAGCAAGAGCAGGGTCTTGAGGAGATGAGGGCAGGAGAAGAGAGTAAGGCTTCCCTTATAAAGGGTTGTGGACAGGAAGTGGGAGGGGAATAGACTTTGACCCAGGGACCCCTTGCCTTGGGAGGGGGGGTTAAGTCTCTGCCCACCTGGGTCAGGTTTCTTTGTCCACCTGGGGCTAGGTTCTTTTCAGCCTATCCCCATCCAGGGCAGGGCATGACCTAGCACAGGAAGAGATTAGAGGAAGCAAGCAGTGAAACAAATCCCTATCCATGCTGGCTGGGCTGTGTGCCACTGCAGCTTTGAAGAGTGGGGGGAGAAAGTGAGGAAAGTTATTGTGTAAGTGATGAAGATGAGAGGGGATGTAATAACCACCCTGAAGGGTCCAAGACAACTACCTTTCTGTTATATTGCAAGCACAGAGGTGTTCTTGCACTACATCGTTCCGGGCATGCTTTGCCTGCCTCCTGACACATATTGGCCTGTGACAGTTAAAAGGGGGAACTTTAGCCTAGATCCTGACTGCAAAGACTGGAAGTAAAATAAAGTACCATTGGATACTGTTGTGAAATGTAAATTCTCGCCGAAAATAAGCGGCGGAGATATTTATAAAGGTTTAATAAATATTTATTAACACTATATTACAAGTGATATACAATTGGTATTTACAGGTTCTAGTATTCAGTAGAAAAGAATCAGTTCTGCAGAATGTATATATATATACAGGCACTTTAAATAGTTTGAGGAAATCTAGACATTCAGAAAGTGAAACTAACTCAGAATGAGGTGGGGGCGGGGGTGAGTGTCGGGGATCGGCACTCACACAAACAGGCAGTTTGCACAAACTGCCACAGAAACTCTATGAAGAAATGTTCAGTTTACTCACTAACTGAAGAAAGTTCTCGAGGTTCTTTTCTTGATACTGTTTTATAGTCCCGGAAATCGTAGCACGGATGTATCGTAATAACGTGATACAAATGGCGCTGGCCGCGTGGTGCCGTGCCGCGTGGTAGTGGCTTCTCTCGGAACAAAGGGTCCTGGAAGATTACCGGTGATTCCCGGAGGCTTTGCAAGTCAGTTCACCGTTGCGCTGTGTAAACAAGCTTGCCGCTCCAGGGGAAAACCTTTGTCGCTGCGGTCGCAGGATACGGCCAAAAGCGGCTCCTCTTCGAAGCTGGGGCGACCCTTTCTGCGGGCTACAGAGATCGGCTGGGGCGGTGCCGGTCCTTGCCGGTCAATCGGGCAGAAGCGGCGATTTGTGGCGATGTACTCGAACACGGCAGCTCGAGTCCCGGGCAAAGGCAGATCTCTCGGCAGCAGAAGGTACGAGGCAAACACGGGCACGCACATGGGAATAGGCTCACGTACAAGCACGGGAACACGAAGCACAGAACGGAACACGGGGCTACCAAACAACCCCTATTTAACATTTGCCACACGGACACTGGTCCAGTGAGCATCCCTGTTAAACAGAGCAATTAACCAATGAAATGATGTTTCACCAAATATAGTGTGAGCCATAACCTTTGAACAAAGCCAGCATGGGCATGTCGCCTGAGCTTTAATTTGCCCCAAATGGCCCAGGAATTGTCTACCCAGACAAGGTGGGGCCAAGACTTCCCCCCCCACTCCAGAGGGGAGAGGGGGTTCCAGCTGAACACGTAGGCACATGTCCTGCCTACCACTTTAAGGATATAGCCTTGGGCATAGGCATCATTCACCACAGATACAAAAGAATGCTAAGGTCTATAGAATTCATTGGATTGCTAATGGGAATATAGAGAAGAGGCACAAAGAGTTCTTGCTCTCTGTGGCAGTTTGGGCTGGGTGCCCCCTGCCACTGCTGCATGAGATACACCTCTGGTGTCCCAGGTACCCGCCCACTGGGGGTGGACACAGGAAATGGCATATTTCTACCCATAAATCCTGCGCCCTATAAAGCCATCTGCAGAGTCATTCTCTTCCTCTTTCTTCCCTCTCTGCTCCCATGGGAGATGTCCTCTCTTATTGGGTAATGCCGGGGGGCTATCTCAGGCCTCTTAGGCCTGACTAGGCCTAATGCCAGGAGGAGAATGGAGGGGGGGGGGGGCAGTCTCAGACCTGGCCAGCCTGAGACTTGCCTAGCAGTGGGAGGGGTGGGGAAGGAAGAGCCCTGAGGGATTGGGTAGACCCTCAGGTGGGAGGAGGGAAGGATTGGGAAACCTCTGGGTACTGTGGGGGGGATTCTGTATGCTTTGGGATGTTCTTTTCCACTACGCTTTGTAGTTTGTAGTTTTTCTGTATTTTCACCAATCACTTTTCCACTTAAACCTTCCATCACTCTCCAATCTGTTTGCGTGTGTCATTCTTTTGTCCCTTTCGGGGCAAGAGATGTTCTGGCTGGCCTCAAACCAGCACAGATTTTTGGTAGCAGAGGATGGTTTCTGCGGAGCTCTGCAAATTGGGTTGGAGAAGTGCAGGGGTGGAAAAGTTGAAATGGATATCTGGGCGTTGTTGGTTTTGGTGGCTGGGCTCAAGGCTTTGTGCTGGCGCGATCGTGTGAGCGTTTTATGGGTTCCGAGGGGACGCCCTGGTGCGTAGCGGTGGCGTAGAATCCCGTCTGCCCTTCCAAGCGGCAGCGGTGATTTTGTAGCCATTTGCTTCGGGGGGAAAGCTTAAGAATGCGGTGCCTGTCTCTTTCCTTTCTGTTCCCCGCGGCGCCAGCAGCGAGCAGAGCGGCGCGGAGCTGAGGAAGGGGGAGGGACAGTCGGAAGCAGACCAGGGTCAGCTTGTCCCACGGCGGTGGGGGCTGGCCGCAGCGGGAGGTGAGCGATGGCTCCCGTAATCAAGAAGGCGAGCGGTGGCTTCAGTTCAAAGGCTGCTTCCGAGGGCCCAGGGAGCGACGGTAGCTTTGGCTGGAAAAGCCGCTCGTGTGGCCCGAGGGGTGGCGGCGGTTTGGATCTGTACCGCGGCTGCAGAGGTGACGGCGGCTCTCGCTGTTATCCCTCCCCTGACTTTCGGACACGTTCCGAAAATGGCGCCTAAGCACCTGGCTCCGCCTCTCTTCTCGGCTGGCTGCAGTGCAGCCACGCCCTCTCCGGGGGAGGGCTGTGTAGCCGGATGCCTCTATGCCTCGGCATGTGTACGCTCAGGGGGAGCGGTGTGCCTGCGCGCGGTGTGCAACCGTATTAGCCTTGGGCCGTGGCTGGAAGCGGTCAGCACTGGGCTTGGGAAAGGTCCGTGCAGCTTTGGGAAAAAAAATCTCAGCATGCTGTTGCTTGCAAGGGGTGGAAGGAGTCGAGGAGCCTGATTGTTCTGACTCGATTGCCCCAAGGGGTGGAGACATGCCGCTTGAATGGATGGAGATTGGTATTTGATTGAGAAGTTGTGAGGTTATTTCCAGGTGGCCAGGATGTCCACCGGATCCATGAAGAGCTCACCGTGCAGAGGAATGAACTCTGCGTCGCTGGGAGGTTCCACAGGATGAGGGAGAAGAGCTGGAATGAACTGTGACCTGAGCCCGAGGGACAGACTCTTCGGAAGGACGCCCAGATGAGGACCTGGACTTTGCAAGACATGTCATCTAAGAACTGTCTCTAATCTGATGATATGTTTTGGGTGCAGGAATTATGAGTATGAAATAAGGGGTGGTATGTGGCAGTTTGGGCTGGGTGCCCCCTGCCACTGCTGCATGAGACACACCTCAGGTGTGTCCCAGGTACCCGCCCACTGGGGGTGGACACAGGAAACGGCGTATTTCTACCCATAAATCCTGCGCCCTATAAAGACATCTGCAGAGTCATCCTCTTCCTCTTTCTTCCCTCTCTGCTCCCATGGGAGATGTCCTCTCTTATCGGGTAATGCCTGGGGGGTATCTCAGGCCTCTTAGGCCTGTCTAGGCCTAATGCCAGGAGGAGAATGGAGGGGGGGGGGCAGTCTCAGACCTGGCCAGCCTGAGACTTGCCTAGCAGTGGGAGGGGTGGGGAAGGAAGAGCCCTGAGGGATTGGGTAGACCCTCAGGTGGGAGGAGGGAAGGATTGGGAAACCTCTGGGTACTGTGTGGGGGACTCTCTATGCTTTGGGATGTTCTTTTCCACTATGCTTTGTAGTTTGTAGTTTTTCTGTATTTTCACCAATCGCTTTTCCACTTAAACCTTCCATCACTCTCCAATCCATTTGCGTGTGTCATTCTTTTGTCCCTTTCGGGGCAAGAGATGTTCTGGCTGGCCTCAAACCAGCACACTCTCTTCTCCTGTTACTTCTGCTTGCAGCTTCTCTCTTTCTCTCCTGTGGCCTTGCCAAGGGATCTCTGTTTTGATTACTGTGTGAGGTAACAGGAAGGGAGGGAGTGGAGGAAGAGGTGAACAGGTTTCCTTGATCAGTCCAGGGGGTCCTCAGGAGTTTGTGTGTTGTTTATAAATTGTAAATAAGTATCTATATTGTACATGTATTGTATAGTTTGTACCTGTTCATTGCATTTCCTATTTCTAGATTGTAGTTTGCTTGTAAATAGAGCTTCATTTGCATCCACCCCAAACTGAACTAGTCTGAGCAATTTATTTTGGGGGGTAGTTCCTCCAAATTAGTTGGGGAGTAATTTCAACCCACCCCATGGCCCTGTGTGCCAGGATACAGAGGGTAAATGACCAGCGGTGTGGTAACCAATTCCGGTCAAGGTTACCATCAGCAGAGACTCCGCTAAGTGTTGGCCCCTTGCTGTCTTGACAAGGGCATGAGGATGATCAGAGGGCTGGAGCTCCTCTCCCATGAGGACAGGCTGAGAGAGTTGGGGTTGTTCAGTCTGGAGAGGAGAAGGTTCTCTCTTATTGTGGCCTTCCAGTATCTGAAGGGCACATACAAGAAAGCTGGGGAGGGATTTTTTAGGCTCTTGGGCAGTGATAGGACTGTGGGGCATGGATCCAAGCTGGGGGAGGGGAAATTCAGACTAGATGTTAGGAGAAGTTCTTCCCCATGAGGGTGGTGAGACACTGGCACAGGTTGCCCAGGGAGGTGGTAGAAGCCTCATCTCTGGAAGTTTTTAAAGACCAGGCTGGATGTGGCTGTGAGCAACCTGCTGTAGTGTGAGGTGTCCCTGCCCATGGCAGCAAGGTTGGAACTGGATGATCCTTGAGGTCCCTTCCAATGCTGACAATTCTGTGAAGGCCAGACATGTTCCACTGTGTACTATTCCATGTTTGTAAGTGTTGTCCTTCTGCTGTGCTGGGCAGTAAATTGCTTTTGTTGTTATAGTAGAGTTAACAGATTAGTTAAGTTATCTATTAGATAAGTTATCTAACAGTGTATGTATGTATATTTTTGTGCTAGGTTAAGCTCAGCCCAGGAGGGGGGTGGGCTGAAAAGAACCTAGCCTCAAGGACAAAGAAACATTACCCAGGTGGGCAAAGAGACCTGACCTCCCTCCCAGGGAGAGGGGTCCCCAGGTCAAAGTCCATTCCACTCCCACTTCCTGTCCACAACCCTAATGAAGAGGAAGCCATTTCCTGCCTCATTCTCTCCTCCTGTCCTGGCTTTGCTGACACCCTTCTGCTGCTGCTGGTACCTATTTAACCACGTGGCTGGAGCCTGTTCCATGCTGTTCCAGACTTCTACGGGAACTGCATCTAAGGGGAATCCATCTTGCCTCCAGAGAATCCATCTTGCATCTAGAGGATGCTTTGCCAGCTGTGTCTGGTCTTATATATATTTGTATTCACCCTTTTTCCTTATACCTTTTTAACTTTCCTTTTCTCAAATGCCTTTTATATTTTGTAAAACTTACCTTTTTCCTTCCAAATCCATTCAAGACTGTTCTTTTGTAGATTTTATCTCTTTTCTCCTGCCTGATTTCCTTTCCCTACCGGGAAAAGGGGAGTGTGGAGGCAACCTAAATCTGTACTATTTTGGGCTTTGGGGCTCTTGGAAAAGCTTAAACCACAACAACTTTCCACTGCACCCCAATCCTCTGAATCTCAGTGCTAACAATCCTCCACTTTGATCTCTTAAATTCCCTCCAAACTGACTCACTCCATGAAAAACAAAAAAAAAAAAAAGACAAATAGAGCTAGTCCCCAGGCAAGCCCTGAGTGGATGCTGAAGGCCACTCTTATTAGGGCAGGGATTCTGGGAGGGAGCTCCAGAAAGATCAGGCTATCAGCAAGAAAAATAAGGGCCATTCTTTTCCAAGATATTGGCTTTCTGTCTCTTCATTCAACCACTTCTAGCCCTGCACACCAGAGCAACGGTGCTGAAAATATACTGTAGCAGCCCTGGCACATAAGATCTATGAGCAATTTGTCCCTCCTGTCATTGCCAGAACAAGCCTCACTGCAGATCAGAAATTAAGTACAACAAAAGCACAACCTTTATAAAAACCTCAGGCAGTTGACAGTCCATCCAAGCAGCCCATGTATCAGGGGCTACATGTCCAAAGTGTGCAGAGTTCAGCTATTTTGCAGGAAAATACACAATGCAGATATGTGTCAGAGGCATTCCTGAATGCATGTGGCCAGTTCCCCAGGAAAAGTCCAGGTATCTTGACTTCAGCCCGTGCTTGGTTACAGCCAGACACCAAAATCATACAGCTGCTTTCTTCAGTGTAAACAGAATGAAGTCCAGATGAGAGCAGTGAAAAGTTCTGACCCTCAAGGGTCTGCACTGGGACCTGCTCTGTTCAGTATTTTTATCAGTGCTAAAGACAGCAGAATCAAAGCACCAGCAGCAAGTCTGCAGATGACACCAAGCTGAGCGGTGCTGTCGATATCCCAGAGGGACAGGATGGCATCCAGAGGGACCTGGACAGCCTGGAGTGGTTCCACAAGACTCCTGCACCTGGGCCAGAACAATCCTTACTATCAATGTTGGCTGGGGGAGGAGGTGATAAAAAGCAGCCCTGAGGACAAGGTCATGGGGGTGCTGGTGGGGAAGAAGCTGGACAGGAGCAGGCAGTGTGAGCTTGCAGCACAGAAGGCTAAGGGCAGCCTGGGCTGCATCCAAAGCAGTGTGGCCAGAGATGGAGAGAGAAGATCCTGCCTCTCTGCTCTGCTCTGGGGAGACCTCACCTGCAGTGCTGAGTCCAGCTCTGGGACACCCAAAACAAGAAGGTCATGGACCTGATGGAGAGGGCCCAGTGAAGGGACACAAAAATGCTCAGGGCGCTGGAGCAGCTCTGCTACAAGGACAGGCTGAGGGAGCTGGGGATGTGCAGCCTGGAGAAGAGAAGGCTCCAGGGAGACCAAACTTCAGCCTTCCAGGATCTGAAGAGAGCTATAAGAAGGCTGCAGAGGGACTGTTTGCAAAGGCCTGCAGGGACAGGACCAGGGACAATGGCTTCAAACTAGAGCAGAGCAGATTGAGATTGGATGTGAGGAACAAGTTCTGCACCAGAAGGCTGCTGGAACACTGGAACAGGTTGCCCAGGGAGGTGGTTGAGGCCCCATCCCTGGAGATCTTGAAAGTGAGGCTGGAGAGGGCTCTGGGCAACCTGATCTAGGGGAGGATGTCCCTGCTGAGTGCAGAGGGGTTGGACTGGATGAGCTTTGGAGCTCCCTTCCAATTTGGATGATTCTATGATTCTATAAAACTGAAAATTATTTCCATATTTGCAGGTTTAAAAAGCAGGGAGCAAAATATAACCCATGAATGCTTTGTATGCACAGGACTTCTACACTGTTTGGGGTAGATGAAATTGTGAGTTGTGCAGCCATGGCTGGACCATCCTCATAAACCAAGTCATACCTGTCCTTTCCCACATTCACCAAGCTGCACCTGAAAACCAAAGTCTCCATAGCTCACACAAGTTTTTCACAAGCTCCCCTAAAGTTTGCAGTATTTCTTTTTATGTTAACCTCAATTTATTCATTCATATCTTTACTTATCTATAATTATTTGTTTGGAGTCAGCAATTCCCTTGAGTTTAAGCAATTCTCAGTGCTCTGTGTCCACATCTTTGATGCAATTAAAGCAATCCCATCCTCTTCCAGCTTACGTTTGCAAAAGCCTGTTGTGATCTGCAGCTCCTTGATTATCCAGGGAACATCTCTTTGCAATTGTTTCTACTTGACTTCATCTTTATTGTAGAGAAGTGGGCACAATTTTTTCAGTGCTCCCACATGGGCCTTGCAACAGCATTCACAATTCCTTCTCTTAGAAATATATATCCAAAGACTGCTTACTTTGCACAGTGCAAGATTATGGAGCAGATCATCTTGAGAGCAATCACAGCACACCTGCAGGATGGCCAAGGGATCAGGCCCAGGCAGCATGGATTTAGGAGGGGCAGGTACTGCCTGAACAACCTGATCTCCTTCTATGCTCAGGTGAGTGTCTGGTGGGTGTGGGGCAGGCTGTGGATGTAGTCTGCCTGGACTTCAGCAAAGCCTTTGACACCATCCCCCATGGCAAACTCCTGGCCAAGCTGGCAGCCCCTGGCTCAGACAGGAGCTCTGTGCTAGGTTAGGAACTGGCTGGAGGGCTGAGCCCAGAGAGTGGTGGTGAATGGTGCCACTGCCAGCTGGCAGCCTGTCACTAGTGGTGTCCCCCGGGGATCAGTGCTGGGCCCCATCCTGTTCAATATCTTTATTGATGATCTGGACAAGGGGATGGAGTCCATCATCAGTAAGTTTGCAGATGACACCAAGCTGGGGCAGGAGTTGATCTGTTAGAGGGTAGGAGGCTCTGCAGAGGGACCTTGCCAGGCTGGACAGATGGGCAGAGTGCAACAGGATGGCATTTAACAAGTCCAAATGCCAGGTTCTGCACTTTGGCCACAACCACCCCATGCAGTGCTACAGGCTGGGGACAGAGTGTCTGCAGAGCAGCCACGCAGAGAGGGACCTGGGGGTGCTGGTTGACAGCGCCTGAACAGGAGCCAGCAGTGTTCCCAGGTGGCCAAGAAGGCCAATGGCATCCTGGCCTGCATCAGGCATTGTGTGGCCAGCAGGAGCAGGGAAGTCATTCTGCCCTGTGCTTAGTACTGGTTAGGCCACACCTTGAGTGCTGTGTCCAGTTCTGGGTTCCTCAGTTTAAGAAAGATGTTGAAAAGCTGGAATGTGTCCAGAGAAGGGCAACAAGGCTGGGGAGGGGTCTGGAGCACAGCCCTGTGAGGAGAGGCTGAGGGAGCTGGGGGTGTTCAGCCTGGAGAAGAGGAGGCTCAGGAGTGACCTCATTGGTCTCTACAACTACCTGAAGGGAGGTTGTAGGCAGGTGGGGGTTGGTCTCTTCTCCCAGGTAACCAGCAGCAGAACGAGGGGACACAGTCTCAAGCTGTGCCAGGGGAGGTTTAGGCTCGACGTGAGGAGGAAGTTCTTCACAGAAAGAGTAATTGGCCATGGAATGTGCAGGGAGGTGGTGGAGTCACCATCCCTGGAGGTGTTCAAAAAAACCTTGGATGTGGCACTTGGAGCCAGGGTTTAGTTGCCAGGAGGTGTTAGGTGTTAGGTAATAGGTTGGACTTGATGATCTCCAAGGTCTTATCCAACCTGTGATTCTGTGATGGCCTTTGATGAGGACATAGCCAGGTGGGTAGGTGGAGTGGATGTGGTTTATCTTGATCTCAGGAGAGCACCTGGCACCATCTCCCACTGCACCCTTGCAGCTAAACTGAGGAAGTGTGGATTGGATGATCGGGGAGTGAGGTGGATTGGAACTGGTTGAAGAGAAGTCAGAGTTGTGGTCAGTGGGAAAGAGTCTGGTTGGAGGCCTCTGTCTAGTGGAGTCCCTCAGGGGTCAGTACTGGGATCAGTGTAATTCAATCTCTTAATCAATGACCTGGAAATTCAACAAGGCCAAGTGTAGAGTTTGGCATCTGGGGTAGAACAACCCCATGGACCAGGAGTGGTTGGGGGCTGAGCTCTTGGAGAGCAGCTCTGGGGACTTGGGAATCCTGGTGGACAGAAGGATGCCCTTGAGCCAACAATGTGCCCTTGTGGCCAAGAAGGCCAAGGGCATCCTGGGGTGCATTAGAAGGGCTGTGGTGAGAAGGTCAAGAAAGGTTCTCCTGCCCCTCTGCTCTGCCCTTGGTGAGGCCACATCTGGAATATTGTGTCCAGTTATGGACTCTTCAGGTCAAAAAGGACCTCAGGAAACTACTTGAGAGAGTCCAGCACAGCGCCACAAAGCTGCTGCAGGCAGTGCAACATCTCCCTGTGAGGCCAGGCTGAGGGAGCTGGGGCTTGGAGCTTGGAGCAGAGGAGCCTGAGGGCTGCCCTCATTGCTGGGGATAAAGATGTGCAGGGCTGGAGCCAGGCTCTGCTCAGGGATGTCCAAGGACAGGCCAAGGGGCACTGGGGGCAAGCTGGAACAGAGGAGATGACACAGGAATAGAAGGGAGAATTTTGTCCCTGTGAGGGTGCTGGAGCCTGGAGCAGGCTGCCCAAAGAGGTTGTGGAGTCTCCTGCTCTGGAGACTTTCCAACCCCACCTGGCTGTGTTCCTGTGTGACCTGTCCTGAGTGATCCTGCTCTGGCAGTGGGTTTGGACTGGATGATCTCTGGAGGTGCCTTCCAACCTCTGACATCCTGTGATCAACCAAGGCTGCATCCACATTGCTTAAGGCAATACCAGAGGACATAGCCACAAATGGTGCAGAGTTACTCATGCCTGCACTGCTTGGAACACGCAGTCCATCTTCCAGTGTGTGCTAACCATGTCTCAGCTGCTTGGCACTCAACCTCTGGTGCCTACATGGCAGTCCTGTGGCCCTAAGAATTAATTCTGATGCTCTTGTGGCTTTCCAGTTAAGGTGCACACAATAAAAATAAACTTAATTGCAGTATGCCAATCATCAGGCCATGGGCAGTCTGTGTGTGTGATGTCTGGCAGGCACTGGTGTTACAGCGGAGAGCTGGAATCCCCCTCCCACACCAACAATAACCAGGGTAGCTCAGTCTGGAAGCAAATGAAGCTGTATTTACAGTCAAAACTACAATCTATGAGGAAATGCAATTACTATGTACAAATAGACACTACTCACAACATTTACACATATATACAATCAACAGAAAAACACAACCAAGCCCTATGGCCCTCTTTCACACCCCCCTTCCCAGAGCAGGCCAAAGGGAAGAAAGCCAAGAAGCCAAGAGGTTTGTTAACTTAGCTGGTCAAGGTCAGTATGCCAGTGTGTTATATCCAGCCAGAAGAGAAATGCAGAGCAGACAGACTGAGAGAGACAGACTGCCTGTACCTTGTTTTGAGTACTGACTCTGAAACATTTCTCTCTCTCCAGTGGAAGTGTTTAGAACAATCATTATTTAGCTTCCTTACACCCAAATGTGATTTATTTACATTCTTTCACTTTTTTGCTCAAACTCTGTAAAGAAAAATTAAAGACACAGTCTTAAAACCATCACAACTGGGTTTGCTGGGACAGGGCTGGGTGACTACACAGGACAAAGGTTTTGAAACTGGTCAAGCTCTCCCTGTTTGTATGTGAGCAGCAGTCTCTGGGAGAGAACTACATTTTCTAGCTAATAAAACACATGGGTTTCTATTTGTGTGCCTTTTGGAGTGGTTGGATGAGAGGATTTAGTCAAACTGGTGTTTGTGAGGGTTTTTCATATATGTAGGTTCTGAGAGCAAAAAATACTAGTAAAAAACAAGATGTGATGCCAAGTATTTCAATTCAGTGCTTAACTCTCTGTGACACAAAACTGATTATGAAGACTGTCTCAGAGCCAAGCCATGGAAACCACTGATGGTTTATGGCTTACATTATACAGAGCTACAAACGTGTTGTATGCTGAGGGCCATCCAGAGTCAATTGGTGTAACCACCAAGGAAAGTCCTGCAGAGGCTGGAGAGTGCCAGGGGCACAGGCAGCTTGTCCCAGGCTATTGCAATCTGTTGTTCTCTTCTGTTCCCTGTATCTCTCTGTTGCAGGCAGTGCACAGCCAAAGCTCGCTCTCTCCTCTCTGTCTCAGGCCCTGTGCTGTTCTCCTCTGGTGTGTGGGGCAGAGGCTTTCTCCTGGCCTTGGCTGGCAGCCAATTCCCAGCTCCACCACAGGGCCTGGGGAAGCCTGCGGCAGGCCTGGGGCTGGGGGGGAGCAGTTTGGCTGCTCCTGGGCTGCTGAGGCTGAGGGGGGTGAAGGCTTCTGGAAGGCTCTGGAAGGTTCTGGCCTGGTAGGCTCAGGTGTATTCCTTCCACCTGAATGCCTTTGGTATAGATTTGTAAACAGAATTTCCATTTAAACTTCCAGTCAGCATGGAGCAGTTTTATTTACTCCTTGGGAAGGGCTAAAAGATCTTCTCTGTCCTTTGGACCTGGGCAGCTCCTGGCTCAAAACTTGGACAACATGATAACAGTTTCTGCAAAAAAAATAATAATCAGAAGAAAAACCCCATCCAAAACACTGAAACACCTACTGGTGCTGAACTGGTGTAAAAGTCAGTATCATTAATAACAAGTTTTGTATTTTTTGTTTAGTTCAGTACATGTCATGTACTTTTACAAACTTAGATAAAGCCACTCAGTGACACAGCTCTGACCATAACCATTTGAAGAGTCAAAACCCCAAACCCCATGTCATGCTGTCAATGGGCATAAACCTTTAACACCACCTCTGCTGTGCCAGGCTGAGGGAGTTGGGGCTGTTCAGCCTAGAGAAGAGAAGGCTCCAGGGAGACATAATAGAGACCTGCCAGTACCTGAAGGGTCCTACAGGAAGGCTTGAGAGAGACCTTTCATAAGAGTGTCTAGAACAGGCCAAGGGGAATGGTTTGAAGCTGAGGCAGAGCAGGGTTAGACTGGAGCTGAGGAAGAAGTTCTTCAGTAGGAGGGTGGTGAGACTCAAACAAGCTGCCTGGGGAGGATGTGGATGCCTCCTCCCCTGGGGGTGTTCAGGGCCAGGCTGGATGAGACCTTGAGCAGCTGAGTCCAGTTGAGAGGTGTCCCTGGGCATGGTGGGGAGGTTGGAGCAGATAGCTCTGAGGTCCCTTCTAACCTCAGTCATTCTATCATTCTATGATTTCCTCTAGGAAGGAATTCATGGTGAGGTCCAGGAGAAGGGTTCAGGATCCAACACAGATGGAGTCTACCTGATCAGGAGAAGACCCAGAGCTGAGGTGAGGGTTCCCCTTGTTTCAGCAGCCCATGCATATATATTCTTCTATCCCCTCTCTTTTTTGGCCTCTTGCTTGACAGAAAATTTTGCTCTCTGTTGGTCAGACCAATGCAAATTACTTTTACATTTTCTTCATATTTAATTTGAGTTGGATCATCTCACAGTCACTTCTGAGATTATTTTCTGTGGCCATTTCATCCTTAATATCTTCACCATTTCCTTACATTCAGTATAAAATAGTGTTAGCCTGTATTGATTGGATGTTTACTGAAGAAACCAGCCTGCACCTACAGATACACCAAACAAAGCAGCACAAATGAACAGTGGAAATCCTCTGTCTTGCAGTCATCAGAAAAGTCCATGAGATAATTTTGCTCTTTTTTCCTACTAACTGTCTCCTCAGCACAGTGTAGGAGTCACTACAAGCTGGCAAATAGTCTCAATCAGCAGCATGCATGGAGGCAATCTGTTTAAGACTAAAAGAATTTAATAGTATCAACATGCTGCTGGCTTCTGTGTCAGATAAAAGTCCCAGGCCCTCTTAATTTGCTAGTCTAGAGTTAACCTTCATCACTATTAGCCTTCCCTAAACATAAGCCAAATGTTTAAAACTCATTTGGAATTATTGCAATCATTTAAATAAAGGTAACTCTGTGTTTAAAAGCCCTTCGTTAGTGTGTGCAATAGTCTGCTGTTGTGGGGGGTTGAAAGTACCCCCCAAGTAATCTGAAAGAATTATCCCCCAAAATGAAATTGGCAGACTAGCTCAGTTTGGGATGGAAGCAAATGAAGCTTTATTTACAAGCAAATTAAACTCTAGAAATAAGAAATGCAAGGACTAATCACGAATTATACAATAGATGTACAACAGAGATGTATTTACCATTTATAAACAACACAGAAACTCCTCAGAACCCCCTGGATGGATCCAGGGGACAGTTCAGCTCCTCACCCACTCCCTCCCTCCTTCCTGTTACCTCACACAGTAGTCAAAACAGAGATCCCCTGGCAAGGCCACAGGAGAGAGAAAGAGGAAAGCTGCAAGCAGAAGTGAGAGAAGAGCAGGAACTGTTTATGCCTCTATATCCCCATTAGCAATCCAATGAATTCTATAGACCTTAGCATTATTCTCCTTTTACATCCAATATTAATTTTACTTTCAGTCTTTGCAGTTGGGATCTAGGCTCAAGTTCCCCCTTCAGACTGTAACAGCCATTTGATCAGCCTGTTAGGAGGCAAGGTGCTCAGTTAGAGTCACCTAACCTTGTTTGAATTGTGAGTGTTGCAGCTCACTTGATCTGTCTGCTGACCAGAAGCAGCCTCTGCATTCAGACACCTCTCAGCTTTGGGCATTTTGCTCAGCTTTGCTACTGGCATGAAGCAAAGACTATTTCACTATTTCATGGCTTTTCCCTCCAATACCAAAGCCATCCAATTCTTGGGAAGAGATTTTCTGTGCATGGGAAAGTGCGGCTATAAAAAGAACATAGTCCTGCCAAAGTGGCCAGGGGCACAGTTCATGCATCTCATACTGAGCTTTGGAGAGGCAAACACTTGCCAGCAGAGACCCAGCGGCTCCAGCCATACACACACTAGCTCTGTCCTCATCCTGCACCGGGGACCACATGTGCACACAGATCAGCAGACAAGGACTGCCTGACTTGGGCACTGCCTGTCCCACACACTGCATGTTTAACACTCGGCATGTCTCAGAGGCTGCCTGCCCAGACACTCCATGTCTCAGACTCTGCATGTCTCAGACTCTGATTGAATCAGGCACTGCCTATCCACACACTGCATGTCTCAGACTCTGCTTGTCTCAGAATCTGCCTGTCTCAGACACTGCTAGTCCAGACACTGCATGTCTCAGACTCCCCAAGTCTCAGACTCTGCCTGACTCAGGTACTGCCTGTCCAGACACTGCATGTCTCAGACTCCACAATATCTCAGACTCTGCCTGACGCAGGCACTGACTGTCCAGACACTGCATGTCTCAGACACTGCATGTCTCAGATACTGCATGTCTCAGGCACTGCATGTCTCAGACACTACATGTCTCAGACTCTGCCTGTCTCAAACACTGCCTGTCCAGACACTGCCTGTCTCAGAAACTGCCTGTCTCAGACACTGCATGTATCAGACACTGAATGTTTCAGACACTGCATGTCTCAGACTCTGCATGTCTCAGACTCTTCCGGTCTCAGACACTGCATGTCTTAGACTATGCTTGTCTCAGGCACTGCATGCCCAGACACTGCCTGTCAAGACACTGCATGTCTCAGACTCTGCATGTCTCAGACACTGCCTGTCCAGACATTGCATGTCTCAGAGTCTGCATATCTCAGACACTGAATATCTCAGGTACTGCCTGTCCAGACACTGCATGTCTCAGACTCTGCATGTCTCAGGCAATGCCTGACTCAGAAACTGCTTGTCCAGACTCTGCATGTCTCAGACTCTACATGTCTCAGACTCTTCCTGTCTCAGACACTGCATATCTCAGACACTGAATGTCTCAGGTACTGCCTGTCCAGACACTGCCTGTCCAGACACTGCATGTCTCAGACTCTGCCTGTCTCAGAATCTGCCTGTCCAGACAATAAATATCTCAGACTCTGCCTGTTTCAGACTCTGCATGTCTAGGACACTGAATGACTTAGACATGCCTGTCTCAGACACTGCATGTCTCAGACACTGAATATCTCAGGCACTGCCTGTCCAGACACTGCATGTCTCAGACTCTACATGTCTCAGGCAATGCCTGCTCAGAAATTGCCTGTCCAGACACAGCATGTCTCAGATTCTGAATGTCGCAGACTCTGCATGTCCCACACACTGCATGTCACAGACTCTGCATTTCTCAGACTCTACCTATCTCAGGCACTGCCTGTCTCAGACTCCGCATGTCTCAGACACTGTCTCAGTCACCTCATGCTGAGACACTGCATGTCTCAGACACTACATGTCTCAGACTCAGCCTGTCTCAGACACTGAAAGTCTCAGGCACTTCCTGTCCAGACACTGCCTGTCCAGACACTGCATGTCTCAGACTCTGCCTGTCTCAGACACTGCTTGTCTCAGACCCTGAATGTCTCAGGCACTGCCTGTCCAGACACTGCATGTCGCCGGCACTGCCTGACTCAGAAACTGCCTGTCCAGACTCTGCCTATCCAGACACTGCATGTCTCAGACTCTGCCTCTCTCAAGCACTGCCTCTCTCAGAATCTGCATGTCTCAGAAACTGCCTATGTCAGTCACTGCATGGTGAGACTCTGCATGTCTCAGACACTTCATGTCTCAGACTCTCCATGTCTCAGACTCTGCCTGTCTCAGACTCTGCATGTCTCAGACTCTGCCTGTCCAGACAATTCCTGTCTGAGACACTGCATGTCTCAGACTCTACATGTCTCAGACTCTGCCTGTCTCAGACAATGCATGTCTCAGACACTGAATGTCTCAGGCACTTCCGGTCCAAACACTGCCTGTCCAGACACTGCCTGTCCAGACACTGCATGTCTCAGATTCCGCATGTCTCAGACTCTGCCTGACACAGGCACTCCCTGTCCAGACACTGCATGTCTCAGACTCCGCATGTCTCAGACTCTGCCTGACACAGGCACTCCCTGTCCAGACACTGCATGTCTCAGACTCCGCATGTCTCAGACTCTGCCTGACGCAGGCACTGCCTGTCCAGACACTGCATGTCTCAGAGACTGAATGTCTCAGGTACTGCCTGTCCAGACACTGCCTGTCCAGACACTGCATGTCTCAGACTCTGCCTCAGACACTGCTTGTCTCAGACACTGAATGTCTCAGGCACTGCCTGTCCAGACACTGCATGTCGCAGGCACTGCCTGACTCAGAAACTGCTTGTCCAGTCTCTGCCTATCCAGACACTGCATGACTCAGACACTGCATGTCTCAGACTCTGCCTCTCTCAGCCACTGCTTCTCTCAGAATCTGCATGTCTCAGACACTGCCTGTGTCAGTCACTGCATGGTGAGACTCTGCATTTATCACACACTTCATGTCTCAGACTCTTCATGTCTCAGACTCTGCCTGTCCAGACACTTCAAGTCTGGGACTCTGCATGTCTCAGGCACTGCCTGTCCAGTTACTGCCTGTCTCAGATTATGCATGTCTCAGACCCTGCCTCTATCAGACTCTGCATGTCTCAGGCACTGCGTGCCCAGACACCACCAGTCTAGACACTGCATGTCGCAGATTCTGCCTGTCCAGACCCTGCCTGTCTCAGACTCTGCATGTCTCAGAATCTGCCTGTCCAGACAATTCCTGTCTGAGACTGTGCATGTCTCAGACACTGTCTGTCTCAGTCACCTCATGCTGAGACAATGCATGTCTCAGACACTACATGTCTCAGACTCTGCCTGTCTCAGCCTCTGCATGTCTCAGCCACCTCTTATCCAGAGTCTGCCTGTACAGACGCTACATGTTTCAGACACTGCATGTCTCAGATTCTGCCTTTCATCAGACACTGCATGTCTCAGTATCTGCCTGAGTCCTACACTGCCTGTCCAGACTCTGCATGTATCAAACTCTGCCTGTCTCACATTCTGCCTCTCTGAAGCACTGCCTGTCTCAGACTCTGCATGTTTCAAACACTACCTTTCTCAGACACTGCATATCCATACACTGCATATCGGAGACTCTGCATGTCTCAGACTCTGCCTCTCCAGACACTGAATATCTCAGACTTTGCATGTCTCAGACTCTGCAAGTCTCAGGCACTGCCTGTCCAAACACTGCCTGTGTAGACACTGCATGTCTCAGACACTGCATGTCTCAGACTCTGCCTCTCTCAGACTCTGCAGGACTAAGACTCTGCATGTCTCAGACTCTGCATGTCTCAGACACTGCATGTCTCAGACTCTGCCTGTCTCAGACTCTGCATGTCTCAGACACTGCATGTCTCAGACTCTGCCTGTCCAGACACTTTCTGTCTCAGACTCTGCATGTATCAGAATCTGCATGTCCAGACAATTCCTGTCTGAGACTGCGCATGTCTCAGACACTGTCTGTCTCAGTCACCTCATGCTGAGCCACTGCATGTCTCAGACACTACATGTCTCAGACTCTGCCTGTCTCAGACACTGCATGTCTCAGACACTGAATGTCTCAGGCACTTCCTGTCCAGACACGGCCTGTCCAGACACTGCATGTCTCAGACTCTGCCTGACGCAGGCACTGCCTGTCCAGACACTGCATGTCTCAGACTCTGCCTGTCTCACATTCTGCCTCTCTGAGGCACTGCCTGTCGCAGACTCTGCATGTTTCAAACTCTTCCTTTCTCAGACACTGCATATCCAGACACTGCATATCTGAGACTCTGCATGTCTCAGAGTCTGCCTGTCTCAGACACTGCCTGTCTCAGTCACTGCTTGCTGAGACACTGCGTGTCTCAGACTCTGCCTCTCCAGACTCTGCCTGTCTCAGACTCTGCATGTCTCAGACTCTGCAAGTCTCAGGCACTGCCTGTCCAAACACTGCCAGTGCAGACTCTGCATGTCTCAGACTCTGCATGTCTCAGACACTGCATGTCTCAGACACTGAATGTCTCAGACACTCCATGTCTCAGACTCTGCCTGTCTGAGACACTGCCTGTCCAGACACAGTATGTCTCAGACTCTTCATGTGTCAGACTCTGCCTGTCCAGACACTTCAAGTCTGGGACTCTGCATGTCTCAGGCACTGCCTGTCCAGTTACTGCCTGTCTCAGATTATGCATGTCTCAGACCCTGCCTCTATCAGACCCTGCCTCTATCAGGCACTGTGTGCCCAGACACCACCAGTCTAGACACTGCATGTCGCAGATTCTGCCTGTCCAGACCCTGCCTGTCTCAGACTCTGCATGTCTCAGAATCTGCCTGTCCAGACAATTCCTGTCTGAGATTATGCATGTCTCAGACACTATCTGTCTCAGTCACCTCATGCTGAGACACTGCATGTCTCAGACACTACATGTCTCAGACTCTGCCTGTCTCAGACACTGCATGTCTCAGACACTGAATGTCTCAGGCACTGCCTGTCCAGACACTGCATGTCTCAGACTCTACATGTCTCACGCAATGCCTGCTCAGAAATTGCCTGTCCAGACACAGCATGTCTCAGATTCTGAATGTCTCAGACTCTGCATGTCCCACACACTGCATGTCACAGACTCTGCATTTCTCAGACTCTACCTATCTCAGGCACTGCCTGTCTCAGACTCCGCATGTCTCAGACACTGTCTCAGTCACCTCATGCTGAGACACTGCATGTCTCAGACACTACATGTCTCAGACTCAGCCTGTCTCAGACACTGCATGTCTCAGACACTGAAAGTCTCAGGCACTTCCTGTCCAGACACTGCCTGTCCAGACACTGCATGTCTCAGACTCTGCCTGTCTCAGACACTGCTTGTCTCAGACCCTGAATGTCTCAGGCACTGCCTGTCCAGACACTGCATGTCGCCGGCACTGCCTGACTCAGAAACTGCCTGTCCAGACTCTGCCTATCCAGACACTGCATGTCTCAGACTCTGCCTCTCTCAAGAACTGCCTCTCTCAGAATCTGCATGTCTCAGACACTGCCTGTGTCAGTCACTGCATGGTGAGACTCTGCATGTCTGTCTCAGACACTTCATGTCTCAGACTCTCCATGTCTCAGACTCTGCCTGTCTCAGACTCTGCATGTCTCAGATTCTGCCTGTCCAGACCCTGCCTGTCTCAGACTCTGCATGTCTCAGACTCTGCCTGTCCAGAAAATTCCTGTCTGAGACACAGCATGTCTCAGACTCTACATGTCTCAGACTCTGCCTGTCTCAGACAATGCATGTCTCAGACACTGAATGTCTCAGGCACTTCCGGTCCAAACACTGCCTGTCCAGACACTGCCTGTCCAGACACTGCATGTCTCAGACTCCGCATGTCTCAGACTCTGCCTGACACAGGCACTCCCTGTCCAGACACTGCATGTCTCAGACTCCGCATGTCTCAGACTCTGCCTGACGCAGGCACTGCCTGTCCAGACACTGCATGTCTCAGACACTGCATGTCTCATACACTGCCTGTCTCAGACACTGCCTGTCTCACACTCTGCATATCCAGACTCTGCCTGTCTCAGACAAAGCATGTCTCAGACTCGGCATGTCTCAGACTCTGCCTGTCTCAGACTATTCCTGTCACAGACACTGCATGTCTCAGACATTGCATGTCTCAGACACTGCCTGTGTCACACTCTGCATGTCTCAGGCACTGCCTGTCCAGACAGTGCAATTCTACGACTCTGCATGTCTCAGACATCTGCATGTCTCAGACACTGCCTGTCCAGACACTGCCTGTCCAGACACTGCATGTCTCAGACTCTGCATGTCTCAGACTGCCTGTCCAGACACTGCATGTCTCAGACTCTGCCTTCTCAGAACTGCCTCTCTCAGAATCTGCATGTCTCAGACACTGCCTGTGTCAGTCACTGCATGGTAGACTCTGCATGTCTGTCTCAGACACTTCATGTCTCAGACTCTCCATGTCTCAGACTCTGCCTGTCTCAGACTCTGCATGTCTCAGATCTGCCTGTCCAGACCCTGCCTGTCTCAGACTCTGCATGTCTCAGACTCTGCCTGTCCAGACATTCCTGTCTGAGACACTGCATGTCTCAGACTCACATGTCTCAGACTCTGCCTGTCTCAGACATGCATGTCTCAGACACTGCATGTCTCAGCACTTCCGTCCAACACTGCCTGTCCAGACACTGCCTGTCCAGACACTGCATGTCTCAGACTCCGCATGTCTCAGACTCTGCCTGCACAGGCACTCCCTGTCCAGACACTGCATGTCTCAGACTCCGCATGTCTCAGACTCTGCCTGACGCAGGCACTGCCTGTCCAGACACTGCATGTCTCAGAGACTGAATGTCTCAGGTACTGCCTGTCCAGACACTGCCTGTCCAGACACTGCATGTCTCAGACTCTGCCTCTCTCAGACACTGCCTGTCTCAGACACTGCATATGTGAGACTCTGCCTGTCTCAGACTCTGCATGTCTAAGACACTGAATGTCTTAGACATGCCTGTCTCAGACACTGCATGTCTCAGTCACTGAATGTCTCAGGCACTGCCTGTCCAGACACTGCATGTCTCAGGCTCTGCAGGTCTCAAAATCTGCATGTGTCAGGAACTGCCTCTCCACACACTGCCTGTCCAGACACTACATGTCTCAGACTCTGCATGTCTCAGATTCTGCCTGTCCAGACAATTCCTGTCTGAGACTCTGCATGTCTCAGGCACTGCCTGTCTCAGACTCTGCATGTCTCAGACACTGCCTGACTGAGTCACCTCATGCTGAGACACTGCATGTCTCAGACTCTGTCTGTCTCAGACTCTGCATGTCTCAGCCACTGCTTGTCCAGAGTCTGCCTGTACAGACGCTGCATGTTTCAGACACTGCATGTCTCAGATTCTGCCTGTCTCAGACACTGCATGTCTCAGACTCTGCCTGACTCCTACACTGCATGTCCAGACTCTGCATGTATCAGACTCTGCCTGTCTCACATTCTGCCTCTCTGAGGCACTGCCTGTCTCAGATTCTGCATGTTTCAAACACTAACTTTCTCAGACACTGCATATCCAGACATGGCGTGTTGGACGTTCTGCATGTCTCAGACTCTGCCTCTCATGACACTGAATGTCTCAGACTTTGCATGTCTCAGACTCTGCAAGTCTCAGGCACTGCCTGTCCAAACACTGCCTGTGCAGACAGTGCATGTATCAGACTCTGCATGTCTCAGACCTTGCATGTCTCAGACACTGAATGTCTCAGGCACTGCTTGTCCAGACACTGCATGTCTCAGACTCTGCATTTCTCAGACTCTGCCTGTCTGAGGCACTGCCTGTCTCACACTCTGCATGTCTCAGACACTGTCTGTGTCAGTCACCTCATGCTGAGACACTGCATGCCTCAGACACTACATGTCTCAGGCACTGAATATCTCAGGCACTTCCTGTCCAGACACAGCCTGTCCAGACACTGCATGTCTCAGACTCTGCCTCAGACACTGCTTGTCTCAGACACTGAATGTCTCAGGCACTGCCTGTCCAGACACTGCATGTCGCAGGCACTGCCTGACTCAGAAACTGCTTGTCCAGTCTCTGCCTATCCAGACACTGCATGACTCAGACACTGCATGTCTCAGACTCTGCCTCTCTCAGCCACTGCCTCTCTCAGAATCTGCATGTCTCAGACTCTGCCTGTCTCAGATTCTGCATGTCTCAGCCACTGCTTGTGCAGAGTCTGCCTGTACAGACGCTGCATGTTTCAGACACTGCATGTCTCAGATTCTGCCTGTCTCAGACACTGCAATTCTCAGAATCAGCCTGACTCCTACACTGCCTGTCCAGACTCTGCATGTATCAGACTCTGCCTGCCTCACATTCTGCCTCTCTGAGGCACTGCATGTCTCAGACTCTGCCTCTCCAGACACTGAATGTCTAAGACTTTGCATGTCTCAGACTCTGCAAGTCTCAGGCACTGCCTGTCCAAACACTGCCTGTGCAGACACTGCATGTATCAGACTCGGCATGTCTCAGACACTGCATGTCTCAGACACTGAATGTCTCAGGCACTGCTTGTCCAGACACTGCATGTCTCAGACTCTGCATGTCTCAGACACTGCATGTCTCAGACTCTGCCTGTCTCAGACACTGCATGTCTCAGACTCTGCCTGTCCAGACAATTCCTGTCTGAGACTGTGCATGTCTCAGACACTGTCTGTCTCAGTCACCTCATGCTGAGACACTGCATGTCTCAGTCACTACATGTCTCAGACTCTGCCTGTCTCAGACACTGCATGTCTCAGACACTGAATGTCTCAGGCACTTCCTGTCCAGACACTGCCTTTCCAGAGAATGCATGTCTCAGACTCTGCATGTCTCAGGCACTGCCGCCCTCGGACTCTGCCTGTCCAGACTCTGCCTGTCTCAGGCACAGCATGTCTCAGGCACTGCAGGTCTCAGACTCTGCATGTCTCGGTCACTATCTGTCCAGAATCTGCATGTCTCAGACTCTGCATGTCTCAGACGCTGCATGTCTCATGTACTACCTGTCCAGACACTGCATGTCTCAGATTGTGCCTTTCCAGAGACTGCATGTCTCAGACTGTGCCTGTCTCAGACACTGCATGTCTCACACTCTGCCTGTCTCAGAGACTGAATATCTCAGACCCTGCATGTCTCAGGCTCTTCCTGTCTCAGACACTGCCTGTCCAGACTCTGCATGTCTCAGACACTGCCTCTCTCACACTCTGCATGTCTCAGGCACTGCGTGCCCAGACACCACCTGTCTAGACACTGCATGTCTCAGACTCTGCACGTCTGAGAATCTGCATGTCTCAGACAATGCATGTCGCAGATTCTGCCTGTCCAGACCCTGCCTCTCTCAGACTCTTCATGTCTCAGACTCTGCCTCTCTCATACTCTATATGTCTCAGACACGGCGTGTCTCAGACTCTGCATGTCTCAGACTCTGCCTCTCTCACAATCTGCATATCTCAGGCACTGCGTGCCCAGACACCACCTGTCTAGACACTGCATGTCTCAGACTCTGCATGTCTCAGACACTGCATGTCGCAGATTCTGCCTGTCCAGACACTGCCTGTCTCAGACTCTGCATGTCTCATACTCTGCCTGTCCAGACAATTCCTGTCTGAGACTGTGCATGTCTCAGACACTGTCTCTCTCAGTCACCTCATTCTGAGCCACTGCATGTCTCAGACACTACATGTCTCAGACTCTGCCTGTCTCAGACTCTGCAGGTCTAAGACTCTGCATGTCTCAGTCTTTGCATGTCTCAGACTCTGCAGGTCTAAGACTCTGCATGTCTCAGACTCTGCATGTCTCAGACTCTGCCTGTCTCAGACACTGCCTGTACAGACACTGCCTGTCTCAGACTCTGCATGTCTCAGACACTGCCTGTCTCAGTCACTGCATGCTGAGACACTGCATGTCTCAGACACTACATGTCTCAGACTCTACCTGTCTCAGACACTGCATGTCTCAGGCACTGCCTGTCTCAGACACTGCATGCTGAGACAGTGCATGTCTCAGACACTGCCTGTCCAGACACTGCATGTCTCACACACTGCATGTCTCAGACTCTGCCTGTCTCAGACACTGCCTGTCCAGACACTTCATGTCTCAGACTCTGCATGTCTCAGACTCTGCCTGTTCAGACACTGCATGTCTCAGACTCTGCATGTCTCATGCACTGCCTCCTCAGACATCTGCCTGTCCAGACTCTGGCTGTCTCAGCACTGCATGTCTCAGACACTGCATGTCTCAGACTCTGCCTGTCTCAGACACTGCATGTCTCAGCACTAGCTGTCCAGGCACTGCATGTCTCAGACTCTGCATGTCTCAGACTCTGCCTGTCTCAGACACTGCATGTCTCAGACTCTGCATGTCTCAGGCACTGCATGTGTCAGACTCTGCATGTCTCAGACTCTGCCTGTCTCAGACACTGCATGTCTCAGACTCTGCATGTCTCAGACACTGCCTGTCTCACACTCTGCATATCCAGACTCTGCCTGTCTCAGACACTGCATGTCTCAGACACTGAATGTCTCAGGCACTGCCTGTCCAGACTCTGCCTGTCTCAGACTCTGCATGTCTCAGGCACTGCCTGTCTCAGACACTGCATGTCTCAGACTCTGCATGTCTCAGACTCTGCCTGTCTCAGACACTGCATGTCTCAGACAATGCATGTCTCAGACTCGGCATGTCTCAGACTCTGCCTGTCTCAGACTCTGCATGTCTCAGACTCTGCCTGTCTCAGACTCTCCATGTTTCAGGCACTGCTTGTCCAGACACTGCATGTCTCAGACTCTGCAAGTCTCAGACTCTGCCTGTCTCAGACTCTCCATGTTTCAGACACTGCATGTCTCAGACACTGCTGTCTCAGCACTCTGCTCAGACACTGCATGTCTCAGACACTGCATGTCTCAGACACTGCATGTCTCAGCACTTGCCTGTCTCAGACACTGCCTGTCCAGACACTGCATGTCTCAGACTCTGCCTCAGACACTGCTGTCTCAGACACTGCATGTTTCAGGCACTGCTTGTCCAGACACTGCATGTCTCAGACTATTCCTGTCACAGACACTTCATGTCTCAGACCATGCCTGTCCAGACACTGCATGTCTCAGACTCTGCATGTCTCAGACTCTGCCTGTCTCAGACACTGCATGTCTCAGACTCTGCATGTCTCAGACTCTGCCTGTCTCAGACTCTGCATGTCTCAGACACTGCTGTCCAGACTCTGCCTGTCAGACCTGCATGTCTCAGACACTGCATGTCTCAGACTCTGCCTGTCTCAGACACTGCATGTCTCAGATCAGCCTGCTCAGACACTGCCTGTCCAGACTCTGCATGTCTCAGACTCTGCCTGTCTCAGATACTGATTGTCCATACATTGCATGTCTAAGGCTCTGTCTGTGTCAGACACTGCATGTCCAGACACTGACTGTCTCAGACTCTGCATGTCTCAGGCACTGCCTGTCTCAGACACTGCCTGTCCAGACACTGCATGTCTCAGACTCTGCTTGTCTCAGGCACTGCCAGTCTCAGATTATGCATGTCTCACACTCTGCTTGTCTCAGACACTCCATGTCTCAGATTATGCATGTCTCAGACTCTGCCTGTCTCAGACTCTGCTGTCTCAGACACTGCATGTCTCAGACTCTGCCTGTCCAGACACTGCATGTCTCAGACTCTGCATGTCTCAGACACTGCTGTCTCAGCACTGCATGTCTCAGACACTGCATGTCTCAGCACTGCATGTCTCAGACTCTGCCTGTCTCAGACACTGCATGTCTCAGACTCTCCATGTCTCAGACACTGCCTGTCCAGACACTGCCTGTCCAGACACTGCATGTCTCAGACTCAGCATGTCTCAGCACTGCCTGTCTCAGACTCTGCATGTCTCAGACTCTGCCTGTCTCAGACACTGCATGTCTCAGACTCTTCCTGTCTCAGACACTGCATGTCTCAGGCACTATCTGTCCAGACTCTGCATGTCTCAGACTCTGCATGTCTCAGACTCTGCATGTCTCATGTACAACCTGTCCAGACACTGCATGTCTCAGACTGTGCCTGTCCAGACACTGCATGTCTCAGACTGTGCCTGTCTCAGACACTGCATGTCTCAGACTCTGCCTGTCTCAGAGAGTGAATATCTCAGACTACGCATGTCTCAGGCTCTTCCTGTCTCAGACACTGCCTGTCCAGACACTGCATGTCTCAGACACTGCCTGCTCTCAGCACTCTGCATGTCTCAGGCACTGCGTGTCCAGACACCACCTGTCCAGACACTCCATGTCTCAGACACTGCATGTCTCAGACACTGCATGTCACAGACACTTCATGTCTCAGGCTCTGCCTGTCCAGACAATGCATGTGTTAGACTCTGCATGTCTCAGACTCTGCCTGTCTCAGACTCTGATGTCTCAGACACTGCCTGTCTCAGACTCTGCATGTCTCAGACACTGCATGTCTCATTCTCTGCATGTCTCAGGCATTCCCTGTCCAGACACTGCATGTCTCAGACACTGCCTGTCTCAGACACTGCATGTCTCAGACACTGCATGTCTCATTATCTGCATGATCAGGCATTCCCTGTCCAGGCACTGCATGTCTCAGACTCTGCCTGTACAGACACTGCATGTCTCAGACTCTGCATGTCTCAGACACTGCTGTCTCAGCACCTGCATGTCTCAGACACTGCATGTCTCAGACACTGCATGTCTCAGACTCTGCCTGTCTCAGACTCTCCATGTCTCAGGCACTGCCTGTCTCAGACACTGAATATCTCAGACTCTGCATGTCTCAGACTCTGCCTGTCCAGACACTGCATGTCTCAGACTCTGCATGTCTCAGACTCTGCCTGTCCAGACAATGCCTGTCTCAGACTCTGCATGTCTCAGACTGCTGTCTCAGCACTGTGCTCAGACACTGCCTGTCTCAGACACTGCCTGTCTCAGACTCTGCATGTCTCAGACACTGCATGTCTCAGACACTGCCTGTCTCAGACACTGCATGTCTCAGACACTGCATGTCTCAGACACTGCATGTCTCAGACTCTGCCTGTCTCAGACACTGCCTGTCCAGGCACTGCATGTCTCACACACTGCATGTCTCAGACTCTGCCTGTCTCAGACACTACCTGTCCAGACACTGCATGTCTCAGACTCTGCATGTCTCAGACTCTGCCTGTCTCACAGAGTGCCTGTCCAGACACTCCATGTCTCAGACTCTGTAGTCTCAGGCACTGCCTCACCAGACACTGCCTGTCTCAGAATCTGCATGTCTCAGGCATTGCTTGTCCAGACACTGCCTCTCCAGACTCTGCATGTCTCAGACTATGCCTGTCCAGACACTGCATGTCTCAGACTCTGCATGTCTCAGGCACTGCCTCCCTCAGACTCTGCCTGTCTCAGACACTGCATGTCTCATACTCTGCCTGTCTCAGACACTGCATGTCTCAGGCACTGCCTGTCTCAGCACTGCATGTCTCAGACACTGCCTGTCTCAGACTCTGCATGTCTCAGACACTGCATGTCTCATTCTCTGCATGTCTCAGGCATTCCCTGTCCAGACACTGCATGTCTCAGACTCTGCATGTCTCAGCAGCATTCTGCATGTCTCAGACTCTGCCTGTCCAGACACTGCATGTCTCAGACTCTGCATGTCTCATGCACTGTCTGTCCAGACACTGCATGTCTCAGACACTGCATGTCTCAGGCACTGCATGTCTCAGACTCTGCATGTCTCAGGCACTGCGTGTCCAGATACTGCCTCTCCAGACACTGCATGTCTCAGACTCTGCCTGTGTCACACTCTGCATGTCTCAGGCACTGCATGTCTCAGACTCTGCCTGTGTCACGACTACTGCATGTCTCAGACACTGCCTGTCCAGACTGCATGTCTCTGACTCTGCCTGTATCAGACTCTGCCTGTCTCAGACACTGCATTTCTCAGACTCTGCCTGTCTCAGACAATGCCTGTTCAGACACTGCATGTCTCACACATTGCATGTCTCAGACTCTGCCTGTCTCAGACACTGCCTCTCCAGACACTGCATGTGTCAGACTCTGCATGACTCAGACTCTGCCTGTCTCAGACACTGCATGTCTCAGACTCTGCACGTCCAGACTCTGCCTGTCTCAGACACTGCATGTCTCAGGCACTACCTGTCCAGGCACTGCATGTCTCAGGCACTGCATGTCTCAGAGTCTGCATGCCTCGGGCACTACCTGTCCAGACTCTCCATGTCTCAGATTCTGCATGTCTCAGACGCTGCATATCTCATGTACTACCTGTCCAGACACTGCATGTCTCAGATTGTGCCTGTCCAGAGATTGCATGTCTCAGACTCTGCATGTCTCAGACACTGCAAGTCTCAGACTCTGACTGTCTCAGAGACTGAACATCTCAGACACTGCATGTCTCAGGCTCTTCCTGTCTCAGACACTGCCTGTCCAGACTCTGCACATCTCAGAATCTGCCTCTCTCATACTGTATATGTCTCAGACACTGCGTGTCTCAGACTCTGCATGTCTCAGGCACTGCATGTCCAGACACTGCCTGTCCAGACACTGCATGGCTCAGACTGTGTCGGTGTGAGCTGAAATTCCCCCCCGCCAACAACAATAACCAGGCTAGCTCAGTGTGGAAGCAAATGAAAAGCTGTATTTAAAAGCAGAGTCTAAAATCTACAATGAAATGCAATGAATATGTACAAATATACAAAATTCACAACATTCACAAATATATACAATCAACAGAAAAAGCACAACTGATCTCCCTTTGCTTCCCCCCAAGGGGACCCTCCCAAAGGGGCCTCCCTCTCCCAGGAGCTTCCCCCCCAGACCCCCCTGGACAGAGAAGCAGAGTTAGTTAAGCAGAAAGTTGTTAACTTAGCTGCCAAGGTCAGTGTGTTATCTTCAGCCAGAAGAGAAGAAGAAACAGCAGCCAGACAGCCCAGCAACTGCCCCCACTGCCGAACGCAGAATGTGCAGAATGCCTACTTTGTTTTGGGTAATAGTTCTTAAACATTTCTATCTATCCAATGGAAGTGTTTAGAACAATCGTTATTTTGCTTTCTTACACCCAATAGTGACTTATTTATATTCTTTCACTTTCTCTGTTCTGAACTTTGCAAGGAAAAATTAAAAAGACAGTTTCAAACCATCACACAGACACTGCATGTCCAGACTCTGCCTGTCTCAGACACTGCATGTCTCAGACTCTGCATGTCTCAGGCACTACCTGTCCAGACACTGCATGTCTCAGGCACTGCTTGTCCAGACACTGTCTCTCCACACACTGCAAGTCTCAGACTATTCCTGTAACAGACACTTCATGTCTCAGACTCTGCCTGTACAGACAGTACATGTCTCAGGCACTGCATGTCTCAGACTCTGCCTGTGTTAGACACTGGCTGTCCAGACAATGCATGTCTCAGGCACTGCATGTCTGAGGCACTGCATGTCTCAGACTCTGCATGTCTCTGGCACTACATGTCTCGGGCTCTGCCTGTACAGACACTGCCTGTCTCATTCTCTGCATGTCTCAGGCATTCCCTGTCCAGACACTGCATGTCTCAGACTCTGCCTGTCCAGACACTGCATGTCTCAGACACTCCATGTCTCAGATTATGCATGTTCAGACACTGCCTCTCTCAGACACTGCATGTCTCATACTCTGCATGTCTCAGACTCTGCCTGTCTCAGACTCTGCATGTCTCAGGCACTGCCTCACAAGACACTGCATGTCTGAGACTCTACATGTCACAGACTCTGCGTGTCTCAGACACTGCCTGGCCACACACTGCATTTCTCAGACTCTCCATGTCTCATGCACTGTCTGTCCAGACCCTGCATGTCTCAGACATTGCATGTCTCAGGCACTGCCTGTCTCAGACTCTGCATGTCTCAGGCACTGCGTGTCCAGATACTGCCTCTCCAGCCACTGCATGTCTCAGACTCTGCCTGTCAAGACACTGCATGTCTCAGACTCTCCCTTTCTCAGACACTGCCTGACTCTGACAATGCCTGTCTCAGACTCTGCCAGTCTCAGACACTGCATGTCTCAGGCACTGCCTGTCTCAGACACTGCATGCTGAGACAGTGCATGTCTCAGACACTGCATGTCTCAGAATCTGCCTGTCTCAGACACTGCCTGTCCAGGCACTGCATGTCTCACACACTGCATGTCTCAGACTCTGCCTGTCTCAGACACTACCTGTCCAGACACTGCATGTGTCAGACTCTGCATGTCTCAGACTCTGCCTGTCTCACACAGTGCCTGTCCAGACACTCCATGTCTCAGACTCTGTAGTCTCAGGCACTGCCTCACCAGACACTGCCTGTCTCAGAATCTGCATGTCTCAGGCATTGCTTGTCCAGACACTGCCTCTCCAGACTCTGCATGTCTCAGACTATTCATGTCACAGACACTTCATGTCTCAGACTCTGCATGTCTCAGGCACTGTCTCCCTCAGACTCTGCCTGTCCAGACTCTGGCTGTCTCAGGCACTGCATGTCTCAGACACTGCATGTCTCTGGCACTACATGTCTCGGGCTCTGCCTGTACAGACACTGCCTGTCTCAGACTCTGCATGTCTCAGACTCTGCCTGTCTCAGACTCTGCATGTCTCAGACTCTGCCTGTTTCACACTCTGCATGTCTCAGGCAATGCCTCACCAGACACTGCATGTCTGAGACTCTACACGTCACAGACTCTGCGTGTCTCAGACACTGCCTGGCCACACACTGCATTTCTCAGACTCTCCATGTCTCATGCACTGTCTGTTCAGACACTGCATGTCTCAGACATTGCATGTCTCAGGCACTGCCTGTCTCAGACTCTGCATGTCTCAGGCACTGCGTGTCCAGATACTGCCTCTCCAGCCACTGCATGTCTCAGACTCTGCCTGTCAAGACACTGCATGTCTCAGACTCTCCCTGTCTCAGACACTGCCTGACTCTGACACTGCCTGTCTCAGACTCTGCCTGTCTCAGACACTGCATGTCTCAGGCACTGCCTGTCTCAGACACTGCATGCTGAGACAGTGCCTGTCTCAGACACTGCCTGTCCAGGCACTGCATGTCTCACACACTGCATGTCTCAGACTCTGCCTGTCTCAGACACTACCTGTCCAGACACTGCATGTGTCAGACTCTGCATGTCTCAGACTCTGCCTGTCTCACAGAGTGCCTGTCCAGACACTCCATGTCTCAGACTCTGTAGTCTCAGGCACTGCCTCACCAGACACTGCCTGTCTCAGAATCTGCATGTCTCAGCCATTGCTTGTCCAGACACTGCCTCTCCAGACTCTGCATGTCTCAGACTATTCATGTCACAGACACTTCATGTCTCAGACTCTGCATGTCTCAGGCACTGCCTCCCTCAGACTCTGCCTGTCCAGACTCTGGCTGTCTCAGGCACTGCATGTCTCAGACTCTGCATGTCTCTGGCACTACATGTCTCGGGCTCTGCCTGTACAGACACTGCCTGTCTCAGAGTCTGCATGTCTCAGACTCTGCCTGTCTCAGACTCTGCATGTCTCAGACTCTGCCTGTTTCACACTCTGCATGTCTCAGGCAATGCCTCACCAGAAACTGCATGTCTGAGACTCTGCACGTCACAGATTCTGCGTGTCTCAGACACTGCCTGTCCAGACACTGCATTTCTCAGACTCTGCATGTCTCATGCACTGTCTGTCCAGACACTGCATGTCTCAGACATTGCATGTCTCAGGCACTGCCTGTCTCAGACTCTGCATGTCTCAGACTCTGCATGTCTCAGACACTGCCTGTCCAGACTCTGCCTGTCTCAGACACTGCATGTCTCAGACACTGCCTGTCTCAGACTCTGCATGTCTCAGACTCTGCATGTCTCAGACACTGCATGTCTCAGAATCTGCCTGTCTCAGACACTGCCTGTCCAGGCACTGCATGTCTCACAGACTGCATGGCTCAGACTCTGCCTGTCTCAGACACTACCTGTCCAGACACTGCATGTGTCAGACTCTGCATGTCTCAGACTCTGCCTGTCTCACAGAGTGCCTGTCCAGACACTCCATGTCTCAGACTCTGTAGTCTCAGGCACTGCCTCACCAGACACTGCCTGTCTCAGAATCTGCATGTCTCAGCCATTGCTTGTCCAGACACTGCCTCTCCAGACTCTGCATGTCTCAGACTATTCATGTCACAGACACTTCATGTCTCAGACTCTGCATGTCTCAGGCACTGCCTCCCTCAGACTCTGCCTGTCCAGACTCTGGCTGTCTCAGGCACTGCATGTCTCAGACTCTCGCATGTCTCTGGCACTACATGTCTCGGGCTCTGCCTGTACAGACACTGCCTGTCTCAGAACTCTGCATGTCTCAGACTCTGCCTGTTCTCACACTGCTGCATGTCTCAGGCAATGCCTCACCAGACACTGCATGTCTGAGACTCTGCATGTCGCAGATTCTGCGTGTCTCAGACACTGCCTCTCCAGACACTGCATTTCTCAGACTCTGCATGTCTCATGCACTGTCTGTCCAGACACTGCATGTCTCAGACATTGCATGTCTCAGGCACTGCATGTCCAGATACTGCCTCTCCAGACACTGCATGTCTCAGACTCTGCCTGTCAAGACACTGCATGTCTCAGACACTCCATGTCTCAGACTCTGCCTGTGTCACACTCTGCATGTCTCAGGCACTGCCTGACCAGACACTGCATGTCTCAGACTCTGCATGTCTCAGACACTGCCCTGTCCAGACACTGCATGTTCTACGACTCTGCATGTCTCATGCACTGCCTGTCCAGACAATGCAAATCTCTGACTCTGCATGTCTCAGACTCTACCTGTCTCAGACACTGCCTGTCTCTGACACTGCCTGTCTCAGACTCTGCCTGTCTCAGACACTGCATGTCTCAGAATCTGCCTGTCTCAGACACTGCCTGTCCAGGCACTGCATGTCTCACAGACTGCATGGCTCAGACTCTGCCTGTCTCAGACACTACCTGTCCAGACACTGCATGTGTCAGACTCTGCATGTCTTAGACTCTGAATGTCTCATGTACTACCTGTCCAGACACTGCATGTCTCAGACTGTGCCTGTCCAGAGACTGCATGTCTCAGACTCTGCCTGTCTCAGACACTGCATGTATCAGACTCTGCATGACTCAGGCACTGCCTGACCAGACACTGCCTGTCTCCTACTCTGCATGTATCAGACTCTGCCTGTCTCACACTCTGCATGTCTCAGGCACTGCTTGTCCAGACACTGTCACTCCACACACTGCAAGTCTCAGACTATTCCTGTCACAGACACTTCATGTCTCAGACTCTGCCTGTACATACAGTACATGTCTCAGGCACTGCATGTCTGAGACACTGCCTGTCCAGACTCTGCATGTCTCAGACTCTGCCGCTCTCATACTCTATATGTCTCAGACACTGCGTTTCTCAGACTCTGCATGTCACAGGCACTGCGTGTCCAGACACTGCCTGTCCAGACACTGCATGGCTCAGACACTGCATGACCAGACTCTGCCTGTCTCAGACACTGCATGTCTCATACTCTGCCTGTCTCAGACACTGCATATCTCAGACTCTGCATGTACAGACTCTGCCTGTCTCAGACAATGCATGTCTCAGGCACTACTTGTCCAGACTCTGCCTGTCTCAGACACTGCCTCTCCAGACACTGCATGTGTCAGAGTCTGCAAGTCTCAGACTCTGCCTGTCTCAGACTCTCCATGTCTCAGGCACTGCTTGTCCAGACACTGCATGTCTCACACTATTCCTGTCGCACACACTTCATGTCTCAGACTCTGCCTGTCCAGACACTGCCTCTCCAGACTCTGCATGTCTCAGACTATTCATGTCACAGACACTTCATGTCTCAGACTCTGCATGTCTCAGGCACTGTCTCCCTCAGACTCTGCCTGTCCAGACTCTGGCTGTCTCAGGCACTGCATGTCTCAGACTCTGCATGTCTCTGGCACTACATGTCTCGGGCTCTGCCTGTACAGACACTGCCTGTCTCAGACTCTGCATGTCTCAGACTCTGCCTGTCTCAGACTCTGCATGTCTCAGACTCTGCCTGTTTCACACTCTGCATGTCTCAGGCAATGCGTCACCAGACACTGCATGTCTGAGACTCTGCATGTCACAGATTCTGCGTGTCTCAGACACTGCCTGTCCAGACACTGCATTTCTCAGACTCTGCATGTCTCATGCACTGTCTGTCCCAGACACTACATGTCTCAGACATTGCATGTCTCAGGCACTGCCTGTCTCAGACTCTGCATGTCTCAGGCACTGCGTGTCCAGATACTGCCTCTCCAGACACTGCATGTCTCAGACTCTGCCAGTCAAGACACTGCATGTCTCAGACACTCCATGTCTCAGACTCTGCCTGTGTCACACTCTGCATGTCTCAGGCACTGCCTGACCAGACACTGCATGTCTCAGACTCTGCATGTCTCAGACACTGCCTGTCCAGACACTGCATTTCTACGACTCTGCATGTCTCATGCACTGCCTGTCCAGACAATGCAAATCTCTGACTCTGCATGTCTCAGACTCTACCTGTCTCAGACACTGCCTGTCTCTGACACTGCCTGTCTCAGACTCTGCCTGTCTCAGACTCTGCATGTCTCATGCACTGTCTGTCCAGACACTGCATGTCTCAGACATTGCATGTCTCAGGCACTGCCTGTCTCAGACTCTGCATGTCTCAGGCACTGCATGTCCAGATACTGCCTCTCCAGACACTGCATGTCTCAGACTCTGCCTGTCAAGACACTGCATGTCTCAGACACTCCATGTCTCAGACTCTGCCTGTGTCACACTCTGCATGTCTCTGGCTCTGCGTGACCTGACTCTGCATGTCTCAGACTGTGCATGTCTCTGACACTGCCTGTCCAGACACTGCATTTCTACGACTCTGCATGTCTCATGCACTGCCTGTCCAGACAATGCAAATATCTGACTTTGCATGTCTCAGACTCTACTGTCTCAGACACTGCCTGTCCCTCGACACTGCCTGTCTCAGACTCTGCCTGTCTCAGACACTGCATGTCTCAGGCAAGGCCTGTCTCAGACACTGCATGCTGAGACAGTGCATGTCTCAGACACTGCATGTCTCAGAATCTGCCTGTCTCAGACACTGCCTGTCCAGGCACTGCATGTCTCACACACTGCATGGCTCAGACTCTGCCTGTCTCAGACACTACCTGTCCAGACACTGCATGTGTCAGACTCTGCATGTCTCAGACTCTGCCTGTCTCACACAGTGCCTGTCCAGACACTCCATGTCTCAGACTCTGTAGTCTCAGGCACTGCCTCACCAGACACTGCCTGTCTCAGAATCTGCATGTCTCAGGCATTGCTTGTCCAGACACTGCCTCTCCAGACTCTGCATGTCTCAGACATATTCATGTCACAGACACTTCATGTCTCAGACTCTGCATGTCTCAGGCACTGTCTCCCTCAGACTCTGCCTGTCCAGACTCTGGCTGTCTCAGGCACTGCATGTCTCAGACTCTGCATGTCTCTGGCACTACATGTCCTCGGGCTCTGCCTGTACAGACACTGCCTGTCTCAGACTCTGCATGTCTCAGACTCTGCCTGTTTCACACTCTGCATGTCTCAGGCAATGCCTCACCAGACACTGCATGTCTGAGACTCTGCATGTCACAGATTCTGCGTGTCTCAGACACTGCCTGTCCAGACACTGCATTTCTCAGACTCTGCATGTCTCATGCACTGTCTGTCCAGACACTGCATGTCTCAGACATTGCATGTCTCTGGCACTGCCTGTCTCAGACTCTGCATGTCTCAGGCACTGCATGTCCAGATACTGCCTCTCCAGACACTGCATGTCTCAGACTCTGCCTGTCAAGACACTGCATGTCTCAGACACTCCATGTCTCAGACTCTGCCTGTGTCACACTCCTCATGTCTCAGGCACTGCCTGACCAGACACTGCCTGTCTCAGAATCTGCATGTCTCAGACACTGCCTGTCCAGACACTGCATTCTAACGACTCTGCATGTCTCATGCACTGCCTGTCCAGACAATGCAAATCTCTGACTCTGCATGTCTCAGACTCTACCTGTCTCAGACACTGCCTGTCTCTGACACTGCCTGTCTCAGACTCTGCCTGTCTCAGACACTGCATGTCTCAGGCAATGCCTGTCTCAGACACTGCATGCTGAGACAGTGCATGTCTCAGACACTGCATGTCTCAGAATCTGCCTGTCTCAGACACTGCCTGTCCAGGCACTGCATGTCTCACAGACTGCATGGCTCAGACTCTGCCTGTCTCAGACACTGCCTGTCTCTGACACTGCCTGTCTCAGACTCTGCCTGTCTCAGACACTGCATGTCTCAGGCAATGCCTGTCTCAGACACTGCATGCTGAGACAGTGCATGTCTCAGACACTGCATGTCTCAGAATCTGCCTGTCTCAGACACTGCCTGTCCAGGCACTGCATGTCTCACAGACTGCATGGCTCAGACTCTGCCTGTCTCAGACACTACCTGTCCAGACACTGCATGTGTCAGACTCTGCATGTCTCAGACTCTGCCAGTCTCACAGAGTGCCTGTCCAGACACTCCATGTCTCAGACTCTGTAGTCTCAGGCACTGCCTCACCAGACACTGCCTGTCTCAGAATCTGCATGTATAAGGCATTGCTTGTCCAGACACTGCCTCTCCAGAATCTGCATGTCTCAGACTATTCATGTCACAGACACTTCATGTCTCAGACTCTGCATGTCTCAGGCACTGCCTCCCTCAGACTCTGCCTGTCCAGACTCTGGCTGTCTCAGGCACTGCATGTCTCAGACACTGCATGTCTCATACTCTGCCTGTCTCAGACACTGCATGTCTCAGACTTGGCATGTCTCAGACTCTGCCTGTCTCAGACACTGCCTCTCCAGACACTGCATGTGTCAGACTCTGCATGTCTCAGACTCTGCCTGTCTCAGACACTGCCTGTCCAGACACTCCATGTCTCAGACTCTCCATGTCTCAGACTCTGCCTGTCCAGACACTGCATGTGTCAGACTATTCATGTCACAGACACTTCATGTCTCAGACTCTCCATGTCTCAGACTCTGCCTGTCAAGACACTGCATGTCTCAGACTCTGCATGTCTCAGGCACTACTCCCTCAGACTCTGCCTGTCCAGACTCTGGCTGTCTGAGGCACTGCATGTCTCAGACACTGCATGTCTCATACGCTGCCTGTCTCAGACACTGCATGTCTCAGGCACTACCTGTCCAGGCACTGCATGTCTCAGACTCGGCATGTCTCAGACTCTGCCTGTCTCCGACAATGCCTGTCTCAGACACTGCATGTCTCACACATTGCATGTCTCAAACTCTGCCTGTCTCAGACACTGCCTCTCCAGACACTGCATGTCTCAGAGTGTGCATGTCTCAGGCACTACCTGTCCCGACACTGCATCTCTCAGACTCTGCATGTCTCAGACGCTGCATGTCTCATGAGGGCCTCTCCAGACACAGCATGTCTCAGGCTGTGCCTGTCTCAGACTCTGCATGTCTCACAGACTACATGTCTCATACTCTGCATGTCTCAGGCACTCCCTGTCCAGACACTGCATGTCTCAGACTCGGCGTGTCTCAGACTCCACCTGTCTCCGACACTGCATGTCTCAGACACAGCATGTCTCAGGCACTGCATGTCTCAGAGTCTGCATGTCTCGGGCACTACCTGTCCAGACTCTGCATGTCTCAGACACTGCATGTCTCAGACGCTGCATGTCTCATGTACTACCTGTCCAGAGACTGCATGTCTCAGACTCTGCCTGTCTCAGACAATGCATGTCTCAAGCACTACCTGTCCAGACACTGCATGTCTCAGACTCGGCATGTCTCAGACACTGCGTGTCTCAGACTCTCCCTGTCTCAGACACTGCGTGTCCACACACTGCCTGTCCAGACACTGCATGTCTCAGACACTGCCCGTCAAGACACTGCATGTCTCAGACTCTGCTTGTCTCAGACACAGCCTGTCCAGACACTGCATTTCTCAGACTCTTCATGTCTCATGCACTGCCTGTCCACACAATGCATATCTCAGACTCTGCATGTCTCAGACTCTGCCTGTCTCAGACACTGCCTGTCTCAGATTCTCCCTGTCTCAGACACTGCATGTCTCAGACTCTGCCTCTCTCACACACTGCCTGTCCAGACACTGCATGTCTCACACACTGCATGTCTCAGACTCTGCCTGTCTGAGACAATGCCTGTCCAAACACTACATGTGTCAGACTCAGCATGTCTCAGACTCTGCCTCTCTCATACTCTATATGTCTCAGACACTGCGTGTCTCAGACTCTGCATGTCTCAGGCACTGCGTGTCCAGACACTGCCTGTCCAGACACTGCATGCCTCAGACACTGCCCGTCAAGACACTGCATTTCTTAGACTCTGCTTGTCTCAGACACAGCCTGTCCAGACACTGCATTTCTCAGACTCTGCATGTCTCATGCACTGCCTGTCCAGACAATGCATATCTCACACTCTGCATGTCTCAGACTCTGCCTGTCTCAGGCACTGCCTGTCTCAGACACAGCCGGTCTCAGACACTGCATGTCTCAGACTGTGCCTGTCTCAGACAATGCATGTCTCAGGCACTACCTGTCCAGACACTGCATGTCTCAGACTCGGCATGTCTCAGTCACAGCATGTCTCAGAGTGTGCATGTCTCGGGCACTACATGTCCATACTCTGCATGTCTCAGACGCTGAATGTCTCATGTACTACCTGTCCAGACACTGCATGTCTCAGACTGTGCCTGTCCAGAGACTGCATGTCTCAGACTGTGCTCGTCTCAGACACTGCATGTCTCAGACTCTGCATGTCTCAGACTCTGCCTCTGTCATACTCTATATGTCTCAGACACTGCGTGTCTCAGACTCTGCATGTCTCAGACTCTGCTTGTCTCAGACACAGCCTGTCCAGACACTGCATTACTCAGACTCTTCATGTCTCATGCACTGCCTGTCCAGACAACGCATATCTCAGACTCTGCATGTCTCAGACTCTGCCTGTCTCAGACACTGCCTGTCTCAGATTCTCCCTGTCTCAGACACTGCATGTCTCAGACTCTGCCTCTCTCACACACTGCCTGTCCAGACACTGCATGTCTCACACACTGCATGTCTCAGACTCTGCCTGTCTCAGACAATGCCTGTCCAAACACTGCATGTGTCACACTCTGCATGTCTCAGACTCTGCCTCTCTCATACTCTATATGTCTCAGACACTGCGTGTCTCAGACTCTGCATATCTCAGACTCTACCTGTCCAGACACAGCCTGTCTCAGACTCTGCATCTCTCAGGCACTGCCTCCCTCAGACTCTGCCTGTCCAGACTCTGGCTGTCTCAGGCATTACATGTGTCAGACACTGCATGTCTCATACTCTGCCTGTCTCAGACACTGCATGTCTCAGACTCTGCATGTCCAGACTCTGCCTGTCTCAGACAATGCATGTGTCAGGCACTACCTGTCTAGACTCTGCATGTTCAGACACTGACTTTCTCAGAATCTGCATGTCTCAGGCACTGCCTGACCAGACACTGCCTCTCCAGACACTGCATGTCTCAGACTCTGCATGTCTCAGACTCTGCCTGTCCAGACACTGCATGTCTGAGTCACTGCATGTCTGAGTCTCTGCATTCTCAGACACTGCATGTCTCAGAGATTGCATGTCTCAGGCACTGCATGTCTCAGGCACTGCATGTCTCAGACACTGCACGTCTCAGACTCTGCATGTCTCAGACTCTGCCTGTCTCAGGCACTGCCTGTCTCAGACACAGCCGGTCTCAGACTCTGCATGTCTCAGACTGTGCCTGTCTCAGACAATGCATGTCTCAGGAACTACCTGTCCAGACACTGCATGTCTCAGACTCGGCATGTCTCAGTCACAGCATGTCTCAGAGTGTGCATGTCTCGGGCACTACATGTCCATACTCTGCATGTCTCAGACGCTGAATGTCTCATGTACTACCTGTCCAGACACTGCATGTCTCAGACTGTGCCTGTCCAGAGACTGCATGTCTCAGACTGTGCTCGTCTCAGACACTGCATGTCTCAGACTCTGCATGTCTCAGACTCTGCCTCTGTCATACTCTATATGTCTCAGACACTGCGTGTCTCTGACTCTGCATGTCTCAGACTCTGCTTGTCTCAGACACAGCCTGTCCAAACACTGCATTACTCAGACTCTTCATGTCTCATGCACTGCCTGTCCAGACAACGCATATCTCAGACTCTGCATGTCTCAGACTCTGCCTGTCTCAGACACTGCCTGTCTCAGATTCTCCCTGTCTCAGACACTTCATGTCTCAGACTCTGCCTCTCTCACACACTGCCTGTCCTGACACTGCATGTCTCACACACTGCATGTCTCAGACTCTGCCTGTCTCAGACAATGCCTGTCCAAACACTGCATGTGTCACACTCTGCATGTCTCAGACTCTGCCTCTCTCATACTCTGTATGTCTCAGACACTGCGTGTCTCAGACTCTGCATGTCTCAGGCACTGCGTGTCCAGACACTGCCTGTCTCAGACTCTGCATATCTCAGACTCTACCTGTCCAGACAATGCCTGTCTCAGACTCTGCATCTCTCAGGCACTGCCACCCTCAGACTCTGCCTGTCCAGACTATGGCTGTCTCAGGCATTGCATGTGTCAGACTCTGCATGTCCAGACTCTGCCTGTCTCAGACAATGCATGTGTCAGGCACTACCTGTCTAGACTCTGCATGTTCAGACACTGACTTTCTCAGACTCTGCATGTCTCAGGCACTGCCTGACCAGACACTGCATGTCTCAGACTCTGCCTGTCTCAGACTCTGCCTGTCTCAGGCACTGCTTGTCCAGACACTGCCTCTCCAGACACTGCATGTCTCAGACTCTGCATGTCTCAGACTCTGCCTGTCCAGACACTGCATGTCTGAGTCACTGCATGTCTGAGTCTCTGCATGTCTCAGGCACTGCATGTCTCAGGCACTGCATGTCTCAGACACTGCACGTCTCAGACTCTGCATGTCTCAGACGCTGCCTGTCTCAGACTCTGCATGTCTCAGACTCTGCATGTCTCAGGCACTGCTTCTCCAGACACTGCCTGTCTCAGACTCTGCATGTCTCAGGCACTGCCTCCCTCCGACTCTGCCTGTGCAGACTCTGGCTGTCTCAGGCACTGCATGTCTCAGACACTGCATGTCTCATACTCTGCCTGTCTCAGACACTGCATGTCTCAGACTCTGCATGTCCAGACTCTGCCTGTCTCAGACACGGCATGTCTCAGGCACTACCTGTCCAGACACGGCATGTCTCAGACTCGGCATGTCTCAGGCACAGCATGTCTCAGGCACAGCATGTCTCAGAGTCTGCATGTTTCGAGCACTACCTGTCCAGACACTGCATGTGTCAGACTCTGCATGTCTTAGACTCTGAATGTCTCATGTACTACTTGTCCAGACACTGCATGTCTCAGACTGTGCCTGTCCAGAGACTGCACTCTCAGACTGTACTCGTCTCAGACACTGCATGTCTCAGACTCTGCCTGTCTCAGAGACTGAATATCTCAGACTCTGCATGTCTCAGGCTCTTCCTGTCTCAGACACTGCCTGTCCAGACTCTGCCTGTCTCATACTCTATATGTCTCAGACACTGCGTGTCTCAGACTCTGCATGTCTCAGGCACTGCGTGTCCAGACACTGCCTGTCCAGACACTACATGTCTCAGACACTGCCCGTCAAGACACTGCATGTCTCAGACTCTGCTTGTCTCAGACACAGCCTGTCCAGACACTGCATTTCTCAGACTCTGCATGTCTCAGATTCTGCATGTCCAGACAATGCATATCTCAGACTCTGCATGTCTCAGACTCTGCCTGTCTCAGGCACTGCCTGTCTCAGACACAGCGTGTCTCAGACTCTGCATGTCTCAGACTCTGCCTGTCTCAGACACTGCATGTCTCATGCACTGCCTGTCCAGACAATGCATATCTCAGACTCTGCCTGTCTCAGACTCTGCCTGTCTCAGACACTGCCTGTCTCAGACTCTGCCTGTCTCAGACACTGCATGTCTCAGACTCTGCCTCTCTCAGACAATGCCTGTCCAAACACTGCATGTGTCAGACTCTGCATGTCTCAGACTCTGCATGTCTCAGGCACTGCCTCACCAGACACTGCCTGTCTCAGACTCTGCATGTCTCAGACTCTGCCAATCTCAGACTCTGCATGTCTCAGGCACTGCTTGTCCAGACACTGCCTTTCCGGACCCTGCATGTCTCAGACAATTTAAGTCACAGACACTTCATGTCTCAGACTCTCCATGTCTCAGACTCTGCCTGTCCAGACACAGCCTGTCTCAGACTCTGCGTCTCTCAGGCACTGCCTCCCTCAGAGTCTGCCTGTCCAGACTCTGGCTGTGTCAGGCACTGCATGTCTCAGACACTGCATGTCTCATACTCTGCCTCTCTCAGACACTGCATGTCTGTGTCGGTGTGAGGTGAAATTCCCCCCCCACCAACAATAACGAGGCTAGCTCAGTCTGGAAGCAAATGAAAAGCTGTATTTACAAGCAAAGTCTAAAATCTACAATGAAATGCAATGAATATGTACAAATACACAAAATTCACAACATTCACAAATATATACAATCAACAGAAAAAGCACAACCGATCTCCCTTTGCTTCCCCCCCAAGGGGACCCTCCCAAAGGGGCCTCTCTCTCCCAGGAGCTTCCCCCCCAGACCCCCCTGGACAGAGAAGCAGAGTTAGTTAAGCAGAAAGTTGTTAACCGACACTGCTGTCTCAGACTCTGCATGTCTCAGGCAGTGCCTGACCAGACACTGCCTGTCTCAGACACTGCATGTCTCAGACTCTGCCTCTCTCAGACAATGCCTGTCCAAACACTGCATGTGTCAGACTCTGCTGTCTCAGACTCTGCATGTCTCAGCACTGCCTCATCCAGACACTGCCTGCTCAGACTCTGCATGTCTCAGACTCTGCCATACTCAGACTCTGCATGTCTCAGGACTGCCTGTCTCAGACTCTGCATGTCTCAGACTCTGCATGTCTCAGGCACTGCCTGTACAGACACTGCCTGTCTCAGACTCTGCATGTCTCAGGCACTGCCTCCCTCCGACTCTGCCTGTGCAGACTCTGGCTGTCTCAGGCACTGCATGTCTCAGACACTGCATGTCTCATACTCTGCCTGTCTCAGACACTGCATGTCTCAGACTCTGCATGTCCAGACTCTGCCTGTCTCAGACAATGCATGTCTCAGGCACTACCTGTCCAGACACTGCATGTCTCAGAGTGTGCATGTCTCAGGCACAGCATGTCTCAGGCACAGCATGTCTCAGAGTCTGCATGTTTCGAGCACTACCTGTCCAGACACTGCATGTGTCAGACTCTGCATGTCTTAGACTCTGAATGTCTCATGTACTACTTGTCCAGACACTGCATGTCTCAGACTGTGCCTGTCCAGAGACTGCACTCTCAGACTGTACTCGTCTCAGACACTGCATGTCTCAGACTCTGCCTGTCTCAGAGACTGAATATCTCAGACTCTGCATGTCTCAGGCTCTTCCTGTCTCAGACACTGCCTGTCCAGACTCTGCCTGTCTCATACTCTATATGTCTCAGACACTGCGTGTCTCAGACTCTGCATGTCTCAGGCACTGCGTGTCCAGACACTGCCTGTCCAGACACTACATGTCTCAGACACTGCCCGTCAAGACACTGCATGTCTCAGACTCTGCTTGTCTCAGACACAGCCTGTCCAGACACTGCATTTCTCAGACTCTGCATGTCTCATGCACTGCCTGTCCAGACAATGCATATCTCAGACTCTGCATGTCTCAGACTCTGCCTGTCTCAGGCACTGCCTGTCTCAGACACAGCGTGTCTCAGACACTGCATGTCTCAGACTCTGCCTGTCTCAGACACTGCATGTCTCATGCACTGCCTGTCCAGACAATGCATATCTCAGACTCTGCCTGTCTCAGACTCTGCCTGTCTCAGACACTGCCTGTCTCAGACTCTGCCTGTCTCAGACACTGCATGTCTCAGACTCTGCCTCTCTCAGACCATGCCTGTCCAGACAATGCATGTGTCAGACTCTGCATGTCTCAGACTCTGCCTGTCTCAGACACTGCCTCACCAGACACTGCCTGTCTCAGACTCTGCATGTCTCAGACTCTGCCAATCTCAGACTCTGCATGTCTCAGGCACTGCTTGTCCAGACACTGCCTTTCCGGACCCTGCATGTCTCAGACAATTCATGTCACAGACACTTCATGTCTCAGACTCTGCATATCTCAGACTCTGCCTGTCCAGACACAGCCTGTCTCAGACTCTGCGTCTCTCAGGCACTGCCTCCCTCAGAGTCTGCCTGTCCAGACTCTGGCTGTGTCAGGCACTGCATGTCTCAGACACTGCATGTCTCATACTCTGCCTCTCTCAGACACTGCATGTCTGTGTCGGTGTGAGGTGAAATTCCCCCCCCACCAACAATAACGAGGCTAGCTCAGTCTGGAAGCAAATGAAAAGCTGTATTTACAAGCAGAGTCTAAAATCTACAATGAAATGCAATGAATATGTACAAATACACAAAATTCACAACATTCACAAATATATACAATCAACAGAAAAAGCACAACCGATCTCCCTTTGCTTCCCCCCCAAGGGGACCCTCCCAAAGGGGCCTCTCTCTCCCAGGAGCTTCCCCCCCAGACCCCCCTGGACAGAGAAGCAGAGTTAGTTAAGCAGAAAGTTGTTAACTTAGCTGCCAAGGTCAGTGTGTTATCTTCAGCCAGAAGAGAAGAAGAAACAGCAGCCAGACAGCCCAGCAACTGCCCCCACTGCCGAACGCAGAATGTGCAGAATGCCTACTTTGTTTTGGGTAATAGTTCTTAAACATTTCTATCTATCCAATGGAAGTGTTTAGAACAATCGTTATTTTGCTTTCTTACACCCAATAGTGACTTATTTACATTCTTTCACTTTCTCTGTTCTGAACTTTGCAAGGAAAAATTAAAAAGACAGTTTCAAACCATCACAGTCCACCCCTTCTAAACAATTCCATTGGCTGCTACTATCATTTATCTAATCTAAAATAATATCTACAACAATAGGTGAATAAAGACCATAGTCCATTCCGGCTATCTCAGATGTAGATGATTCAAAAGAGTCAAATCACAGGAAAAACAGCAAACAGCTTGTTTCCTCGCAGATGGAGCAAAGAAAGGAACAGGGACTCTCAGGTGACTCAGGGCTCTCAGGGTTCGTGCACTGTAGATCTCATGGACTCTCCTCTTGGGCGCGATGCTGTATCTGCGCAACACTCTGTATTTAACCTCTCTCAGCCAAAGTTAGATTTCTTTGTGGAATACACTGAATTTCACCATTTTCTTGCATCACCCAATAGGTGTGACCAGGACCTTCAGCAGAAACCACCCCTCGGACAGGTTTGGCCTCTCCTGAAGGAGAAAATACCCAAACAGTTTTGCCTAACAGATTCTTTTCTCTGATAACAGGAACTCTATCACCTTCTTCCTTTCGCAACAAATCTGACTGGGCAGGTCCAGCTCGATTCACTGAACCTCTACTATTCACCAACCAGGTTGCTTGTGCTAAATGTTTCTCCCAGTTTTTCAAAGATCCACCCCCCATGGCTTTGAGAGTGGTTTTCAGCAAACCGTTGTAGCGTTCGATCTTCCCTGCAGCTGGTGCATAGTAGGGAATGTGGAATATCCACTCGATGCCGTGCTCTTTGGCCCAGTTTTTTACAAGATTGTTCTTGAAATGAGTTCCGTTGTCTGACTCAATCCTCTCTGGAGTTCCATGTCTCCACAGGATTTGTCTTTCCAGACCAAGAATGGTGTTACGTGCAGTTGCATGAGGAACTGGATAAGTTTCCAGCCATCCAGTGCTTGCCTCTACCATAGTCAGCACATACTGCTTACCAGATGGAGAACGAGGTAGAGTGATGTAGTCAATCTGCCAGGCTTCACCATACTTGGACCATCGGTCACCGTACCACAAGGGCTTGATCCGCTTTGCCTGCTTAATAGCAGCACAAATGTCACAGTCATGGATGACTTGTGTGATAGCATCCATGGAAATGTCAATGGATCTGTCACGAGCCCATCGGTAGGTTGCATCTCTGCCTTGATGTCCTGACGAGTCATGGGCCCACCGAGCTAAGAACAGCTCACCTCGGTGTTTCCAGTCAAGATCAGGATCAGGGTTTGTGTCCACCTGGGAAACTCTTGCAGCTAGATCTGCCTGATGGTTGTGTTGTTGTTCTTCAGTAGCTTTGCTCTTAGGAATGTGAGCATCGATGTGTCTCACTTTCACTGGGATTCTCTCAATGTGAGCAGCAATGTCTTGCCACAGATCTGCAGCCCAGATTGGCTTTCCTTTCCTCTGCCAGCCATTCTTTTTCCAGTCTTTCAGCCAACCCCACAAGGCATTGGCTACCATCCACGAGTCAGTGTAGAGATAAAGCTTTGGCCATCTCTCACGTTCAGCTATGTTAAGAGCTAGCTGGACAGCTTTTACCTCTGTGAATTGACTGGATTCTCCTTCTCCATATCTCGCTTCTGCAACTCTGCGCATTGGACTCCACACTGCAGATTTCCATCTCCGCTTGTTCCCAACAAGACGACAGGAACCGTCTGTGAACAAAGCATATCTCTTTTCATCATCAGACAGATCACTGTAAGGAGGAGCTTCCTCAGCACGAGTTACTCTCTCCTCTGGAGGTTTAGCACAGCTTGTGCCTTCTGGCCAGTTTGTGATCACCTCCACCAAACCAGGCCTTTCGAGATTTCCCATTCGAGCTCTCTGTGTTATCAGAGCCATCCACTTAGACCAGGTAGCATCTGTTGCATGATGTGGTGAAGAACCTTTGCCCTTGAACATCCAATTCAGAACTGGCAATCTAGGAGCTAGAAGAAGTTGTGACTCAGTTCCAATCACTTCAGAAGCAGCTTTCACTCCTTCATAAGCAGCTAAAATCTCTTTCTCTGTTGGAGTGTAGTTTGCCTCTGAGCCTCTGTAGCCACGACCCCAGAAACCAAGAGGACGTCCTCGTGTCTCCCCTGGAGCTCTTTGCCATAAGCACCAGGTTGGACCATTGTCACTCGCGGCCGTGTACAGAACGTTCTTAATGTCTGGACCAGTTCGGACAGGTCCCAGACCCATCGTTTGGACTACCTCTCGCTTGATCTGGTCAAAGGCTGCTTGTTGCTCAGGACCCCATTGGAAACTGTTTCTCTTTCGAGTCACATCATATAGAGGTTTCACAATTTGACTGTATCCAGGAATGTGCAGTCTCCAAAATCCCACTATGCCTAAGAAACGCAGAGTTTCTTTCTTGTTGATGGGATTTGCCATGGTGGAGACTCTGTTTATCACATCCATTGGGATGTGACGGCGACCATCTTGCCACCGCACTCCCAGAAACTGGATTTCTCTGGCAGGTCCTTTCACCTTGTCTCGCTTGATAGTGAAACCGGCTTGCAAGAGAATGTCAATGATTTTGTTACCTTTCTCGAAGACTTCTTCAGCAGTCTCACCCCAAAAAATGATGTCATCGATGAACTGAATGTGTTCTGGAGCTCCACCTTTCTCCAAAGCATCATGGATCACTGCATGGCAGATGGTTGAACTGTGAATCCATCCCTGGGGCAAACGATTGAATGTGTACTGAATGCCTCTCCAGGTGAAAGCAAACTTAGGCCTGCATTCCTCTGCTATGGGAATAGAGAAGAAAGCATTAGCAATGTCTATGGTAGCATACCATTTGGCCTGCTTGGATTCCAGCTCATATTGGAGTTCCATCATGTCTGGTACAGCTGCACTCATGGGTGGAGTTACTTCATTCAAGGCACGGAAATCAACTGTCAGACGCCACTCTCCATTCTGCTTTCTCACAGGCCAGATTGGACTGTTGAAAGGTGAATGAGTTTTGCTGATGACCTTCTGACTCTCCAACTGACGAATCAAGTTTTGAATGGGCACCAAAGAGTCACGGTTGGTTCTGTATTGTCTGTGATGCACAGTTTGAGAAGCAACCGACAGCTTTACATCCTCTACCTCATGTTGTCCCACAACTGCAGATTCATCTGAAAGCTCAGGTCTGATAGACAACTTCAATTTCCCTCCATCAGTTTCTACAGTTGCTATTCCAAAAGCCCATTTGTAACCCTTAGGGTCTTTAAAACGCCCTTCTCTCAGAAAATCAATTCCCAAAATACAAGGTGCATTAGGACCTGTTACAATAGTATGTTTCTTCCACTGCTTCCCAGTTAAACTTATGTCAACCTCTATCTTAAACAACTCTTGAGATCCACCAGTGACTCCCTGAATAGTTATAGATTCTCCCCCTTGATAATTTGATGGTATTATGGTGCACTGAGCTCCTGTGTCAACCAAGGCCCTGTACTTCTGAAATTTTGAAGTGCCAGGCCACTGGATGTACACATCCCAATAGATTCTGTTATCTCCATTATCCCTTACCTCCCCCTGGCGGAAGGCAGGGCACCCCTAATGGTGGGGATTACCTCCACATGTACAGCTGGCACAACGTCCAGCACCAGAATTAGGATCACTGTTGGAGCTATCAGAGCTGTTCTGGGAAACTGAGGAAGCAACAGCTACCCTCCTGGTATTGCTACCTCGGGATCTGCCCCTCTGCAGCTCCCGTAACCTCTTGAAAAGATCAGAAGTTGGTTGACCATCCCATCTGTTCATGTTCTCACCAAACTGATCACGTAGAGTTATCCAGATACTGCCACGTGATTGCCTCTGCTGTCTGTTTTGGTTTGACCTATTCTGGAATGGCCTTCTTGGAGCACGTCTGTTTCTGACAGCTGAAACTTGTATCCATCTGGAGGAAGAGGAATTAGAATCATCCCCCTTCATCAAGTTGGATATGGAGGTTTTAAGTTCCTCCTTCAGCTCTTTCATGCAATTCGCCGTCTTTCCAGACAGAGTTTCAATGGCTGAAACCAAAGAAGTACGTGCAAGACTATCCTCCAACTGCCTCATTTGGTCAGTGAAATGGCCAACAGTAGGAGGTGCTCCACCATAATTTCTTGCCACAATCCTGCTTGCCAGAATAGTAGCATAATTAGGAGGAGCAAGCTTAATGAGCTTTTTGGCAAGGCCTGTTCCAACAGGAATTTCATCAGGATTCAGAGTCTTATGATCTCCATACATTACTTCTCTCACAGCAAACTCTCTCAGACACTTGATTCCCTCAGCTATTGTGGTCCAAGGCTTAGGGTTCCATGGTAAATCATCTCTGCTGGGGTACCTCAGCGAGACTGCCAGTAGGAGGCGTGCCCACAGAGAAACTTTACCAATGCACTTGCCTAGGTGCCTGTCTATGCCTGTATCCTTTGAGAGCATCCCCAACTGAGAGGCCGACTTGTCACCTACCACCAATGCTGGGGCTCCCATATCAAAACACCTGGCTAGCCAAGACAGGACTGGCTCATTATCTCCTCTGATGTAATCCTTCCTCACATGTCTAATTTCCTGTCTGGGTGCATTAGCTGACTGTACGTCATCCTCATCCTCATCCTCATCATCATCATCCTGAGGTCGCTGTCCCCATAATCCTATTTTAATCCTCCGTTGAATTTCTTTGAGTTCAGAGGCACTACCAGCAGTTGCTAATCTACTAGGGTCTACATCCTGACCTACATCTCCATCATCCATGTGGGGTCTCAAGAGGTCTACCAGAGTTTTAAGGCTAACCCTCTCTTCCTCATCAGAAGGATCTTTCTTAACAGAGGGACCCTGAGTAGAAGGACCCTCATCTCCATCTGCACCATCTCCTGCAGCATCTGCATCTCCTTTACGCTTTCTGGTTACAGTGGCCACAAAATTTACTGGCTTGGTTTTCACATTCACAGCAGAGTTGGAAGAGCAAGTAGCCTTATGTCTTTCTTGATACAGTGCTATCAGTAGCCATATGATTATTCCAAGAAGCAACAAATTTAAGATTAAGACTAGTACAAGATATCTAAGGTACCACTGGTTCCAAAGACCCTCTGTAGTTGTAAGAGGAGTAACAAACTCATATGTGTCTGCTAGCAGATCCATAGTTGAGTTACCATAGCTTCTTAGCCCAATAAGACCACAACAGAATTCACCAACATTCAGTAACTAGTTCTTAACCCAAAGAAACGACTTATATGCCACATATCTCACAATCTTGTCTATCATGCAAGAAATGGCCCATCTGTAGAAAATTGCACCGATAACAGATGAAATAGAATGACTCAGAATCCAAAACAGCTTCATTTTGCTTCCTAATCTGAGCAGAAATAAATCAAACAATCAATCGAGCCCCACGTTGGGGGCCAAAAAAAAAAAAAAGTGTGTCGGTGTGAGCTGAAATTCCCCCCCCACCGACAATAACCAGGCTAGCTCAGTCTGGAAGCAAATGAAAAGCTGTATTTACAAGCAAAGTCTAAAATCTACAATTAAATGCAATGAATATGTACAAATACACAAAATTCACAACATTCACAAATATATACAATCAACAGAAAAAGCACAACCGATCTCCCTTTGCTTCCCCCCCAAGGGGACCCTCCCAAAGGGGCCTCTCTCTCCCAGGAGCTTCCCCCCCAGACCCCCCTGGACAGAGAAGCAGAGTTAGTTAAGCAGAAAGTTGTTAACTTAGCTGCCAAGGTCAGTGTGTTATCTTCAGCCAGAAGAGAAGAAGAAACAGCAGCCAGACAGCCCAGCAACTGCCCCCACTGCCAAACGCAGAATGTGCAGAATGCCACTTTGTTTTGGGTAATAGTTCTTAAACATTTCTATCTATCCAATGGAAGTGTTTAGAACAATCAGTATTTTGATTTCTTACACCCAATAGTGACTTATTTACATTCTTTCACTTTCTCTGTTCTGAACTTTGCAAGGAAAAATTAAAAAGACAGTTTCAAACCATCACAATGTCTCAGACTCTGCATGTCCAGACTCTGCCTGTCTCAGACAATGCATGTCTCAGGCACTACCTGTCCAGACTCTGCATGTTCAGACACTGACTGTCTCAGACTCTGCATGTCTCAGGGACTGCCTGTCCACACACTGCATGTCTCAGACTCTGCCTTTCTCAGATTCTGCCTGTCTCAGGCACTGCTTGTCCAGACACTGCCTCTCCAGACACTGCATGTCTCAGACTATTCATGTCACAGACACTTCATGTCTCAGACTCTGCATGTCTCAGACTCTGCCTGTCCAGACACTGCATGTCTGAGTCTCTGCATGTCTCAGACACTGCATGTCTCAGAGATTGCATGTCTCAGGCACTGCATGTCTCAGGCATTACCTGTCCAGTCACGGCTTGTCCAGACACTGCACGTGTCAGACTCTGCATGTCTCAGACGCTGCCTGTCTCAGACACTGCATGTCTCAGACTCTGCCTGTCTCACACTCTGCCTTCCTCACACTCTACCTGTCCAGACACTGCATGTCTCAGACACTGCCTGTCAAGACACTGCATGTCTCATACTCTGCCTGTCTCAGACACTGCATGTCTCAGACTCTGCATGACCAGACTCTGCCTGTCTCAGACACTGCATGTCTCAGACTCTGCATGTCTCAGGCACTGCCTGACCAGACACTGCCTGTCTCCTACTCTGTATGTCTCAGACTCTGCCTGTCTCACACTCTGCATGTCTCAGGCACTGCCTGACCAGACACTGCCTATCTCCTACTCTGCATGTCTCATATTCTTCCTGTCTCAGACACTGCATGTCTCAGACTCTGCATGTCCAGACTCTGCCTTTCTCAGACACTGCATGTCTCAGGCACTACCTGTCCAGACACTGCATATCTCAGGCACTGCATGTCCAGACACTGTCTCTCCAGACACTGCAAGTCTTAGACTATTCCTGTCAGAGACACTTCATATCTCAGACTCTGCCTGTACAGACACTACATCTCTTAGGCACTGCATGTCTCAGACTCTGCCTCTCTCAGACACTGCAAGTCTCAGACTCTGCCTCTCTCAGACACTGCCTGGCCAGACACTGCATGTCTCACACACTGCATGTCTCAGACTCTGCCTGTCTCAGACAACGCCTGTCCAAAAACTGCATGTGTCAGACTCTGCATGTCTCAGACTCTGCATGTCTCAGGCACTGCATGTCCAGAAACTGCCTCTCCAGACCCTGCATGTCTCAGACAATTCATGTCACAGACACTTCATGCCTCAGACTCTGCCTATCTCAGACTCTCCCTGTCCAGACACAGCCTGTCTCAGACTCTGCATCTCTCAGGCACTACCTCCCTCAGACTCTGCCTGTCCAGACTCTGGCTGTCTCAGGCACTGCATGTTGCAGACACTGCATGTCCATACTCTGCCTGTCTCAGACACTGCATGTCTCAGACTCTGCATGTCCAGACTCTGCCTGTCTCAGACAATGCATGTCTCAGGCACTACCTGTCAAGACTCTGCATATTCAGACACTGACTGTCTCAGACTCTGCCTGTCTCAGGCACTGCCTGACCAGATACTGCATATCTCAGACTCTGCATGTCTCATGCACTGCCTGTCCAGACAATGCATATCTCAGACTCTGCATGTCTCAGTCTCTCCCTGTCTCAGGCACTGCCTGTCTCAGACACAGCCTGTCTCAGACACTGCCCGTCAAGACACTGCATGTCTCAGACTCTGCTTGTCTCAGACACAGCCTGTCCAGACACTGCATTTCTCAGACTCTGCATGTCTCATGCACTGCCTGTCCAGACAATGCATATCTCAGACTCTGCATGTCTCAGTCTCTCCCTGTCTCAGGCACTGCCTGTCTCAGACACAGCCTGTCTCACACACTGCCCGTCAAGACACTGCATGTCTCAGACTCTGCTTGTCTCAGACACAGCCTGTCCAGACACTGCATTTCTCAGACTCTGCATGTCTCATGCACTGCCTGTCCAGACAATGCGTATCTCAGACTCTGCATGTCTCAGACTCTGCCTGTCTCAGGCACTGCCTGTCTCAGAAACACCCGGTCTCAGACACTGCATGTCTCAGACTGTACCTGTCTCAGACACTGCATGTCTCATGCACTACCTGTCCAGACACTGCATGTCTCAGACTCGGCATGTCTCAGTCACAGCATGTCTCAGAGTGTGCATGTCTCGGGCACTACATGTCCATACTCTGCATGTCTCAGACGCTGAATGTCTCATGTACTACCTGTCCAGACACTGCATGTCTCAGACTGTGCCTGTCCAGAGACTGCATGTCCCAGACTGTGCTCGTCTCAGACACTGCATGTCTCAGACTCTGCATGTCTCAGACTCTGCCTCTGTCATACCTATATGTCTCGGACACTGCATGTCTCAGACTCTACATGTCTCAGACTCTGCCTCTCTCACACACTGCCTGTCCAGACACAGCATGTCTCACACACTGCATGTCTCAGACTCTGCCTGTCTCAGACAATGCCTGTCCAAACACTGCATGTGTCACACTCTGCATGTCTCAGATTCTGCCTCTCTCATACTCTATATGTCTCAGACACTGCGTGTCTCAGACTCTGCATGTCTCAGGCACTGCGTGTCCAGACACTGCCTGTCTCAGACTCTGCATATCTCAGACTCTACCTGTCCAGACACAGCCTATCTCAGACTCTGCATCTCTCAGGCACTGCCTCCCTATGACTCTGCCTGTCCAGACTCTGGCTGTCTCAGGCATTGCATGTGTCAGACACTGCATGTCTCATACTCTGCCTGTCTCAGACACTGCATGTCTCAGACTCTGCATGTCCACACTCTGCCTGTCTCAGACAATGCATGTGTCAGGCACTACCTGTCTAGACTCTGCATGTTCAGACACTGATTGTCTCAGACTCTGCATGTCTCAGGCACTGCCTGACCAGACACTGCATGTCTCAGACTCTGCCTGTCTCAGACTCTGCCTGTCTCAGGCACTGCTTGTTCAGACACTGCCTCTCCAGACACTGCATGTCTCAGACTCTGCATGTCTCAGACACTGCCTGTCCAGACACTGCATGTCTGAGTCACTGCATGTCTGAGTCTCTGCATTCTCAGACACTGCATGTCTCAGAGATTGCATGTCTCAGGCACTGCATGTCTCAGGCACTGCATGTCTCAGACACTGCACGTCTCAGACTCTGCATGTCTCAGACGCTGCCTGTCTCAGACTCTGCATGTCTCAGACTTTGCATGTCTCAGGCACTGCTTGTCCAGACACTGCCTCTCCAGACACTGCATGTCTCAGACTCTGCATGTCTCAGACTCTGCCTGTCCAGACACTGCATGTCTGAGTCACTGCATGTCTGACTCTCTGCATTCTCAGACACTGCATGTCTCAGAGATTGCATGTCTCAGGCACTGCATGTCTCAGGCAGTGCATGTCTCAGACACTGCACGTCTCAGACTCTGCATGTCTCAGGCACTGCTTGTCCAGACTCTGCCTGTCTCAGACCCTGCATGTCTCAAACTATTCATGTCACAGACACTTCGTGTCTCAGACTCTGCATATCTGAGACTCTGCCTTTCCAGACACTGCCTGTCTCAGACTCTGCATGTCTCAGGCACTGCCTCCCTCATACTCTGCCTGTCCAGACTGTGGCTGTCTCAGGCACTGCATGTCTCAGACACTGCATGTCTCATACTCTGCCTGTCTCAGACACTGCATGTCTCAGACTCTGCATGTCCAGACTCTGCCTGTCTCAGACAATGCATGTCTCAGGCACTACCTGTCCAGACACTGCATGTCTCAGACTCGGCATGTCTCAGGCACAGCATGTCTCAGGCACAGCATGTCTCAGAGTCTGCATGTTTCGAGCACTACCTGTCCAGACTCTGCATATCTCAGACTCTGCATGTCTCAGACGCTGCATGTCTCATGTACTACCTGTCCAGACACTGCATGTCTCAGACTGTGACTGTCCAGAGACTGCATGTCTCAGACTGTGCTTGTCTCAGACACTGCATGTCTCAGACTCTGCCTGTCTCAGAGACTGAATATCTCAGACTCTGCATGTCTCAGGCTCTTCCTGTCTCAGACACTGCCTGTCCAGACTCTCCATGTCTCAGACTCTGCCTGTCTCATTCTCTATATGTCTCAGACACTGCGTGTCTCAGACTCTGCTTGTCTCAGGCACTGCATGCCCAGACACTGCCTGCCAAGACACTGCATGTCTCAGACTCTGCTTGTCTCAGACACAGCCTGTCCAGACACTGCATTTCTCAGACTCTGCATGTCTCATGCACTGCCTGTCCAGACAATGCATATCTCAGACTCTGCATATCTCAGACTCTGCCTGTCTCAGGCACTGCCTGTCTCAGACACAGCCTGTCTCAGACACTGCCTGTCTCAGACTCTGCCTGTCTCAGACACTGCATGTCTCATGCACTGCCTGTCCAGACAATGCATATCTCAGACTCTGCATGTCTCAGACTCTGCATGTCTCAGACACTGCCTGTCTCAGACTCTGCCTCTCTCAGACACTGCATGTCTCAGACTCTGCCTCTCTCAGACAATGCCTCTCCAAACACTGCATGTGTCAGACTCTGCATGTCTCAGACTCCGCCAATCTCAGACTCTGCATGTCTCAGGCACTGCTTGTCCAGACACTGCCTTTCCGGACCCTGCATGTCTCAGAAAATTCATGTCACAGACACTTCATGTCTCAGACTCTGCATATCTCAGAATCTGCCTGTCCAGACACAGCCTGTCTCAGACTCTGCATGTCTCAGGCACTGCCTCCCTCAGAGTCTGCCTGTCCAGACTCTGGCTGTGTCAGGCACTGCATGTCTCAGACACTGCATGTCTCATACTCTGCCTGTCTCAGACACTGCATGTCTGTGTCGGTGTGAGCTGAAATTCCCCCCCCCACCGACAATAACCAGGCTAGCTCAGTCTGGAAGCAAATGAAAAGCTGTATTTACAAGCAAAGTCTAAAATCTACAATGAAATGCAATGAATATGTACAAATACACAAAATTCACAACATTCACAAATATATACAATCAACAGAAAAAGCACAACTGATATCCCTTTGCTTCCCCCCCAAGGGGACCCTCCCAAAGGGGCCTCTCTCTCCCAGGAGCTTCCCCCCCAGACCCCCCTGGACAGAGAAGCAGAGTTAGTTAAGCAGAAAGTTGTTAACTTAGCTGCCAAGGTCAGTGTGTTATCTTCAGCCAGAAGAGAAGAAGAAACAGCAGCCAGACAGCCCAGCAACTGCCCCCACTGCCAAACGCAGAATGTGCAGAATGCCCACTTTGTTTTGGGTAATAGTTCTTAAACATTTCTATCTATCCAATGGAAGTGTTTAGAACAATCAGTATTTTGATTTCTTACACCCAATAGTGACTTATTTACATTCTTTCACTTTCTCTGTTCTGAAATTTGCAAGGAAAAATTAAAAAGACAGTTTCAAACCATCACAATGTCTCAGACTCTGCATGTCCAGACTCTGCATGTCTCAGGCACTACCTGTCCAGACTCTGCATGTTCAGACACTGACTGTCTCAGACTCTGCATGTCTCAGGGACTGCCTGACCAGACACTGCATGTCTCAGACTCTGCCTTTCTCAGATTCTGCCTGTCTCAGGCACTGCTTGTCCAGACACTGCCTCTCCAGACACTGCATGTCTCAGACTATTCATGTCACAGACACTTCATGTCTCAGACTCTGCATGTCTCAGACTCTGCCTGAACAGACACTGCATGTCTGAGTCTCTGCATGTCTCAGACACTGCATGTCTCAGAGATTGCATGTCTCAGGCACTGCATGTCTCAGGCATTACCTGTCCAGTCACGGCTTGTCCAGACACTGCACGTGTCAGATTCTGCATGTCTCAGACGCTGCCTGTCTCAGACACTGCATGTCTCAGACTCTGCCTGTCTCACACTCTGCCTCCCTCAGACTCTACCTGTCCAGACACTGCATGTCTCAGACACTGCCTGTCAAGACACTGCATGTCTCATACTCTGCCTGTCTCAGACACTGCATGTCTCAGACTCTTCATGACCAGACTCTGCCTGTCTCAGACACTGCATGTCTCAGACTCTGCATGTCTCATGCACTGCCTGTCCAGACAATGCATATCTCAGACTCTGCATGTCTCAGTCTCTGCCTGTCTCAGGCACTGCCTGTCTCAGACACAGCCTGTCTCAGACACTGCCCGTCAAGACACTGCATGTCTCAGACTCTGCTTGTCTCAGACACAGCCTGTCCAGACACTGCATTTCTCAGACTCTGCATGTCTCATGCACTGCCTGTCCAGACAATGCATATCTCAGACTCTGCATGTCTCAGACTCTGCCTGTCTCAGGCACTGCCTGTCTCAGACACAGCCTGAGACACTGCATGTCTCAGACTCTGCCTCAGACACTGCATGTCTCATGCACTGCCTGTCCAGACAATGCATATCTCAGACTCTGCATGTCTCAGACTCTGCCTGTCTCAGACACTGCCTGTCTCAGACTCTGCCTGACTCAGACACTACATGTCTCAGACTCTGCCTCTCTCTCAGACACTGCCTGTCCAGACACTGCATGTCTCACACACTGCATGTCTCAGACTCTGCCTGTCTCAGACAATGCCTGTCCAAACACTGTATGTGTCAGACTCTGCATGTCTCAGACTCTGCATGTCTCAGGCACTGCTTGTCCAGACACTGCCTCTCCGGACCCTGCATGTCTCAGACAATTCATGTCACAGACACTTCATGTCTCAGACTCTGTATATCTCAGACTCTGCCTGTCCAGACACAGCCTGTCTCAGACTCTGCATCTCTCAGGCACTGCCTCCCTCAGAGTCTGCCTGTCCAGACTCTGGCTGTGTCAGGCACTGCATGTCTCAGACACTGCATGTCTCATACTCTGCCTGTCTCAGACACTGCATGTCTCAGACTCTGCATGTCCACACTCTGCCTGTCTCAGACAATGCATGTCTCAGGCACTACCCGTCCAGACTCTGCATGTTCAGACACTGACTGTCTCAGACTCTGCATGTCTCAGGCACTGCCTGACCAGCCACTGCATGTCTCAGACTCTACCTGTCTCACACTCTGCCTCCCTCAGACTCTACCTGTCCAGACACTGCATGTCTCAGACACTGCCTGTCAAGACACTGCATGTCTCATACTCTGCCTGTCTCAGACACTGCATATCTCAGACTCTGCATGTCTCAGGCACTGCCTGACCAGACACTGCCTGTCTCCTACTCTGTATGTCTCAGACTCTGCCTGTCTCACACTCTGCATGTCTCAGGCACTGCCTGACCAGACACTGCCTATCTCCTACTCTGCATGTCTCATATTCTTCCTGTCTCAGACACTGCATGTCTCAGACTCTGCATGTCCAGACTCTGCCTTTCTCAGACACTGCATGTCTCAGGCACTACCTGTCCAGACACTGCATATCTCAGGCACTGCTTGTCCAGACACTGTCTCTCCAGACACTGCAAGTCTCAGACTATTCCTGTCAGAGACACTTCATATCTCAGACTCTGCCTGTACAGACACTACATGTATTAGGCACTGCATGTCTCAGACTCTGCCTGTCTCAGACACTGCAAGTCTCAGACTCTGCCTCTCTCAGACACTGCCTGGCCAGACACTGCATGTCTCACACACTGCATGTCTCAGACTCTGCCTGTCTCAGACAATGCCTGTCCAAAAACTGCATGTGTCAGACTCTGCATGTCTCAGACTCTGCATGTCTCAGGCACTGCTTGCCCCGACACTGCCTCTGCAGACCCTGCATGTCTCAGACAATTCATGTCACAGACACTTCATGTCTCAGACTCTGCCTATCTCAGACTCTGCCTGTCCAGACACAGCCTGTCTCAGACTCTGCATCTCTCAGGCACTGCCTCCCTCAGACTCTGCCTGTCCAGACTCTGGCTGTCTCAGGCACTGCATGTTGCAGACACTGCAAGTCTCATACTCTGCCTGTCTCAGACACTGCATGTCTCAGACTCTGCATGTCCAGACTCTGCCTGTCTCAGACAATGCATGTCTCAGGCACTACCTGTCCAGACTCTGCATGTTCAGACACTGATTGTCTCAGACTCTGCATGTCTCAGACTCTGCCTGACCAGACACTGCATGTCTCAGACTCTGCCTGTCTCAGGCACTGCTTGTCCAGACACTACCTGTCCAGACTCTGCATGTTGAGACACTGACTGTATCAGACTCTGCTTGTCTCAGACACAGCCTGTCCAGACACTGCATTTCTCAGACTCTGCATGTCTCATGCACTGCCTGTCCAGACAATGCATATCTCAGACTCTGCATGTCTCAGACTCTGGCTGTCTCAGACACTGCATTTCTCATGCACTGCCTGTCCAGACAATGCATATCTCAGACTCTGCATGTCTCAGACTCTGCCTCTCTCAGACACTGCCTGTCTCAGACACTGCCTGTCTCAGACACTGCATGCTGAGACAGTGCATGTCTCAGACACTGCATGTCTCAGACTCTGCCTGTCTCAGGCACTGCCTGTCCACACACTGCATGTCTCACACACTGCATGTCTCAGACTCTGCCTGTCTCAGACACTGCCTGTCCAGACACTGCATGTCTCAGACTCTGCCTGTCTCAGACACTGCCTGTCCAGACACTCCATGTCTCAGATTATGCATGTCTCAGGCACGGCCTCACCAGACACTGCCTGTCTCAGACTCTGCATGTCTCAGACTCTGCCTGTCTCAGACACTTCCTGTCTCAGACTCTGCATGTCTCAGGCACTGCCACCTTCAGACTCTGCCTGTCCAGACTCTGCCTGTCTCAGGCACTGCATGTGTCAGATACTGCATGTCTCATACTCTGCCTGTCTCCGACACTGCATGTCTCAGACACAGCATGTCTCAGGCACTGCATGTCTCAGAGTCTGCATGTCTCATGTACTACCTGTCCAGACACTGCATGTCTCAGACTGTGCCTGTCTCAGAGACTGAATATCTCAGACTCTGCATGTCTCAGGCTCTTCCTGTCTCAGACACTGCCTGTCCAGACTCTGCATGTCTCAGACTCTGCCTCTCTCATACTAAATATGTCTCAGACACTGCGTGTCTCAGACTCTGCATGTCTCAGGCACTGCGTGTCCAGACACTGCCTGTCCAGACACTGCATCTCTCAGACACTGCCCGTCAAGACACTGCATGTCTCCGACTCTGCTTGTCTCAGACACTCCATGTCTCAGATTATTCATGTCTCAGACTCTCCCTGTACAGACTCTGCCTGTCTCAGACACTGCATGTCTCAGACTCTGCATGACCAGACTCTGCCTGTCTCAGACACTGCATGTCTAAGGCTCTGCCTGTGTCAGACACTGCATGTCTCAGACTCTTCATGTCTCAGACTCTGCCTGTCTCAGACTCTGCCTGTCTCAGACTCTCCCTGTCTCAGACACTGCCTGTCTCAGATACTGCATATCTCAGACACTGCATGTCTCATTATCTGCCTGTCTCAGACTCTACCTGTCTCCGACGCTGCATCTCTCAGGCACTGCATGTCTCAGAGTCTGCATGTCTCAGGCACTACCTGTCCAGACTCTGAATGTCTCATGCACTTTCTGTCCAGACACTGCATGTCTCACACATTGCATGTCTCAGGCACTGCCTGTCTCAGACTCTGCCTCTCTCAGACACTGCCTGTCCAGACACTGCATGTCTCACACACTGCATGTCTCAGACTCTGCCTGTCTCAGACAATGCCTGTCCAAAAACTGCATGTGTCAGACTCTGCATGTCTCAGACTCTGCATGTCTCAGGCACTGCATGTCCAGACACTGCCTCTCCAGACCCTGCATGTCTCAGACAATTCATGCCACAGACACTTCATGTCTCAGACTCTGCCTATCTCAGACTCTGCCTGTCCAGACACAGCCTGTCTCAGACTCTGCATCTCTCAGGCACTGCCTCCCTCAGACTCTGCCTGTCCAGACTCTGGCTGTGTCAGACACTGCATGTCTCAGACACAGCATGTCTCATACTCTGCCTGTCTCAGACACTGCATGTCTCAGACACAGCATGTCTCAGGCACTGCATGTCTCAGAGTCTGCATGTCTCGGGCACTACCTTTCCAGACTCTGCATGTCTCAGACTCTGCATGTCTCAGACTCTGAATGTCTCATGTACTACCTGTCCAGACACTGCATGTCTCAGACTGTGCCTGTCTCAGAGACTGAATATCTCAGACTCTGCATGTCTCAGGCTCTTCCTGTCTCAGACACTGCCTGTCCAGACTCTGCATGTCTCAGACTCTGCCTCTCTCATACTATATATGTCTCAGACACTGCGTGTCTCAGACTCTGCATGTCTCAGGCACTGCGTGTCCAGACACTGCCTGTCCAGACACTGCATCTCTCAGACACTGCCCGTCAAGACACTGCATGTCTCCGACTCTGCTTGTCTCAGACACTCCATGTCTCAGATTATTCATGTCTCAGACTCTGCATGTCTCAGACACTGCCTGTCTCAGAGACTGATTGTCCAGACATTGCATGTCTAAGGCTCTGCCTGTGTCAGACACTGCATGACCAGACACTGACTGTCTCAGACACTGCATGTCTCAGACTCTGCCTGTCTGAGACTCTGCATGACTCATGCACTGCCTCACCAGACACTGCCTGTCTCCTTCTCTGCATGTCTCATACTCTGCATGTCTCAGACTCTGCCTGTCTCAGACTCTCCCTGTCTCAGACACTGCCTGTCTCAGATACTGCATATCTCAGACACTGCATGTCTCATTATCTACCTGTCTCAGACTCTACCTGTCTCCGACGCTGCATGTCTCAGGCACTGCATGTCTCAGAGTCTGCATGTCTAAGGCACTACCTGTCCAGACTCTGCATGTCTCATGCACTTTCTGTCCAGACACTGCATGTCTCACACATTGCATATCTCAGGCACTGCCTGTCTCAGACTCTCCACGTCTCAGGCACTGCGTGTCCAGATACTGCCTCTCCAGACACTCCATGTCTCAGATTATGCATGTGTCAGACTCTGCCTGTGTCAGACTCTGCATGTTCAGACACTGACTCTCTCAGACACTGCATGTCTCATACTCTGCATGTCTCAGACTCTGCTGTCTCACAGTCTGCATATCTCAGGCACTGCCTGACCAGACACTGCATGTCTCAGACTCTGCATGTCTCAGACTCTGCCTGTCTCAGGCACTACCTGTCTCAGACACAGCCTGTCTCAGACTCTGCCTGTCTCAGACACTGCATGTCTCAGCCACTGCCTGTCTCAGACACTGCATGCAGAGACATTGCGTGTCTCAGACACTGCATATCTCAGACTCTGCCTGTCTCAGGCACTGCCTGTCCAGACACTGCATGTCTCACACACTGCATGTCTCAGACTCTGCCTGTCTCAGGCACTACCTTTCCAGACTCTTCATGTCTCAGACTCTGCATGTCTCAGACTCTGAATGTCTCATGTACTACCTGTCCAGACACTGCATGTCTCAGACTGTGCCTGTCTCAGAGACTGAATATCTCAGACTCTGCATGTCTCAGGCTCTTCCTGTCTCAGACACTGCCTGTCCAGACTCTGCATGTCTCAGACTCTGCCTCTCTCATACTATATATGTCTCAGACACTGCGTGTCTCAGACTCTGCATGTCTCAGGCACTGCGTGTCCAGACACTGCATCTCTCAGACACTGCCCGTCAAGACACTGCATGTCTCAGACTCTGCCTGTCTCAGACACTCCATGGCTCAGATTATGCATGTCTCAGACTCTGCCTGTCCAGACACTGCATGTCTCAAACTCTGCCTGTCTTGGAGACTGATTGTCCACACATTGCATGTCTAAGGCTCTGCCTGTGTCAGATACTGCATGTCTCAGACTCTGCATGTCTCAGACACTGCCTGTCTCAGAGACTGATTGTCCAGACATTGCATGTCTAAGGCTCTGCCTGTGTCAGACACTGCATGACCAGACACTGACTGTCTCAGACACTGCATGTCTCAGACTCTTCATGTCTCAGACTCTGCCTTTCTGAGACTCTACATGTCTCATGCACTGCCTGACCAGACACTGCCTGTCTGCTACTCTGCATGTCTCAGACTCTGCCTGTCTCAGACACTGCATGTCTCAGACTCTGCATGTCTCATGCAGTGCCTGTCCAGACACTGCATGTCTCAGACTCTCCCTGCTCAGACACTGCCTGTCTCAGACACTGCCTGTCTCATACTCTGCATGTCTCAGACACTGCCTGTCTCAGACACTGCATGTCTCAGACACTGCATGTCTCAGACACTGCATGTCTCAGACACTGCCTATGCAGACACTGCATGTCTGATACTGCATATCTCAGGCTCTGCCTGTCTCAAACTCTGCCCTCTCCCTGGCTGGCTCCTCCCGGTTCTCAGTGATTTATTATTGATCACTGCAGTGCATTATGCATCCAAATATATTTACTTTTACTGCTGTTTCTTCACTCTCACAAGTGTCATATATGTTGATTCCTTACTAAATGTATTGCTGGAGGTTTCTGTTTTGTGCTTAACTTGTGCTGCAGCTTTGTGACCTGACTTTCTCAACTACTTTCACTCGTGCCCAGGAGAAGCTTGGCTTGATTCTGTGGGCATTTTTATAGTGCTGGGAGAAAAGAAGGAGGGGATAATGAAAAGGAAAGGGATCATTTATCAAGGAAGAATTAAAAGCAAGGCTTTAACAAAAACATATTTGGGTCAAGATTTTAAATGGCACTTGCCCGAATTGTCTGGGAACCAATTTCTATCCGCTCTATCCTCCTGTGGCCAGAAGGCTTCTGCAATGCATTTAACACTGTGATTTCCCCCATATTATGAGGGGGGAGTTGTTTTAGGTTCCTCTGTGTTCCCAGAGTTTCAAAGCTGAGTCTTAACCTTTCAAGCTGCTTATTAATACTCATGGCATGGCTCCTGTAGAGACAGATGTTTAGTGTCACTGTCTTCAATCAGTGTCCTTTCATTCACTTTCATTAGAGAACCATGTTGTCCTGACAAAGGATAACAAATGGAGGCTGGGGGGTCCCTAATGTGCTTTTTGCCTACAGAGCCTGCACCATTTCTCTGCAGCAATGGCAATTATTTGTCATTTTAATACGACTTGGCAAGGAGATTCAAAAACATATGACCATTATTCATCAATATGTATATCTTCTGCTTGCATTAATATTAGAATATCATCATTATTACCCTGACATTGTATGAGCTAGGCCCAAATCACACCATGTAAAAAATGCATTAAGCTGTGTTCAGCTAGAACCACACAGCAAGGCAAAAGCCACTCAAGAGACAGCAGTTCTTTCTGGTGAGCACTGAGGCTCCTTTACCTGGGCAACAATGGAAGTCATTTCACTACCAACCCATAGTTAATTGGGAGCAGCACAGCTCTGTGTATTGTTACCAAACACACACAGTGATGGTGTCCATGTAATTAGCTCCTAAAATCTCATGATATTTAGTATTGCTGGGTTCCTGGGATAGCATAAAAACCAATCAACCAAACAAACAAAAAGTCAGTTTCTGCTATCTTCCAGGAGTGCCAAGGCCACCTTTCTCCCATTTCTTCCAAGTGGTTATCTTTGGGCTGCTGTTTGTGTTCCAGCTACTGCACCATTCTATAAGCTGAGCTTGTGAACTATACATGAGCTCAGTGCTAAGTTCATCAGCATTTCTCACAGAGAATAACAGAGTGATGCCTATGCCAGTGGCAGCTGGATTTAGATCCAAAATCACTGCTTAAAGTCAGAGAGATTCTCCTGTTGTTTCTTGGGTTGTGAACCGTGGAAATTAAAAGCAGAGGAAGAAAATGTCCCAACAGCATTTAATATTTTTCTTTTCATTCACCTCCACCTGAAAAAAAATAACATTACTCTATGAAAAAAAAAAATATGGGGTAGAAAAGTCTAAGAATGAAAGTTCTCCAATAAAATTCAAGGGCTGCAGATTCTATTCAAGCAGGCTGTTAGCCTTCATGGCAGAGTTAGTTCGCGGAATCATAGAATGTTAGGGGCTGGAAGGGGCCTCCAGAGGTCATCTAGTCCATCCTCTGCTATGAGGACAGGCTGAGGGAGCTGGGATTGTTCAGCCTGGAGGAGAGGAGGCTCCAGGGAGACCTAACAGCAGCCTTCCAGTACCTGAAGGGGCTACATGAAGGCTGCAGAGGGACTGTTTGCAAAGGCCTGCAGGGACAGGACCAGGAATAATGGCTTCAAACTAGAGCAGAGCAGATTGAGATTGGATGTGAGGAACAAGTTCTGCACCAGGAGGCTGCTGGAACACTGCAACAGGTTGCCCAGGGAGGTGGTTGAGGCCCCATCCCTGGAGATCTTGAAAGTGAGGCTGGAGAGGGCTCTGGGCAACCTGATCGAGTGGAGGATGTCCCTGCTGAGTGCAGAGGGGTTGGACTGGATGAGCTTTGGAGGTCCCTTCCAGCCCAGACCATTCTCTGATTCTGTGATTTAAACCCTTCACACCAACCATGCACCTTACTGTGCACAATGTACTTAGATAAAGATCTGTTCTCAGAAGAGCTTCACTTTGATCACTTGAGTGCTTTCTCAGTAGGCAGATAAAGAGCTGTAAGATGCCACTGAGCTCCTTCATGGAACAACAGAAGATGCAGCAAGCATGTGAATTATGCAGGGGGAGGGAGTTTGGCAGAACACCATTCTGTGCAAGTGAGGCAAAAAAGACCAAAGGCATGGAAAGAAAGAATCAATAAATCAACAACATGTCCTGAACCATATTTGGGTTATAGACCTAAAAAAAGCCCAGCAAGAATTATGCCAAGTGCTGGCTGCAAGAGGCTTATAACCTCTGCTGTTTTGCGCACTCTCTGTAAATAAAAAGGATGGCAAGAGACATCTGACTGCCTCCACAGCTCCTCCTAAAAGAAATATCTCATTGACTGATTGCTCAAGTCAAAAGTGAGGTATTGGGTGGAGAATTCTTTCCACTGCTGTTCAGATCTTTTCCTCTCCTGTGTGCCAAGCAAGCATTCCAGTCAGAGGCAGATAAGTAGTTGCAGCCAAGTGCAGCATCAGGATGGAGGAGCAGCAGGAGCAGTTAAGATGTCAGCACCAGAACAATCCCACAAAGCAGTGAAGAACAAGAGCAAACTGAACTGCATTCCAGCAGCAGTTTTGGTGAGGGTGACAGCAGAGGGATTCCACAAACCTGTGAAACTTCACCTAGCATGAAGCCAGTCCTGCCATTCTCCATTCTCCACTAAGCATGGGAATGTTTCAGCTTGTTGTGGTCTAATGAGCAGCCACATTGCTCTATTGCTCCAAAAGGGGCAACAGAATACTGCTCACACAAATGGATTGGGTAGTGATGGAAAGTTTACATGGAAAAGACATTCTCAAACTACAAACTACAGTAACACAGTGGTGAGCAGAGCAAAGTATATCAAATACAAAGAAATCCCCAGTCAGGGCTTAACACACAAGCTCATTAAGCCAAAGCTTTACACAAAACTCCCTTTACACCAGGCCTCCCAACTCAAACCAAAACCCCAGGGCTCTTCCTTGCCTCACCTGGGGTTCACCATAAGCCCCAGGGCTCTTTCTTCCCCCATTGCTAGGCTGGTTCAGGCTGGCCAGGCCTGAACTGCCTCTCCTCATTTCTCTCTCCCAGGGCCCATCAGGGCTGCCCTGCACTCCCCATGCCTTGGCCATAATTGTGCAGTAAACATACCAGGAGATGAGAGAGGTGCCTCCCACAGGAGATGAGAGAGGTGCCTCCCCCAGGAGAAGAGAGGGAAGAAAGGGAAAGGAACTGATTTCTCAGCCAGGTTTATAGGGATGCAGGATTTCAGGAAAGAAACACACAATATTTCTTGTGCCCACCCACTGGGCTGGACACTCTGGACACTTGAGGTCTCATCCCTGTGGTTTCTTTTTAAAGGCACCCAGCCTGAACTGCCACACAACTATTACAGGTTGGAGATATGTTTCATCAGAAATCAAAACCCCAAAGGGCCTGCACTGCTCTAAAACTGCTAAGGATATGATGCAGACAGAAAAAGAGTGGGAACAGAGATGGCAGTGAGCTGCCCTGCTCCCAGCCTGGAAGGTGAGGGTACCACCATGGGAATCAAGTGAGCAAGTGCTGTTCACTATCTTCATCAATGACATCATGGGATCCAGTGCACCTTCAGCAAGCTTGCAGATGACACCAGGCTGAGTGGTGCACCTGAGGGATGGGATGTTCTCTAGCGGGGCCTGGGCAAGCTCAGCAAGTGAAGGTTCAACAAGGCCAAGTGCTAGGTCCTGCCCATGGGTCAGGGCAACTCCCTGTATCAAAACAGGTTGGGGATGAAATCTCTGAGAGCAGTCCTGAGGAGAAGGACTTCTGGCTGCTGGAGGATGAAAAGCTGGACATGAGCTCACAGCCCAGAAGTCCGTCTGCATCTTGGGCTGTATCAGAAGAAGCTTGGCCTGCAGGTCAAAGGAGGTGATTCTGCCACTCTAAGGAGACCCCATCCAGCTCTGGACTCCTCAGCACAAGGACAGGGACATGTTGGAGAGGACCCAGAGGATGGAGGGACATAAAAACAGTCAGAGGGCTGGGGATAGATACCAGGGATCTCCATGGAGACAGGCAGAAAGAGTTGGGGGTGTTCAGTCTGGAAACTTTCTGGTGGCCTTTCAGTACTTAAAAGGGCTGAAAAGAAAGATGAGGACAGACTTATAGCAGGGACTGTTGTGACAGGACAAAGGGGGATGTTTTTGAAACTAAAAGGGGGAGATTTAGATCAGATCTAAGGAAGAAGTTTGTTTTCAATGAAGGGGTGAAACACTGGTACAGGATGGACAGAGAGGTGGCAGATGCTCCATCCCTGGGCACATTCAAGGCCAGGTTGGGCAGAGCTCAAAGCAACCTGATCTAGTTGAAGATGTTCCTGCTCATTGCAGGTGGGGTTGGACTAGATGACCTTTAAAGGTCCCATCCAGCTCAGACTATTCTATGATGCTATAAACAACAAAATACTGACACAGTAGAAGAGCTTGATCAAAGGGGGGAAAATCCAAGGTTTAGCTGCATGGGATGACTCTGAGCAGCACCTTCTTCTGGAGACAGTGACCAGATTAGATACACCTGCCTAGAGTGGCTCACAAGAGTGTACCACTTTGGGACTGATTTTCTGTTTCCTATCTTTCAACACAAAATCAGGGAGCATGTGGGATGGCCAAAGTATCTGCCTCAGTGCTCAGCTTTCTGCTTGCAGTGCTCACCAAACCTTTGCAGGGCTACCAAACAGACCTTTGTGGTGCTCACCAAACAACAGGCCTTTGCAGTGGTCAACAAACCTTTGCAGTGCTCACCACACAGCCCTTTGCAGTGCTCACCAAACAGAGCTTTGCAGTGCTCAGCAGAGCCTGCACACTGCTCACCAGAGCTTTGCAGAGCTCAGCAAAGAGACCTTTGCAGTGTTCAGCAAAGAGACCTGTGCAGTGCTCAGCGGAGACCTTTGCAGTGCTCAGCAGAGCTTTGCAATGCTCACCAAAGAGACCTTTGCAGTGCTCAGCAGAGACCTCTGCAGTGCTCACCAACCAGCCCTGTGCAGTGCTCAGCAAACAACCTGGCTGCAGTGCAGGTGCTCAGTGCTGTCTCAGCTGTATGTTATGGTTAAGAGCACCACCATTCTTCAGTCTTCTGAGAGCATGAGGGAGAGAAATCAAAACGGAAACACAGCACAGGGCAGATCACCTCCCTCAAATACCAAGGAAGCACTGGAGGAAGTCACACTCAGCATCTTCAACATGTGCCTATAGCTGGCACTTGTGAATCTGTAAGCTTCAGGTTTTTCATCTTTCCAGGTTTGAGTAAGCACAGCACAGCTGGAATAAGCTGCAAAAAACCCACTTTGTGCAGAATCATTGGTGGAAGACCATCTGAAAGAGCAAGTTGTCTGATGGTGCTATAGAGACAGATTGTAGCCTAAAAATACCCTGGAAAATAGAATTAAAACCCACAGCCTTTATTAGATTCCTTAGCAGTGGGAACCTCACTAACAGATCTATTGCACCACAGTGGGGGAGGCACATGGCAGAGCACACAGCTTGATATGCAGGCAATAGAGAAACCAGCACTGATGGGGAGGGTCCAGAGGAGGCCATGATCAGGGGGTTGAAGCACCTCTGCTATGGGGACAGGCTGAGGGAACTGGGGGTATTCAGCCTGGAGAAGAGGAGTCTCCAGGAAGACCTGATAGTGACCTTCCAGTGCCTGAGGGGGGCCTGCAGGAAGGATGGAGAGGGACTGTTTACAAAGCCTTGTGGGGATAGGACCAGGGGCAATGGCTTCAAACTAGAGCAGAGCAGATTGAGATTAGATGTGAGGAACAAGGAACCAGGAGGCTGCTGGAACACTGCAACAGGTTGCCCAGGGAGGTGGTTGAGGCCCCATCCCTGGAGATATTGAAGGTGAGGCTGGAGAGGGCTCTGGGCAACCTGATCGAGTGGAGGATGTCCCTGCTGAGTGCAGAGGGGTTGGACTGGCTGAGCTTTGGAGGTCCCTTCCAACCCAAACCATTCTCTGATTCTATGACTGCTCCTGTTCCTTGGATCTGCCACGTTTGCCAGTCATTCAACACTTCTTGTACAACAGGGCCATTGTCTGCTGCACTCTCTGGGACAATTGCTGTCCTCTGTATTTGTTAATGTACTGCACAGAAAACCGAAACTTTCATCCTTCTTTCAGATTCCCAAGCAGTGGTATTGGGGAAAAAAAAAAAAAAACACAAAACAACAGCAATGAAACCACAAAACAACAACAAAAACAAACAAACAAAGCCCCCAAACCCCAAAAAAACACCAAAGCAAAGGGTAGTATCTATCACTTTTTGAAGCTGCAAATCATGTGCATTGTATTTTTGTGGCTGCTCTTTTCATCCTGTGGATGCAAATATTTACTTTGAGAGGTCAACAAACACATAATAGAAGCTGGGTGTCCCACACAGTACAGTGCTGCACTAAGAAGGTTTTCAATCTCTCTTCTTGAAGGATGTTTACTGTCCTTGACCTTGGCTGTCCTTTCGGAAAGAGAGAAAATTCTGTCTCAGCTCTCTCAAGCAGCAGCAAAAGCTAATCAAACTCACTTGCACTTCCATTTGCAGCACTCCTGTTCTGATGAGGACTGCTGCCCTCTGAGAGCTCAACCTAAAGTTAAAACCTGTTCCTCAGGAGCTCTGGGGGTGCTGACAAAGTCACTAACTCCATGTCAACTTCAAATGGTTTTTAGCTAATTTAGGGTCCTCCAGAATTTACCTTCAGCACCCCAGTTCTGGTTTGACCTGGAAAGCCTGACATTTTATGGCAAATTCTTGAGAGTAAAGATGTCAAATTCAAGTGGTCTAAAGGGAAATTTTTCCGGTAGGGAGGAGAGGTTTTAGTCTGTAATGGTTTAGCACAAGGGCTAAGCTGCCTGCTCCCCCAGCACAAAACTGAGGGGAAGAGTAACACACACAACTCAGGGCTGAGAGGAAGAGATAAGAGTTTAAGATATCATAATCACAAGTTATAATTACCTTAGCTAATAATCTGATTCATCTAAAAAAAAAAATAAAAAGCATGACGATCTTAGCTTAGCACATTTGCAGAAGGAGCACAGTGAAATACAGGAAAAAAGCAGCATAAACCAGATAACCAAACCCAGCATGCAACAGAAAACCAAACCCAGCACACAGCAGAAAACCAAACCCAGCATGCAACAGAAAACCAAACCCAGCCTGCAACAGAAAACCAGACCCAGCATACATCAGAAAACCAAACCCAGCATGCAACAGAAAACCAAACCCAGCACAGAACAGAAAACGAAACCCAGCATACAACAGAAAAACAAACCCAGCATGCAACAGAAAACCAAACCCAGCACAGAACAGAAAACCAAACCCAGCATACAACAGAAAACCAAACCCAGCATACAACAGAAAACCAAACCCAGCATGCAACAGAAAACCAAACCCAGCACAGAACAGAAAACCAAACCCAGCATACAACAGAAAACCAAACCCAGCATACAACAGAAAACCAAACCCAGCACAGAACAGAAAACCAAACCCAGCACAGAACAGAAAACCAAACCCAATATGCAGCAGAAAACCAAACCCAGCATGCAACAGAAAACCAAACCCAGCATACAGCAGAAAACCAAACCCAGCACAGAACAGAAAACCAAACCCAGCATGCAACAGAAAACCAAATCCAGCATATAACAGAAAACCAAATCCAGCATTCAACAGAAAACCAAACCCAGCATGCAACAGAAAACCAAACCAAACCCAGCACAGAACAGAAAACCAAACCCAGCATTCAACAGAAAACCAAACCCAGCATACAACAGAAAACCAAACCCAGCATGCAACAGAAAACCAAACCCAGCACAGAACAGAAAACCAAACCCAGCATACAACAGAAAACTAAACTCAGCATGCAACAGAAAACCAAACCCAGCATACAACAGAAAACCAAACCCAGTATGCAACAGAAAACCAAACCCAGCATACAACAGAAAACCAAACCCAGCATGCAACAGAAAACTAAACCCAGCATGCAACAGAAAACCAAACCCAGCATACAACAGAAAACCAAACCCAGCATGCAACAGAAAACCAAACCCAGCACAGAACAGAAAACCAAACCCAGCATGCAACAGAAAACCAAACCCAGCATGCAACAGAAAACCAAACCCAGCATGCAACAGAAAACCAAACCCAGCATACAACAGAAAACCAAATCCAGCATTCAACAGAAAACCAAACCCACAGCTAGCCAACTCCCACCCACTCCACCACCATGCCTGCAGAAAAGAGCCAACACCCAAGAACCTGGAATCCAGAAGCAGCAACAGGAAAAGAAAGCTTCCTGCATTGCAATCTGAACTTCAATCCCCACAGGCCCTAAAGCTGAAGCTGTGATGAAGCACTGCCCTGTGTAATGTCTTTTATGGATCGGGATTGTCTGTCTGTTGGCTGCTTCTAATATGGGAAATTAATTGTTTGACATTGGCCAAATCCAAGCTTCAGTATGGAATACTCTGCAGACAATTGTCAGGATGCTCACTGACCATGGATTTTCCTGAGCATGGTAATGGATGGAAGAAATGGACAGCAGCTACAGCTCAGCTCTCTCCTCGCTCCAGTCCAAACAGAACTTTTATTTTCACCCTTTACTTGGTGACATTCACCAGCGTACAGTGTCACACAAATCACACAGCACATCCACTTGGAAGAGACCTCCAGGCTCATCCAGTCCAACTCTCCACCCAGCACTGCAGGCTCAACACCAAACCATGTCCCTCAGCACCAGCTCCACACACTGCTGAAACACCTCCAGGGATGCTGACTCCAGCACTGCCCTGGGCAGAACATTCCAATGGCTGAGAACCCTTCCAGGGAAGAAAGATTTCCTGAGATCCAGCCTGAACCTCCCCTGGGACAGCTTGGAACCATTTCCTCTGCTCCTGTGGCTTGGCAGCAAGGAGCAGAGGCTGCCCCCTGCTCACTGCAACCTCTCTTCAGGGAGCTGTAGAGAGCAATGAGATCTCCTTCAGCCTCCTCCAGCCTCAACACCCCCAGCTCCCTCAGCCCCTCCTCTAGCCCAGGGGCTCCAGGCCCTTCTCCAGCCTCACTGCCCTGCTCTGCACAGGCTCCAGGCCCTCAATGTCCTTCCTGCAGTGAGGGCCCAGAGCTGAACACAGCACTCCAGCTGTGGCCTCCCCAGTGCTGAGCACAGGAGGATGATCTCCTCCCTGGCCCTGCTGCCCACCCTGCTTCTGACCCAAGCCAGGATGCCTTTGGCTTTCTTGGTCCCCTGGGCACTGCTGGCTCATGATCAGTGACTGCCAACCAGCTCTTCCATTCTCTGCTTGGCTAAGCTGCCACCACTGCCCAGTGTTTCCAGTGATGGTCCTGTTGGGTGACGACTGTGAGTCACTGTGATGAAAGGACCTTGAATCAATTGCAGTGTGATCTTTACACTCCACTGAAAAATCTCACTCTACAAATGCTTCTGTTTGAAAATTCTGATATTCCTTTCTTCACATCAGCTCTGCTTTCAAATCCAGACAATATCATTTTAAACACATTGTTACAGGATCTGCTGGAATTTAAGGTGGGGATTGGTAAGCAGAAAGTGATAGCTATGCAATATGATGTTTGTAACCAGTGGGGTTCAAGAATCACAGAAGCCCAGAGTCACAGAATGTTAGGGCCTGGAAGGCACCTCCAGAGATCATCCAGTCTAACCCCCCTGCCAGAGCAGGAGCACCTGGAGCAGGTCACAAAGGAACAGATCCAGGTGGGGTTGGAAAGTCTCCAGAGAAGGAGACTCCACAACCTCTCTGGGCAGCCTGCTCCAGGCTCCAGCACCCTCACAAGGACAAAGTTTTCCCTTCTGTTCCTGTGGCACCTCCTCTGCTCCAGCTTGACCCCAGTGCCCCTTGTGCTGTCCTTGGACATCCCTGAGCAGAGCTCAGACTCCTCAAATCAAGATGTTCAATATATATATAAACCAGGACAGTGCTCTTCAAAGTTGTGTGTCCTGGTGGCATGTTGCCAAGAACAGGCTTTCAATACAGCATATTTACATCAAACTCGCCCAGAACCAGAAGCTTTCCCACACACGTTTTGCAGTCCAGCAAGCTAAAGCTGCTTTAAAAAAGGAACTGTCAATAATTTCTAATATGCATCATAAAAACAACTAAATTGTCCTTTTGATCCCTGAGAGTATGCTTTATTTGCCCTTGAAAGGAAAAATCCAGATACCCACTGTGCCTTTCCCTCTGATTTATGATGTGTTATTGTTACAGTGTTCAATAGCGGTCAATACCCAACTCCTGTACTGATGACTGCTCTCCCAGGCTGCTTTAGCTCTATCATGTGCTTTTATTTACCACCTGAGGCAAAAACATTTTAATTGGCTTAGGGAAGCCTGAACTCTCTTTTATCAATGACACATTCCATCAAAACAGAGCGGAGGCAGAAGCTGTGGCTGCTCTCCTGGTGCTGAAAAACAAAGGTTTGGGTTGAGGGCTCAGGTTCAGCAATAAATCTCTGCAGTGTAAATTGCTTAATCACTTTACTAGCAAGGGGAGAACATCTTAGGGTTGTTCTCCTGCTTCTTTTTCTTCTTTTTTATTTTTTAATTATAAGAAAACTTATAAACAGACTACTCTAACTCTCTAACTTTTCCATAGTTTTAACTTCATTCTGGACAAAATTATTCTGCAAACTAATCCTTGTAGATGACACCAAGCTGGGTGGCTGTGTCCATCTGCTAGGGGGCAGAAAGGCTTTGCAGCAGGACCTGGATAGGTGAGAGCCATGAATCAAAGCTCATTGGATAAAGTACAATAGGGCTAAGTGCCAGGTCCTGCACCTGGGCCACAACAACCCCATGGGGAGCTGCAGACTTGGGGATGTGTGGTTGGAAAGCTGCAGCTTGGAGAGGGGCCTGAGGGTGTTGGTTGGCAGTCACTGATCATGAGCCAGCAGTGCCCAGGGGGCCAAAAAAGCCAAAGGCATCCTGGCTGGGGTCAGAAGCAGGGTGGGCAGCAGGGCCAGGGAGGAGATCATCCTCCTGTGCTCAGCACTGGGGAGGCCACAGCTGGAGTGCTGTGTTCAGCTCTGGGCCCTCACTGCAGGAAGGACATTGAGGGCCTGGAGCCTGTGCAGAGCAGGGCAGTGAGGCTGAAGAAGGGCTTGGAGCCCCTGGGCTAGAGGAGGGGCTGAGGGAGCTGGGGGTGTTGAGGCTGGAAAAGAGGAGGCTGAGGGAGACCTCACTGATGACCTTGGAGGTCTCCTCCAAACAGATGTTTTCTGTGATTCTGTAAGGTCTGCACTGTATATCTACCAAAGCTCTAGAATATAACATTACATGGTTTAAAGGACTCTGAGGGCCAGAATGAAATCATGCCCCTTCTACTGATGTCAGGATGTTCTGTTCAAATTGCCTTTATATTAAACAGAGAGAGGACTGTAGTCAGCTTTGAAATAAGTTCTGTTGTTTACAGTGGTTACGAAAAACATCAATTTTTTCCTGATCAAAAATATACTTTGAAAAGAGCATTTGACTTTCACAGAATCACAGAGAACTTCTGGTTGGAAGAGACCTCCAGGCTCATCCAGTCCAACCCTCCATCCAGCACTGCAGGCTCAACACCAAACCATGTCCCTAAGCACCAGCTCCACACACTGCTGAAACACCTCCAGGGATGGGGACTCCAGCACTGCCCTGGGCAGAACATTCCAATGGCTGAGAACCCTTCCAGGGAAGAAAGATTTCCTGAGATCCAGCCTGAACCTCCCCTGGGGCAGCTTGGAACCATTTCCTCTGCTCCTGTGGCTTGCCACCAAGGAAAAGAAGCTGGGCCCCTCCTTCAGGGGGCAATGAGGTCTCCCCTCAGCCTCCTCTTCTCCACACTGACCAATCCCACTGAGCATTGTACTTCCTAAAAGTTATTTACTACACAGCATAACTACAGCACAGCAGTTCCACTCAATTACAAACCAGGGAATAAATCCATCAGTCTGTTTCTATCAATATGTTCAGCTGTGATCATTAATATTTTATATTTAAATAGAACAAGAATTGTAAGACACAAATATGTTTCCAGAGCTGATGAGCTCTTTTCTCTTGGCAGCTTAGGTTTGACACGCCTCCCACAGCCTGCCTGCTACACTTCCTGTTTATCCCAGAGTTTTTTCTGGGCAAGAGCTGCTGGTGGCACACAGGTGCTGACTGAGCAGCCAGGTGCTCAGTACCAGGTGCAACAGCAGCACTGGCAGTGGTTCCAAATGTACTCACAAGTGGAAGTTGTTCTTGTCTTCTCCTCAGGGAAGGGACTCTATTCAAATAGCAGGTGTCACAAAACTTCTCAAGAGTCATTAACCTTCTGAACTCAGCTCCACTCCGCCCATAATGTTTGAAATTAGTTTCAAGGATAAGGCAAGAAAGCTGGGAAAGGGTCTGGAGAACAGGGCTGGTGAGGGAGCCAGAGGGTGTTCAGGCTGGAGAAGAGAAGGTTCCAGGGAGACCTTATTGCTGTCTACAACTCCCTGAAAGGAGGTTGCAGTGAGGTGGGAGTGGGTCTCTTCTCCCCAGTCTCAGGTGATAGAAGGAGGGAAGGGTTAGGTCGGAGATGAGGAAAAAATCTCTTTGCTGCAAGAGTGGTCAGGGACTGGCATAGGCTGCCCAGGAAGGTGGTGGAGTCCCCATCCCTGGAGGTGTTCCACAAACGTTTGGCCATGGCACCTGGGAATGTGGTGGGGTTGGCCATGGTGGGATTGGGTTGCTGGTTGGACTGGATGAGCTTAGAGGTCTCTTCCAAATGAAACAATTCTATGGTTCTGTGACTCTAACACTTCTAGGGACAGCTGGAAGGAAAGATGTGCAGACAGGCCAAGAGAACAGCTCTTTAGGAGTTCAAGCTAAACAGAAATGACGAGAAGAGACTCCCAGGATCTGCAGCTTTCAGCTTGCACAGCAGTGCCTTGCTGCATCTCAGAGACCCTGCAGTGTCACCAAGAGGCACTGGAAAGGAATTCTGCTTCCCCTTACATCTGTAGTGCCTGCTCTGCCTCTTTGCTGCAGAGGGAACAAAGGCAAGGAGTCACCACTGCTGTGTTTTTTTACCATGCCAAGGCTTGTCGTGGTCTAATGAGCAGATATTGCTCTAGTGCTCCAAAAGGGGCAGAAGAATACTGCTCACACAAAGGGATTGGATAGGATTGAAAAGTTTAAATGGAAAACCCATTCATAAACTACTAAGCTACAGTAACACAGTGGTGAGCAGAGCAAAGTATATCAAATACAAAGAAATCCCCAGTCTGGGCTTAACACACAAGCTCATTAAGCCAAAGCTTTACACAAAACTCCCTTTACACCAGGCCTCCCAACTCAGACCAAAACCCCAGGGCTCTTCCTTTCCCTACCTGGGATTCACCATAAGCCCCAGGGCTCTTTCTTCCCCTCCCCCACAGTAGGCCCAAACAGGCACAATTGTGCAGGAAAAATTACTCAGGCCTTGAGGCCAGGGCCAAGCCCAGAGCCATCACAGGATTATAGGATGTTTGGGATTGGAAGGGACCTGTGCTGGAGTTTCCATCTGTTGCTCCTTGTCCTATCCCAGGGCACAAGTGAGCAGAGGCTCTCCCTGTCCCTTCCTTCCTGACCCCCACCTCTCAGCTATTGATAGACATTGATCAGATCCCTCTCAGCCTTCTCCTCTCCAGACTAAACAGCCCCAGGGCTCTCAGCCTCTCCTCCCCAGGCAGTGCTCCAGTCCCTTCAGCATCCTTGTAGCCCTCCCTTGGACTCTCTCCAGCAGATCCCTGTCCCTCTTGACCTGGGAAGCCCAGAACTGGATGCAATATTCCAGGTGAGGTCTCAGCAGGGCAGAGTAGAGTGGGAGGAGAACCTCCCTGGATCTGCTGGATACACTCCTCTGAATGCTCCCCAGGATCCCATTGCCCTTCTTGGCCACCAGGGCACATTGCTGTGCCATGCAGAACTTGTTGTCCATCAGGATATCCATCCTCCCCCCCTGCCACATACAGCCCAGGTAAGGTAGCTCACTGCATCCAAGGAGAAGAGAGGGAAGGAAAAAGAAAGGGAGAATAACTCTGCAGCCAGCTTTATAGGGGTGCAGGATTTATGGGAAGAGATACAGTTTGCTGTGCCCACCCACTGGGTTGGACACTCTGGGCACTGGAGGGCTCAACTCTTTGGCTTCTTTTTGAAGGCACCCAGCCTAAACTGCCACAGGCTGATATAAGAGGATGTTTTTCATGCTTGTGAAAATCTTACTGGGAAAGAGTCTGTAAGGTCTTTATTGAAAATACTTCTTAAATGTATTTCAATGTCTTACAGAATCACAGAATTAACCAGGTTGGAAAAGCCCTTGGAGATCATCAAGTCCAACCTATCACCCAGCACCATCTAATCAACCAAACCATGGCACCAAATCATACCATCCAGTCTGATTTTAAACACTTCCAGGAACTCCACCACCTCCCTGGGCAGCACGTCCCAATGGCCAATCTCTCTTCCATGGAAGAATTTCTTCCTCACATCCAGCCCAAACCTCCCCTGGTGCAGCTTGAGATTGTATCCTCTCCTTCTGTCACAGGATGCCTGGGAGAAGAGACCAACCCCCACCTGGCTACAACCTCCCTTCAGGTAGTTGTAGACAGCAATGAGGTTTCCCCTGAACCTCCTCTTCTCCACGCTTGAGAAACACTCCAAAGCACACTGCAGGACATGGTGCTTCCAAACCTGAGCCTAACTTTCAACCAGCCAGTAAGAATTGCTTTGCACTGAGTCCTGATGCTTCTCAAGAACCTATAATCTTAATTTTGACATCCCAAAACTTAGAGTCAAGCAGGGAAAGCAAACCCTGTAGACCATGCCTGCAGCATGGTGAGGTCTAGAGACAAAAAGCAAAGCAGCTGTGACATTTCCTAATGTGGGAAACATCTGGCAGGTTGTTTCAGTTTGTACCTACACAAATCCAGGTTAAATGAGGGCCTTGTAAAAAGTTCTGTCATTTCCTACAGGGCCTGGCTGGTCTGATATCACACTTTGTGAAAACCAGCTGAGGCCCCATGATTTACACTGTTTTTTTCCCCATGTTATTTATTACACTGAATGCTTTGGATATACAGCAGAGATATATAATATTCATCTCTGGATTGTTTAAAGTTAGGGCATTATTTCTTAAATTCTATTCCCTTTCTTTCCCTTTGTTTATCGGGTGCCATAAATTCTTACTGCTTCCCTTCCCTCATTTTACAAGGTAGAAACTGTACTTAATGCCTCATCTTATGGGTATAAAACTGGAAGCTGATGGAGTACACTGTTATGATTTATCCATCCTCACCCAGAGCTGTCTGTGTCTTTAATCCCATGGTGAGGCTATAATGTCTCCAAAACTACCATTTATTTCTGAACAGAATTGAGACAAGAAATACATAATTTGGGGGTGAAGAAAAACATCACAAGAAAACCAAGAAAGACTAAAACCAGCTCAATTATCAACATGCAGCAGGCAGCCTGTCTGTAATCAGACTTCAGGCTTGACTACAGGTTGTGCACTGGTTTTGCCTTGGTGCTTCTCCTCTCTGGAGCATTAGCCTGGGGGAACAAAGATAAGCCCATAACACAAACCTCTATTTTCATGCCTTCAAGTGCCAGCTGTCAGAGGGGGAAATCTCAAAGGCTGGTAATTTTCCTGCTATTAATGGGGTGGGAAGGCACCAAAAGACTTCAACTTAAGTAGCGAACTGCTAAGTTGTTAATCAAAGCACTAATGTGTAGCTTATACCATCTCTGTACACAGCTGCTGACTCAAGGCAGTTCAGCTTCAGTAAAGTTGCTTCACCTGTACACTGAAGGTAAGCCTTCAAAAATATTAGTAGGTTTCTCTTAGCAGCAGGAATACACAGAACCATCATCATCATCACCACCATCATCAACACAATTAGCCTGGGAATCAGAAGTTACAGAAAAGCCCTCTAGTTGGACTGAGAGGAGCAAAAAGTCTAGTTTAGAGCTGGATCATCATTGGTGTGAGCAAAGAATTACATGATGTGGTGATCTGCAGCAAGGAAGTGAATGCAATTCCTGGCCAGTTCTTATAAGAGAAAGGAAGGTATCAGATGAAATTCTGAGAAGGCACAGAGAAGGTGAAATCAACATGATTTTGGTCATGCATTTCTAAGACTCAAGTAACATACTATGCAAATGGAAATCACAGGCTCACAGGATGTTTGGGGTTGGAAGAGATCTCTGCAGATCTTCTAGTCCAACGCCCTGCCAGAGCAGGACCATAGAACCCAGCACAGGTCACACAGGAACACATCCAGACAGGGCTGGAAAGGCTCCAGGAAGGAGACTCCTCAACTTCTCTGGGCAGCCTGCTCCAGTGCTCTGTGACCATTACAGTCAAGAAGTTCTTCCTCTTGTTGAGGTGGAACCTCCTGTGCTGTAGTTTCCATCCATTGCCCCTTGTCCTATCCCAGGGCACAAGTGAGCAGAGCCTGTCCCTGTCCCTTCCTTCCTGACCCCCACCCCTCAGCTATTGATAGACATTGATCAGATCCCCCTCAGTCTCCTCTGCAGACTGAACAGCCCCAAGACTCTCAGCCTCTCCACACCAGGCAGTGCTCCAGTCCCTTCAGCATCCTCATATCTCTCTGTTGGACTCTCTCCAGCAGATCCCTGACCCTGTGGAAATGGGGATCCCAGGTGGGCCCTCAGAAGGGCATATGGGGAGGAGAACCTCCCTGGATCTGCTGGACACACTAATTTCTTCCTCTTTCACTTTAGTTGTTTCATCTTTATATTGTCTCCCGCAAAATTAAACTTCATTGGCCTTCTGCTTTCCAAACATGAGCAGGGACAGATCTCTCCTGCCCTAGCTCATACACTGCCTTAGCCCTCACACATTCAATGACTACCATGTCATGAAGTCCTTACAAAGAATCATTAGGTTGGAAGGAACCATGGGAGAACATCTACACCCAACCCCCTGCTCAATGCAGATCCATCTAGATCTAGCTGCTGAAGGCAGTGGTCAGCTGAGTTTCAATCTATGCCAGTATCTGTCTGCTCTCAGGCAAAAGGTTCCCCTTGCATTGGGTAGAGTTTCTTGTGTTCTAACTTCTGGTCACAACCTTTTGTCCTCCCTCTGTGCTTCTCTGAGAAGAGTCTAGCTGTGTTTCCTCACATGCAGCAATCAGATCCCCACTACTGCAAAGAAATCTCAGTCTCTACTTGTACCACATGCTCCAGCCCCCTTCAGCATCTCAGTGACCCTCTGATGCACTTGGTCCACTACGTCAATGTCTTTTCTGTGCTGGGGAGCCCAGGAGAAGGGCGACCAAGCTGGAGAAGGGTCTGGAGAACAGGGCTGGTGAGCAGCAGCTGAGGGAAGTGGGGGTGTTCAGACTGGGGAAGAAGAGGCTGAGGGGAGACCTCATTGCTCTCTACAACTCTCTGAAAGGAGGTTGGAGCCACGTGGGGGTTGGTCTCTTCTCCCTAGTCTCAGGTGATAGAAGGAAAGGAAATGGTCTCAAGTTGTACCCGGGAAGGGTTAGTTTGGAGATTAGGAAAAAGTTCTTTGCTGCAAGAGTGGTCAGGGATTGGAACAGGCTGCCCAGGGAGGTGGTAGAGTCCCCATCCCTGCAGGTGTTCAAGAAATGCGTGACCATGGCACTTGGGGCCATGGTTTGGTGGCCATGGTGGGGTTGGGTTGCTGGTTGGACTAGATGAGCTCAGAGAGCTTTTCCAACCCACACAATTCTATGATTCTGTGATGCCCTTCAAAATTCAACGAAAGGGGTCAGGATTTCCATTTACTCTGGCAGTGTAAAAGCTTCTCATGGAAATGCCACAATGCTGGAAGCTCAGAGGTGCAAAATTCAGGGTATGAATCCTCGTTACTAATTGGCAATGGATGTAAGCTACAGCACAGGAGGCTCCACCTCAACAAGAGGAAGAACTTCTTCATTGTAATGGTCCCAGAACACTGGAGCTGGCTGCCCAGAGAGGTTGTGGAGTCTCCTTCCTGGAGCCTTTCTAGCCCTGTCTGGATGTGTTCCTGTGTGACCTGTGCTGGGTTCTATGGTCCTGCTCTGGCAGGGGGCTGGACTGGGAGATCTCCAGAGGTCCCTTCCAACCCCTGACATCCTGTGAGCCTGTGATCCTGTGCCAGAAATGAACAGATTTATTCACTGCAATACACAAATTGTTACCATGTTAAGCTGCACATCAGCTTTTCAATGTCCTGTGGAAAGGTGACAGCCCCCAAATGCTCCTCATGTGATCCATCGCAGCACAAACTTAAATTCACAGCTCCTGACAAGCTCTGGAGTTTTGCTTTCAGTTGCACTGCTCCAGAATGAAGCCATCAAGGAAAGAGGAGAGTTGCCCTTGGGTATCTCTGTACATAGGTGATGGCAGTGAAGGCAGCATGGTTTGTGAAGGAAAAAAAATTTGGTGATGTGATGGTAGAAAGGAATGGACTTTGAAGCTCATTGATAGGAGCTTCACATCACACTGGCCTGTAGAGCACCATGTAAGAATGTAGCGTGTGTCAGAGTGCAGCGCAGGCTCTGACACCACCAGCTTCATACAATTCAATAAAAATATTTCAGCTTCAACCCTTTCCAGTGACTCAACAAGATGCTTGGCTATCAGACTGTCTCCTCTGTTTTCCTCAGTTGCCTCAGTCCTGTAGATTCCTCTGTGGGTTGTTTTTCCTCACCAGTAGAGCTAGCAGCGGTCCCAGTGGTGTGCTGAACAAGCAGCTCTCTGCTTAGCCTTCCTTTGCAGTAGTTTTCTAAAAGCAGGTCATACCCCTGGAAAAGGGAAACATAACCCCATGTCCAGCAAGGGAAAGAAGGATGGCCCAGGGAACTATAGAGCAGGCAGTCTCACCTCTGTGCCCAGTAAGATCACGGAGCAGATCCTCCTGGAGGCACTGATGAGACAGCGGTGATTTGGTACAACCAACACTGCTGCACCAAGGGCAAATCCTGCCTGACAAACCTGGTGGCCTTCTGTGACAAGGTCACAACATCAATAGATGAGGGGAGAGCAACTGGCATTATTGACTTGGACCTGAGCAAAGCCTTCCACACTGTCCCACACCACATCCTGGGCTCCAGGCTGGTGCAGTCCGGGTTTGATGGGTGGTCCACTGGGTGGATACAGAACTGGCTGGATGGCTGCACCCAGAGAGTGGCTGCCAATGGCTCCATGGCCAAGTGGAGTCCCTCAGGGATCACTACTGGGACCAGTCTTGTTCAACATCTTTGTTGATGACATGGACAGAGGCATTGAGTGCACCCTCAGCACCAAGCTGTGTGGTGCTGCTGACAGGCTGGAGGGAAGGGATCCATCCAGAGGGACCTGGACAGTCTGCAGAGCTGGGACCAGGACAACCTCATGAGGTTCAATAAGACCAAGAGCAAGGTCCAGCAGCTGGGTCAGGGCAATCCCAGGCACTGATATAGGCTGGGCAGGGACTGGCTGGAGAGCAGCCCTGAAGAAAAGGCCTTGGGGGTGCTGGTGGAGAAGCTCAACAGGAGCCAGCAGTGAGCACTTGCAGCCCAGAGAGCCAAGCAGAGCCTGGGCTGCAGCAAGGGAAGTGTGGCCAGCAGGGCCAGGGAGGGGATTCTCCCCCTCTGCTCCACTCTGCTGAGACCACACCTGGAGCTCTGTGCCCAGTTCTGGAGCCTCTGTTACCTAAAGCTATTTAGTGTATTTCAAAGAGTCAGAAAGTAAGTAAGAAGAGAAATAAGTTCAGACCTTTCTGGAATTGGTAGTTTCACAAAACCCAAAGATAATTTTATTTAGACTGAACAGGGAAAGTTTCTTCTTTCCAACTAATGGCAAAATTTTACACTAACCCTTTCTAGTACCTGCAGTTATAGTCCATGAGGAGCATAAATCATTCCAAGTATTTCATCTTGGGAATAGTTTGGTTAAACTAACAGAGGACTGTGGTGTTGAGGAAACGCTCCTGTTCAGCAACACAGTTTTTAACTAAGAGGGGGATGTGGTATTGAGGACATATTCCTATATCATCTAGACAGTTCTAGAACACAATCACCTCTTGATGCTTTGATGGCTATCAATGTCTGCTGGCAGGAATGACAGGAGAAAGGGCAGACAGCTTTATTAGTCTTTATTCTATTGTTATAAAGAAAGTACAAGAATGGGAAGCAGACAAAAATGTCAGCATCATTTTGCAGGTGGAAAAATAGAAAAGAAAAAAAATCACTAATAAAGCAGTTTCTATGCTGCACTCAAGAGTGGAGGCTGTCAGTAAAAATGGCAGCAGGACGTGAAAGAGGAAGAAGTCATGGCTGCTGTGGGAAGCCATCAGTCTGAAATCCTTCACTTTGCCTGGTGCAAAGCAGAGGTTCAGCTGCTATAAATCAGCAAAGCTCCCTGACCCTTAATTCTTAACCACAGCATTGTGCTGGGGATGGGTTGGGGTTTTTTGCACTGAGTTCAGTTCAAGGCAGTAGCTTTCTTCTAGCTATTCTAAGAGCTTCCACACCCTCTAGTGGGCAAGGAATCTTTACTCAGGGATGGTAAATTGGTAACTTCAGTGTTTGGAAGCAGCCACTGCTTGCACTCTTTCAAAAGGTCAAGCTGGGCTGCATGACTGACAGGCTGGGAGAATCCTCTCTTGAACACTCAGTCACCTTCTGAGGGTGGGGATTACATTAAGAACTGAGGAGGGTCTCAACTAAGACAAAACCATTCTGAAGGGCTCTCCTGATGGGCCACCTACAGCACCTGCCCAGGGGTGTGGGGGACAGTGGGAGGCAAAGAGGGTCAGAAGCCACTGGGCACTGACCCCTGCAGACACAGGAAAGACCTCCTGGAATGTGACAAGGGTGTGGGGCAGGGGGAGCTGTGATAAAAAGTATAAAAACTCCTGAGTTATGCCTGCCTGGAAAGAGAGAACCCTCACTGGAAACACTGCACACTGGAGAGAGAACCCTCACTGGAAACACTGCATGCTGGAGCCATCACAAGCTGAAGGGACTCAGCAGCACCCTCCTCCAGCATCCTTCCTGCTGAAGACAGGAAAGAACCCTGGGGTGGTAATTATCTCTCTCCACCACTCCTGCCCTCTATCTCCCCTTTTCCTTCCTTTCTCTGTTTCATTTACTCTATTCTCTAATAAGTAGTCTCACCTCGATACTGGCCTCGTTTGTGCCTCAGTTTTGCTTACAGGCATATTTAAAAGAACCTCCTTCCCAACTTTCAGACCAAGACACAGGTGCTCAGTGGATGCACTGAGGTGTGCCCAATCTGGGAGGATGCAGAGAGCCCCAGCACTTACTGCAGTGTGGCAGCCTTCAGTGGAGAGGAAGCAGGAATTAATTTTCCAATGCAAACCCCATCTCAAACCACTTCTGAGGCAACTGACTCATGACCTCCCTTTTTCTTTGCACCTTACACCCATGACTGCCTTTGCTTTGGTCAGCACAGTGAGTAACACCCAAGGCAGTCATCTCTTTTCCAGCCTAGAAAGCCCCAATTCTCTCAGCCTTCCCTCCTAAGGGAGATGCTCCAGTCCCCTACTGACACCATTTGTAACTCATACCATTTGCAGGAGTGAGGCTAATGATCCCAGTGCTATTCCAAAATGATTTCCTAATGCTTTCCCCAGCCAGCACATGGCAGATTGCTCCTGTTGGCAGGCATGCCCCAAGCTGCTGCCTTGTTTGTAGATTTGTTGGGTTTTATTTGCCCACATTCAACTCCACGTGCTGTGAGCCAGACAAATCAGGATGGGTCAAATGGCTTTGCACCTTGTGTCTCTCATGCCTGCCTTTGGTCAGCACAGACTCACAGAATGTTAGGGGCTTGAAGGCACCTTGAAAGCTCATCCAGTCCAAACCCCCTGCCAGAGCAGGATCACCCAGGGCAGCTCACACAGGAACACATCCAGGCAGGCGTTGAATATCTCCAGAGAGGGAGACTCCACAGCCCCCCTGGGCAGCCTGTTCCAGGGCTCTCTCACCCTCACAGGGAAAAAAATTCTTCCTCCTGTTTCCATGGAACTTCCTATGCCTTAACTTCCACCATTGCTCCTTGTGCTGCAATTGGGCATCACCCAGCAGAGCCTGGCTCCAGCCTCTGGGCACTCCCCCTGCACATCTTTATCAGCAGCAATGAGCTCACCCTCAGGCTCCTCCTCTCCAAGCTCCAGAGCCCTCAGCTCCCTCAGGCTCTCCTTGTGAGGAAGATGTTCCACTCTGTGCTGGACTCTCTCAAGCAGTTCCCTGAGGTCCTTCTTGAGCTGAGGGGCCCAGAACTGGACACAATATTCCAGATGTGGCCTCAGCAGGGCAGAGTAGAGGGGCAGGAGAACTTCTCTTGAGCTACTCCCCACAGCCCTTCTAATGCACCCCAGGATGCCCTTGGCCTTCTTGGCTCCAAGAGCACATTGCTGGTTCATGGTCAACCTCCCATCCACCAGGAACCCCAGGTCCTCTTCCCCTTCCCTGATCTCCAACAGGTCAGTCCCCAACCTATACTCAAATCAGGCTTTCTCACACCTGCATTCCAAGTTTATGCAAGAAACCAGCTATAACAGAGGTACAGAGCAGGCAGCAGCTGGTGAGACATCTCAAACATTTCTACACAACTGTAAAATTAAAAAGACAGTTTCAAACCACCACACTCCACCCCTTCTAAATAATTCCATTGGCTGCTACTACTTTCCAGCTAATCTAAAACAATATCTACAATGAGCGAATGAAGACCATAGTCCATTCCAGCTATCTCAGATGTAGATGATTCAAAAGAGTCAAATCACAGGAAAAACAGCAAACAGCTTGTTCCAGACCAAGAATGATGTTACGTGCAGTTGCATGAGGAACTGGATAAGTTTCCAGCCATCCAGTGCTTGCCTCTACCATAGTCAGCACATACTGCTTACCAGATGGAGAACGAGGTAGAGTGATGTAGTCAATCTGCCAGGCTTCACCATACTTGTACTTGGACCATCGGTCACCGTACCACAAGGGCTTGATCCGCTTTGCCTGCTTAATAGCAGCACAAATGTCACAGTCATGGATGACTTGTGTGATAGCATCCATGGAAATGTCAATGGATCTGTCACGAGCCCATCGGTAGGTTGCATCTCTGCCTTGATGTCCTGACGAGTCATGGGCCCACCGAGCTAAGAACAGCTCACCTCGGTGTTTCCAGTCAAGATCAGGATCAGGATCAGAGTTTGTGTCCACCTGGAAAACTCTTGCAGCTAGATCTGCCTGATGGTTGTGGTGGTGTTCTTCAGTAGCTTTGCTCTTAGGAATGTGAGCATCGATGTGTCTCACTTTCACTGGGATTCTCTCAATACGAGCAGCAATGTCTTGCCACAGATCTGCAGCCCAGATAGGCTTTCCTTTCCTCTGCCATCCATTCTTTTTCCAGTCTTTCAGCCAACCCCACAAGGCATTGGCTACCATCCATGAGTCGGTGTAGAGATAAAGCTTTGGCCATCTCTCACGTTCAGCTACATTAAGAGCTAGCTGGACAGCTTTTACCTCTGCACATTGACTGGATTCTCCTTCTCCATCTCTCGCTTCTGCAACTCTGCGCGTTGGGCTCCACACTGCAGGCTGACTAAATCATCATTCTCAGCGTGGCTGCTCCTGTCAATCTCTTGTCCTTGCATTCCTCCTTATGCATTCCTACAATGTCACCAGTGTGTGGTACTTCAGCAGAACACACTGCAGACACCAAGGTGCCACAGGCACAAGTAGCTCACAGCCTCTTGCAGAAAGGGTGTCAGTGTGAAAGCAGACAGGGTTTTCAGCTGCCTCTGTGAAAAGAGATGAAACAATGAATGTTCCTGGCAGATTTAAAGGACACAATGCCACAGAGCAAGAAACAGATCTTTCACAAGAATGAAACCAACAGTAGCACTCATATGAACACTTAAGGAGACAACACAGTAGGTAAGGGGAGGGAAATCAAACAGAAGGCAAAGTGTCATTGGACATAGACACTGTGGGTGAGAAGGTGAGAGCATGAAGGGAGGAGTAGCACTGTCAGGTGTTGCATAGAATCACAGAATTGTTTTGGTTGGAAAAGCCCTTCCAAGTCACCCAGTCCAACCATTCCCTAACTCTACCAAGGCTGAGGCTAAACCATGGCCCTCGGCACCACATCTCTGCCTCTTGGAAACACCTTCATGGATGGGGACTCAACCATGATCCTTGGGAACCTGTTCCAGTCTTTGAGAACCCTTTCAGGGAAGCAGTTTCTTCTAATATCCAACCTAAACCTTCCCTGGGGCAATGTCTCATTCTATCACTTGCTACTAGGGAGAAGAGAACCCCAACCTGGCTCCAACCTCCTTTCAGGGAGCTGTACGGAGCCAGAAGTTCTCCCTTCAACTTCCTCTTATCCACACTAAACACCCCCAGCTCCCTCAGCCACTCCTCCCCAGCCCTATTCTCCAGACCCTTCCCCAGTTTTGTTGCCCTTCTCTTGGGCTCCAGCCCCTCAATGTCCTTCTTGAAGTGAGGCCTCAAAACTGAATCCAGAATTTGAGGTGTGGCCTCACCAGTGCCCAGTACAGGGGCACCATCACCTCCTTGCTCCTGCTGTCTACACCTTTGCTGATCCAGGCCAGGATGCTGGCCTTCTTGGCCACCTGAGCATACACTGGCTTGAATGCAGCTGGCTGCTGACCAGCTGAAAGACCTCCAGGTCTTTCTCTGCCAGGCTGTTTCCAGCCACTCTGCCCCAAGCCTGGAGAAATGCATGGGGTTGTTGTGACCCACATGCAGGACCCAGCACTTGGCCTTGTTGAATCTCATACAACTGGCCTTGGCCCATCCATCCAGCCTGGTCAGGTCCCTCTACAGAGCCTTCCTCACCTCCAGCAGATCAGCTCCCACCCAACTTGGTGTCATCTGCAAACTCACTGAGGAAGCCTTGATGCCCTCATCCAGATCAATAAAGACACTGACCACAAACTGCTCCCAGCAGTGAGCCCTGGGGAGCACCACTTGTGCCTGGCCACCAACTGGAGGTAACTCCAATCCCCACAACTCTTTGGGTACAGCCAGCAGCCAGTTTTGTACCCAGGAAAGCCTCCACCCACCCAAGCCATGAGCAGCCAGATTCTCCAGGAGGATGCTGTGGCAGACAGTGTCCAAGGTTTTACTAAAGCCCAGATAAAAGCCTGTCCCATACCCAGCAGCATGGGTTCATGAGGGGCAGGTCCTGCTTGCCCAGCCTGATCTCCTTCTATGATCAGGTGCCTCACAGAACAGAAACACCCAACTGCAAAGCAGATTTTCGAGGGCCAGGCTGCCTGAGTGAAGGCTTTTGACTCATTAACTGGGATTTTAATATGAAAGTTGACATCCCTCAATGTGTGAAATAGGAAAATCAAATCCATGCTAAACAGCTCTGACTGTGTTCCTCAGTGTTCTTCCCAAATCATGCTAAATGTCATGTAGAAGGCAGGGACGGCCTGGGCTGAGGCATAAAACCTATCTCAGGACTCTGCCTCTGGCACTGGGAAGTGCACCTGCCACTGGCACTGGTACCAGGGGCAGCAAGAGGGGGTGCAGCATGTCCAGCAGCAGCTGAGACCAGGGCAAAAGACAGAGACATGGCTGGTCACCAGGCTGTGCTCCTGTTCCTCCATCCGAGCCAGGGACACCCTTCTGGATGAGAATGGTGCCTGCAATCCACAGCTGGACCTTTGCTGCATTACAGCCAGAGCCACTGAAAAGCTTTGCAGCTCCCACTGTGTCTGGTCTGACCCAGGATTAGTTAATCCTGAGCCCATCTTTGCTAACATTTCTGTTCTCTCACAGCTACAGCCAAGGTTTGTGTCTGTGTGTCAGGTGTGACCCAGGATTTGTCACCCTGAGAGCACCTTACAGGCAATGCCTTTCTCACCAGCAATCCCCAACTTGTTGCATCTGGGAACAATGAGACCATTTGATTGCTTTAACTGCTTGAGCTGTGTCCACTTTTGAGTGGAGGCAAAAGTGCCAAATATTTGCAGCAGGAGTGGTGAGCTGAGACAGGCAGACACTGGTTTCTTGTCAGCCATACACCAAGTGAGCACATAAGGATAATTCATAGATTCATAGGATGGTTTGGGTTGGAAGGGACCTTAAAGCTCATCCAGTTCCAACCCCCTGCCATGGGCAGGGACACCTCCCACCAGTCCAGGTTGCTCAAGGCCTCATCCAGCCTGGCCTTGAACACCTCCAGGGAGGCGACACCCACAGCCTCCCTGGGCAGCCTGAAATAACAGATGTGTAAAGGTTGCCTGTCTCTGACAGATCCTTTCATATGAAAACAATAGGGAATCCTATTGGCAGGGGAAAACAATCAAGAAGTTTGTCCTTAAACACCATGGCAATACCATGGTGGCTTGCAAAAAGTGAACTGATGACTGCTGCTAAAGCAGGCCACTCTCTGTCAGACTCCTTTTACACCTACCCTGGGGAATCTCACATGAAACGCAAGAGGGAGCAGAACCATTATGTGCTGATGTACCTTCTGCTACTGACACAGCAGAGTTGACTCTGAGCTTTCTGCACAGCCTAGTCCTGAGCCAGGAGCTGCCCAGGGCAAAAGGACACAGAAGATCTTTTAGCCCTTCCCAAGAGTAAATAAAACTGTTCCATGCTGGATTGGAACTTTAAATGGAAATTCTATTTACAAATATAGACAAAAGGCATTCACATAAAAGGAAGACATTCACAAACTAGGTTCAGTCCTTCACCTGAGCCTACCAGGACAGAACCTTCCAGAAGCCTCCACCCCGCTCAGCCTCAGCAGCCCAGGAGCAGCCAAACTGCTCCCCCCCAGCCCCAGGCCTGCCACAGGCTTCCCTGTAGTGGAGCTGGGAATTGGCTGCCAAGAGAAAGTCTCTGCCCCACACACCAGAGGAGAACAGCACAGGGCCTCTGTGACTTTGTGTTGCACTCTAGAGAAGGTCCAAGTCCACTGTATCAGTAGGATGCTAGGTGTCCAAAGAGCAGGTGGACAACCAAACACTTGTGTGCTGTGGTTCCAAGGCCCTTTTCCAGCCCACCACAATAATAAGGGAGTTTGTATACAGCAATGGTGCCTGGTGCTGTGGGGTTTGTTCTGGGGGGTGTTGAGGTAATTTATAGAAGGGAGTGAACAGAAAAGGGAGTTGTAGAAAACTTTAAATGCGATACTCAACCAATGTCAGAATTTAGTTACACACCACTGGGATTCCTCTGGAGCTGGCCAAACCCAGCAGCATCTATCACTAGACCTGTTCTCCTACCAACCAAGCCAGAAAAGTCATTTTCAAAGACAAGACAAAGCCAACTCTGTGTAAAGAACTTAACTTTATTGAATTAGTCTGGCTAAAATGTACAATAATCTGTAAGGTGAATCACTGTCTGTCACCAGTCAGGAACAGCAAGCCCACAAACTCTCAGTTAATCCCAAAACTTCCATCAATAGGATTTAATCCTTAAAATAACTAATTAAAACGAAAGCCGTCAAACCACCCTGCAGAGATAGTGATCAGCATTTCACAAATAAAATAAAAATAAAATGAGAGAGACCACAACTGTGTCCAGTTTGGGGCTCCCCAGTTCAGGAGAGACAGAGACCTGCTGGAGAGAGTCCAACAGAGAGCCAGGAGGATGCTTAGGGGACATGAGCATCTCCCCTCTGGGCTTGGAACTGGATGAGCTTTAAGGTTCCTTCTAATCCAAACTATTCTATGATCCTAATTAGGACATAGGGCTTGTTTTAAATAATCAAAAGAAAACACTGCTTGTTGTGTTGTTGTCTCTATGAAGAGAGACTGAGAACCCTGGGGCTGTTCAGTGTGGAAGAGAGAAGGCTGAGAGGGATCTGATCAATGTCTATCAATAGCTGAGGGGTGGGGGTCAAGTGGAGGGGGCCAGGCTCTTTTGGTGGTACACAGCAATAAGTCAAGGAACAATGGAGACAAACTGTAACAGAGAAGGTTCCACCTCAACATGAGGAGAAACTTCTTTGCTTGGAGGGTTCTGGAGCCCTGGAGCAGGCTGCACAGAGAGGTTGTGGAGTCTCCTCCTCCTGAGACTTTCCAAACCCACCTGGATGTGCTCCTGTGCAGTAGTCTTTTGCCAGGGTGTTGGACTGGATGATCTCTAGAGGTCCCTTCCAACCTCTAACATTCTATGATCCTATGAAAATAAAAATGAATAATATTATTATCATCATTATTGTCATTATTTTTATACTACTACTAATAATAATAATTATTATTACTACTACTATTATTATTTCAGAAGGAAAAAAGCAAACTTGCCTGTTAAGTCACCAAACCAACCACACGATGGCAGTCCAACATTAAAACAAAAGAGGGGGGGAAAGAACATATTAGAGGAAGTATTTGCAAAACTCCTTCAGATCTGATCAGGATATACAGAAGCAATGCTGTAGAGCAGTGATTTTTATTCTTGATTTTCATACCTCTAAACATTTTGTGGTAAAGAGAAGTCTGCTGGTTTATTTTAATTTATAGCACAGTTCAGACCTTTCAGAGCCCACAGAAATCAGCTTTAAACACCACCGCTTCATGGTTTTAGAAGACTTTGTCCCTGAGTTTGTGTGCTGATTTGCACCCTGTATTCAGACTCCAACCCAAACAGCTTCTGAATTACAGGATGTATGGCAACATCTAGCAGGAACAACAGCAGGCACCAGGACAGGTTAGAGGCTGTCCTGCTGGAGAGCAGCTCCATGGAGAAAGGCCTTGAAGTGCTGGTGGGCAGCAAGTTCTGCCTGGGACAGCAATGTGTCCTTGTGGCCAAGAGAGCCAATGGCAGCCTGGGGTACAGCAAGAGAAGCGTGGCCAGCAGGGCTGGGGAGGTTCTGCTCCCCCTCTGCTCTTCCCTGCTGAGACAATGAATACACACTGGAACAGAGAAGGATTCACCTCAACATGAGGAGAAACTTGTTTGGTGTGAGGGTGCTGGAGCCCTGGAGCAGGCTGCCCAGAGAGGTTGTGGAGTCTCCTGCTCTGGAGACTTTCCAACCCCACCTGGATGTGTTCCTGTGTGACCTGCCCTGGGTGACCCTGCTCTGGCAGGGGGTTGGACTCCATGACCAGCGTCATCCCTCTTACACCTAGTATTAAAGACCTGCAAGCAATAGATACTAACTACAAGAAAATCTGTACTTCAGTGCACAACTAATTCAAAACACACAAAAGCTAACAAGAAGGTGCCTGCTATTATGGGATAGACAGAAGATGACTTTATTGGTATGCCTTTAATTCACATTAAATTCCCTTCACTTCTTTGTTCTTTCTGCTAAAAACCAATGTGTCCATTATCAGTTCCAGTGATGCAAATCCAGAATCCACTCTGTTAATCAACACTGCCTGGTCAGCAGTTATTCACAAAATGCTTAATTGTGCAAGGATTTGAAAAGGCTGAAAAACGAAAGTCCAACCTCACCACCTTCTGATTGGTTTCATACAATGGTCTGGGTTGGAAGGGACCTCTAAAGCTCATCCAGTCCAACCCCTCTGCACTCAGCAGGGACATCCTCCCCCAGATTAGGTTGTCCAGAACGCTCTCCAGCTTCACCTTGAAGATCTCCAGGGATGGGGCCTCAACCACCTCCCTGGGCAACCTGTTCCAGTGTTCCAGCAGCCTCCTGGTGCAGAACTTGTTCCTCACATCCAATCTCAATCTGCTCTGCTCTAGTTTGAAGCCATTGCCCCTGGTCCTGTCCCTGCAGGCCTTTGCAAACAGTCTCTCTGCAGCCTTCTTGTAGTCCCTTCTTTCCCCTGGAGCCTTCTCTTCTCCAGGCTGAACACCCCCAGCTCCCTCAGCCTGTCCTCATAGCAGAGCTGCTCCAGCCCCCTGAGCATTTTCAGGGTATGCCATGGCATAAAATTTACAAACACCCTGATAGTGGCTCTGTTCACACAATTCAGCACACAATTCACTATGCTCAGCCTCCAGAGGTCTGTGATGACATGGGTGAGGACAACATCCCAGCTCCGTTTCATCTGGACACCACATAAGGATTCCAGGTGGCACATGCACTAGCTTGTAGAAACTGAAAACCTTTAGAGTGAAATGATTTTTTTCTGAGTCAACATCCTTAATTCAGTTTTGTCACAGGTAATGCTCATCACTGCCCTGAAGAGTTTGGTTTCACAAGTCCCTGCTAAGACTTTAGGAAGGTCAAAGCATTCCCCCTCTGAGGAGTGAGATTGGAGAGCTGTTGGAGAAGGCTGAGATACTCAATAACCTTTTGCCACACTCTTCACTGGCAATCTTACTCACCCCTCCCAAGTTGATGGACCACTAGGTGAGGGCCAGAAGGGTGATGACCACCTGAGGAACCTGAGCATACACAAGTCTGTTGGACTTGATGACCTGATGGCACCCCAGAGTCCTGAGGGAATTGGCTCATGGAGTTGCCAAGCCACTCTCCATGACATTGGAACAGCCCTGGCAGTCAGGTGCAGTCCCGGAGACTGGGAGAAGGAAACATCCACCCATGTGGATCCATCCATCCATCTCCAAAAAGGTGGAGAGGAGAACCATGGGAACTGCCAACCTGCCAGCCTCACCTCTGTGCCTGGGAAGAACATGGAACAGATGCTCCCAAGAGCTCTGCTAAGGCCCATGGAGGACAGGGAGATGATTGGAGACAGCCAGCAGGGCTTCACCAAGGGCAGGTCCTGCCTGACCAACCTGGTGGCTTCCTACAAGGGAGTAACTGCAGCAGTGGGCAAGGGAAGGGCCATGGATGTCACCTAGCTGGACTTCTGCAAGGCCTTTGACACAGTCCCCAACACCTTTCTAGGCTGAAGAGATGTGGATGTGATGTGTGGATTGCTTGGTGGGTAAGCAGCTGCCTCGATGGTCTCCTCCAAAGGGTAGTGACCAATGGCTCCATGTGCACAAATGGTGTCCCTCAAGGGTCTGTCCTGGGACCAGTGCTGTTCAGTATCCTCATCAGTGCTACAGTGGGATCAGGGCAGCCTCAGCAGGTCTGCAGATGGCACCAAGCTGAGTGGTGCAGCTGATATGCCAGAGGCAGGAGATATCACCCAGAGGGACCTGGACAGGCTGGAGGTGAGCTCAGGTGAAATTCATGAGGTACAATAAGGCCAAGTGCAAGGTCCTGCACCTAGGTTGGGGCCATCCCTGATATCAATCCAGGCTGGGGGTGATGAGATTGCGAGCAGCCCTGCAGAGAGGGACTTGGGGGTGCTGGTGGGGGAGAAGCTGGACAGGAGCCAGCAATGGGCACTGGCAGCACAGAAGGCCAAGGGAAGCCTGGGCTGCATCCAAAGCAGCATGGCCAGACATGGAGAGAGAGGAATCTGCCCCTCTGCTCTGCTGAGACCTCACCTGAAGTCCAGTGCCCAGCTCTGGAGTTCTCAACACAGGAAGGACATGGACCTGATAGAGTGGGTCCAGAGGAGGCCACAAAGATGATGAGGCTTGGAGCATCTCTGCTATGGGGACAGACTGGGAGAATTGGGGCTGTTCGGCCTGGAAAAGAAAAGGCTCCAGGGAGACCTAATAACCGTCCAGTACCTGACATCCATCTAACAAAGCAGTCCTAGTTTAACAGCATCATATGGCTATCTTTAAGCTAATGTATTAATACCATAGAATCAAGGAATGGTAAGGGTTGAAAGGACCTCTGGAGAGCTGCTAAAGCAGGTTCACCTAACTCAGGTTGCCCAGGATTGCAATGTCCAGGTGGGTTTGGAAACTCCAGAGAAGGAGACCCCACAACCTCTCTAGGCTGCCTGGTCTGGTGCTCCATACTGGCACTGTATAGGTATTGCCAGGTAAGAGAGCCACTTCTAAAACAGCAATATTTCAGGTATACTTTCAAGCTCTACATTTTACCTGTAGGCTAAGTTAGCACTTCCACAGGGCACTATTACTGTCTGATTACAGCTTTCTGAGCTCAGTTGATACATCCAGCACACATGCAAGTCTAGCAGTCTTAAATTGCCTACTGTCTGTGTCACACAACGCTTCAGAAGAACAACCTGTACCACCACTCCCTCCTCACCAACACCGCTCTCTTCCCTCAGCTTCTAAAGAAGCGTCCGAAGCAGCCCGTACTCAGCAGAACCCGAACCCAAGGTCCAGAGGGCGAGAGGCACCAAGGGCAGCTGCCAGTTGAAGGCTGCGGCCTCTCCTGCGGGCGGATGGTCAAGGCGGGCTCCTGGCTGTGTTCACCGACAGGCCCAGCCAGGCAGCAAGCCAGCCGCCCGCCCTAGCCGCACGCACGCACACACACCGGTGAGGCCAGAAGCGGTGCCCTGCGAGGCGCGTCCTACTGCCAAGGCTGCGGCCTCGGCACCATCCAGCCTACCGCAACGGCAGCGGGGCACAGCAAAGGAACAGGCTCGGCTCGGCTCCCTTCCCACCGGGCCCCGGCTGCCACCCGAGCCGGCTCGGTTCGGCTCAACCCCTTTCCCACAGGGCCCCGGCCGCCACCCGAGCCCGCTCAGGTCCCTTCCCACCAGACCCCGGACGCCGCCGCGATGCCTGCTGGGAAAGCGGAAGCGGGGCGCGGGCATGCGCAGCTCCGCGAGGCGCAGGCGAGGCCCTGCCCCCAGCCCGAGCGCTCCGCCCGGCCCCGCCCCTGCGCAGGGGCCGCGGCTGCCTCGGCTGCAGCCGCCTCCGCTGCCGGGAAACGCTTCGCCCGCCCGGTCCCAGGGCCGCCGCCGCCCCGTCATGTCCGAGGCGGGCCAGGAGCTTGTCCACCTGGTGTGGGGCAAGAAGGCCGGGCCCCGCGGGCTGGGCGACACCATCTTCTGCCGTTGGGCGCAAGGTACCTGCCGTGCGCCGTTGCCCCGGCCCCACTCCCCACCTGGCCTTTCCCCAGCTTCTGTGCCTGACGGCTTTCTCGATGGGGCCTTTCCTCGGCCCGCCCCGCCGCCTTCGGCCCACCTGCCCGGACACACCCACAGCGCCCTCCGCCTCCGCCGCGGGACTCCGCGTCGCCCGTCTGTCGGTGTCGGTGTGTCTGAGCAGCGGGAGGCGCCGGGAGCGGCGATCGTTGTTCGTGTTCCTGTGCTGCCGGCAGCTCGGCGTGTGGCCGACGGGAAAAGTGATGCAGCAGTTTCACCTGCTCAGTAGTAATTCTTGTAGCTGGGTTGTCTTTTGCGGCAAGTCGTCGGAGGAACTGGTGGGAGGAGTGGGGGAGGAAATGGGTTGCTTAAACACGGCACTCTGTGCCCTGCTTTTGCGTGGCTCATGGAAATGTCAGCAGAAGTTGCCTTTTGTGTTGGTTTGGGGTTTGTTGTTGTTTTTTTCTTTTCTTTTGCGGACAACGTGGGGTTCATACAGACCTGGCAAAAGCAGGGCCAGGCTCGGGACAGCTGTGTGGCTGCTGAAGTGAGCGTGTGCCGTCTTGAGGGCCTGGCCAGAACTAAAGCAACGGCAGCCCAGGAACCTTGGGGTGTTCCTAAGAGATTTTTTCCATATTTACATTATGTAACCTAGATGTAGTTTCTTCTTGATGGAGACTTTCTGGTATCCTTTCTACACTGCAGCTGCAAGGTGTAGTACAGAGAGAAACAGGATGTGCAAGAGATCAGTTTGTGTATCTGTCCTGGTTGAAGGAAGGGGTTCATAACCTTCCCTGTGACTTACTCTCACAATGCCAGGCTGGAAGGGATCCCAAGAATCATCTGCTTCAACGTTTCTAGGTGATAATGGAGTTGAAATGAGCTGACCCAGCACCCTGGCAAGCTGAGTCTCAGAACTGACCAATGTAGGGGAATCCCTTGGGAGATGATTCCAATGTCTCACTGCACTCCCAGTGAAACATTTCCTCCTGCAGTTCAATGGGAATCTCCACAGCAGCAACTTGTCCCTACCACCCCTCATCTTCTCCATGGGGCTGCTTGTGCAAAGGGAGTCTCCATCCTCCAGGCAGCCACCATTTATGTATGCATGGCAATAAAATCTCCCCTGAGCCTTCTCTTCTGAAGGCTGAAGAGCCTCAGCTCTCAGCCTTTCCTCACAGGGCAGGGCTGCCAGGCCTCTGATCATTCTCCTGGCCTTTTCTGGACACGCTCCAGCCTGTATCCTTTTACTATGGGCTTTGAAGAATTCTACTAAAGGTTATGAAGACCACAATAAAAACACCTCTAATTGCTGGGAAAAGTTAATGATAGCAGAATTTATGTACTAAAAAAAAAAAAAATTGAATGCCCTCAAGTGTCAGGATAAAGTCGGTTGAAACACCAGGATGATCTCTGTCCCTTGCTCTCTGGGTTTTTCAGCATGAGTTGTGTAGTTTCAGTAGATCCATGTGTGATACTGAATGGCATCCTGGCTTGGGTCAGAAGCAGGGTGGGCAGCAGGGCCAGGGAGGGAATCATCCTCCTGTGCTCAGCACTGGGGAGGCCACAGCTGGAGTGCTGTGTTCAGCTCTGGGCCCTCACTGCAGGAAGGACATTGAGGGGCTGGAGCCTGTGCAGAGCAGGGCAGTGAGGCTGGAAAAGGGCCTGGAGCCCCTGGGCTAGAGGATGGGCTGAGGGAGCTGGGGGTGTTGAGGCTGGAGAAGAGGAGGCTGAAGGAGACCTCATTGCTCTCTGCAGCTCCCTGAAGGGAGGTTGCAGTGAGCAGGGGGCAGCCTCTGCTCCTTGGTGGCAAGCAACAGGAGCAGATGAAATGGTTCCAGGGTGTGCCAGGGGAGGTTCAGGCTGGATCTCAGGAAATCTTTCTTCCCTGCAAGGGTTCTCAGCCATTGGAATGTTCTGCCCAGGGCAGTGCTGGAGTCAGCATCCCTGGAGGTGTTTCAGCAGTGTGTGGAGCTGGTGCTTAGGGACATGGTTTGGTGTTGAGCCTGCAGTGCTGGGTGGAGAGTTGGACTGGATGAGCCTGGAGGTCTCTTCCAAATGGATGTTTTCTGTGATTCTGTGATTTGGGAGCTACACAGCTTCTCACCTCTCCCAGGACAGAAGGTGCATTACCAGACTGTCATCTCTTTTTTTTTTTTTTTCTCTTTTCCCCAGGTTAATCTGTGTTCAGATAATTCAGGAAGAAATATTTGGAGAAAAAAAATGCCAAACTGCTTCTAAGTTCTACAATTCAAGCAGGTTTAATAAAGCCATTTCCCTAGCAAATCAATTAATTTCATTGAAGTATAAATACTACCTAAAATGTGCCTTTAAGTTTTGGTAAGTGCTAGTGTTTCACTACAGGATGTGTGCAAAGTCAGAAAAAGAAACTGATGTTAAAAAGTTTAATTATTTCTTCAACAGGTAATGTGAGATCACCAAAACTGCCCTTTCCAAGGTGATTTGTCTGTGAGATATTAGGCAGTTTCAGAATTTCTTGAGCTGTGTGTTGTAATGCTCCACATTTGTAATCAGATGGGGGATTAATGGAAAGGGCCTCTTGTGTACCTGGTGTTTCCTGGCCAGGAGCTATTATTTCTTCTGTGTCTTTAGTGAAAGTCCTGTAACTGTGCTGTGTAGCAAGGCTGTTCCCCTCTCTGTATCCTCTTTAATCAGTTTTGTGTAGCACAAGCACACGACAATAAGTTACTGTGTTGTTTGGAGGTCTTGTGCTGGGAATGGAGAATTTTCTGTGCTGTTGAGAAAGTTCTGCACTACTTGCCTGCTGTGAAGGAGTCTTCTCAGCAGTGACTTTAGCAAGAATGTTCTAAAACCCAAATGGAGAAATGAAGCTTTGTTTTTCCAGGGAGTTCAAAGGTGCAAAGGCAGACCTTTGTTTCATATCCCATGTACAGAAAGTATCAAACACTGCTTTGCTGTTGGGAGGCTTTCAGAGCAGTGCCAGCACTGCTGTTTATTTCAGGTACTTTCTGATGTTGTCTGATCTTTTCTCAAACCCTTTGGAAGCTGAGAACCATAACTCACACTTGGGGAGGGAAGTGTAGGGAAGGTGTTGAGCAATGTGAGACTGGAAGCAGTCAGATTCCTGGTGAAGACAGCAGTGCTCAGTCCTCCTCCTCATGCACCAAGCTCCTTACTCAGCGTGTTTGCTTGACCAGAACTGCAGTCTGGTCTGCAGGCAGCACTCAGGGCTGAGCCAGCTCACCTGGATGTGCTGTTTGGAGTTGGGGGCAGTGCTCAGGGCTGAGCCAGCTCACCTGGATGTGCTGTTTGGAGTTGGGGGCATGCATTCTCTTGCTTTGCTGCACTGACAACTTTAAATGTGTTGGTTTGATTCCTGACTTAACAAAAGCATGGCTGTGAAGCTGTTGTTGCAGTTGGTGGGTTTGGGGTTTTTGAGTGTTATATTTTAAATAGAATTTTTTAATGGTTGCAGCAGAATTTGCAGTTTGAAGCTTGTGAATCCCATTCTCCAGAATCCTCGAAGTAGACACAATGTAATGCAGATGTAGTTGAGGCTGCACTTCTGTGTTTCCTGGCATAGATTTATGATAACTTGGGAAGAGATAGGAGGAGGACTGAATTCTAAGGAAGCACCCATGTCAGGAGTGATTTTCTTTAGGGATCCAAGATACAAACTCCCTTTATACAGCTGCTCTTCCGATCAGTCCTAAGGCCTATAGCCCCAGGTCTGCACTACTGTGAATGTCTGACAGATGTGAGCACAGCATTCCTTCAGAATTGCCTAAGCTGCTTTCCAGTGCTCTTTGGAAAGAAAGATATGGGACAGGTCTTTCAAAACACCTATTTACCCTCAAAAGCAGAGCATGAATCTGTTAATACAACAGTTTGTGTATGTGTGTGATGTACAGTGTGAAAAGGTTTGTTTTGTCTAGATCCTCTTCCAGCTTCCAAGCTGAGAGCTGGGTGAGTAGGTTGACAACTTTCTTTTTCTTCCCTGTTCTTTCCAGATTTCCTTTTTTTTTATATACATGCCTGGAGCTCACTTTGTGATCTAATGCATTTAAACATCACCAGATTTGCTTTTATTCCATCCTTGGTGGAGGAGCTACATTCTGTAGTATTGTTTTTAAGTCATTGTTAGACCATGACCAAGGCAGGGCTACCAGGAAATAATATTTTTACCAGATCAATAGGTACATTTTGAGCAACTCTTCAAGGAGCTACATTCTGTAGTATTGTTTTTAAGTCATTGTTAGACCATGACCAAGGCAGGGCTACCAGGAAATAATATTTTTACCAGATCAATAGGTACATTTTGAACAACTCTTCAAAACCTTAGATGGAAATGGCAGTTTGAAAGGTGCACCTCTATGTGTGTGATAATGTTTGATTCATTTGGGTGATGGGGGAGAAATGGTCACTGTGTACTTGTTGCTGTTCTGGTGACTGCTGTATAGGATGCTTGCATTTGTCTGCTTTCTCTTTGGGTTCCATGCTCCTCAATGCAAACAGTTAAACAGCAAGCAAAGCAAAAGCATTCTTCATTTATTATTCACAGCCAGAGTAAAAACAGGTGTAGGTTGTGCAAGCAGCTGGAGGAAGTGGTTGCACCTATTGGCTCACCTCTGCCTACTTGTTGCTCAGTCTTCAGGTGTTGCCTCTTCAGATCTTTTGGTGGAGTTGCTTTTGAAGCTTCTTTGGTTGCTTTATTGCTGCCAGTCACACTTAGCAAAGTAAACCTTGGTGACTGCTCTCCACATCAGGGTCTGTGGACTGTTTTTAAAGCATCTGTACAAATTAAGCAAGAAGTTAGAAGCCAGATCTGCTGCCTACAAGTTGCACATCATGTGGGGAAAAATGCTGAAGTATTCAAAGAAAGTAGTGCTGATGACTACTGACTTAGAGTTTCTGTTTCTAAGTGGCAGAGGTTGCTAATTCTGTCATTAGGTCTTTCTTGCTAAAGCAAGCCACGCTGCAACCTGGGGCAGCAGCAGCTCTTGGAGAAGAGCAGGGATGTGCTGCTGAGAGCAGCTGCCCAACAGCCTTCTCTAGGGAGGAATTTCCATGCTCCCTTGTGTACTGGAAGATTCTTTCCTCCCTGGGAGCAGTGCATTGCTTTTGGGGGGTGATAGTCTCTTTTCAGACAAAAAAAGCACATCTTGCTGATTTAGACTGTCCAAGTCCTTTTTGTGCTGTATAAAGGGTATGTTGTACACAGAGCTGATACACACAGATCATCATTTAAAGGGTTCTTCCATAGGGTGTGGTTTGCTTAAGATAATGAATTCATTTTTAAGGAGGCAAAAACTTTTGTGAAGCTTGCTGAATGAAACGTTAGGCTTTGAGGCAGAAATACAATTTTTTTGAGGGACTATCTGTGCCATTACCTGTCAGTCACAGCTTCACACTGTTACACTGGAAGGAGAATAGAAGATGCCGTTCACTGAAAAGTCATAGAATAGTTTGGGTTGGAAGGGACCTTAAGACCATTTAGTTCCAGTCGCCCTGCCAGGGACTGGGGCACCTCCTTCTAACCAGGCTGGTGTCCTGGCTTGAGTTAGGACAGGAATAATTATCTTCTCAGTTCAGATCTGGCTGGCTTATGGTCTTACACAATCACTCCAGCACTTGATTAACTCCATACAAAACAGCTCTTAAATGTCTTAAATACTGTCTTGGTCTGAGCTCGAGCAGCACTGATCCTGCTCACTGCTGTCCCTTCCCTGCTCAGTGCCTGCTCAGCAGCTGCACTCTCTGAAGCTCAGGCCATGCTCAGTGGCTGCTGCCAGCACTGACAATGCTCAATGGCTCTGGGCAGTGCCAAGGGCTGCGGTGCAGACCAAGGGCACTGCTGCATCTTCTGGGGGTATAGAGGCTGCACCTGGGGGAGGAGGGGACAGTGCAGGTGACCCTAAGCTGACCATTGAGGGATTCCATCCCATGGATGATGTGTTTGTTGTGAAGCAGAGGGGTCAGCAAGGTCTTCTTCCTCTTCTTCAAAGGCTGGTGTCTGTGGAGGGCTGTTTTGCCTTTGATTCCAATCTACAAGTTCCTGAATCCAGTTCCAGAATCCGGCTCCTGAATCTGGTTCCCATCTATTGCTGAGTCCATCCTGGGGCTCCTGCACTAGCATCAGGGCTGACAGTGACTGATTGCCCTCAGGGGTTGGGTTCCACATTGATTTGTCTCTCTTGGTATCTATTTCAGTTTATTGTTATTATTTCACTAAGGCGGTTCCAGTTTCTTTCTCACCCCATCAGCCTCTCTCCCTAGTTGCCTTTCTCTGCCCTTTGGGAAGGCAGAGGGGTCCATAGAGAGCCTCTGGCACTCAGTTAGTGGTAAGCCCAGCCCTGACAGCACATAAGTGAAGTTAAGAAGATTGTATTCTCTAGTTAATGTGGTTGGAATACACACAGAGCAGTAAGAATTTGAAGTGGCCTGTGACACGTTTATCTAAATCATTAGTGAACCCTATAACTCTTTGCTGCTGCCTGGGCCCAGAAAGGACTATCTGGAGAGACAGTGTCCTTGCTTTAAGAAAGGACATGGTGCCGGCAAGTCCAGCTTTACTTTGGCTATGACCAACAGACTTAAAGAATATAAAAGACTGTGTAGCCGTTCAGAGACTTGGACAGACTGAGAGCTGGGCAGAGAGGAACCTGCTGAGGTTCAACAAGGATAAGTGCAGAGTCCTGCACCTGGGAAGGAAGAATAAACTGCAGCAGTATAGGCTGTGAGGGGATCTGCTGGAGAGCAGCCCCCTGGAGAAGGACCTGGGAGTGCTGGTGGACAACAAGTTCTGCATGGCACAGCAATGTGCCCTGGTGGCCAAGAAGGCCAATGGGGTCCTGGGGTGCATTCAGAGGAGTGTGTGCAGCAGATCCAGGGAGGTTCTCCTCCCCCTCTGCTCTGCCCTGCTGAGACCTCACCTGGAATATTGCATCCAGTTCTGGGCTCCCCAGGTCAGGAGGGACAGGGATCTGCTGGAAAGAGTCCAAGGGAGGGCTCCAAGGATGCTGAAGGGACTGGAGCCCTGCCTGGGGAGGAGAGGCTGAGAGCCCTGGGGCTGTTCAGTCTGGAGAGGAGAAGGCTGAGAGGGATCTGATCAATGTCTATCAATAGCTGAGGGGTGGGGGTCAGGAAGGAAGGGACAGGGAGAGCCTCTGCTCACTTGTGCCCTGGGATAGGACAAGGAGCAATGGATGGAAACTACAGCACAGGAGGTTCTACCTCAACATGAGGAAGAACTTCTTGATTGTAATGGTCCCAGAGCACTGGAGCAGGCTGCCCAGAGAGGTTGTGGAGTCTCTTTGTCTGGAGCCTTTGCAGCCCTGTCTGGATGTGTTCCTGTGTGACCTGTGCTGGGTTCTATGGTCCTGCTCTGGCAGGGGCGTTGGACTAGAAGATCTGCAGAGATGTCTTCCAACCCCAAACATCCTGTGAGCCTATGACAAAAAGGTCATAAAAGTCTCTCATGGAAGGCTTTTAGCAGGGTACAGATGCAGAAGCTTCAGTCAAAATCCAGAAGTTCCATAGAGCAGGTTTAGCTGGTTTGTTTTTCACAGAGGTGTGACAAAAAGCAGACACACTGCATTCTTGCCTTGTTTCCTTGTTCCCAATCTAGTGGGAGCTACCAGGTAATTTGGATACTTTCCTCAAACCCTTCTTGGCTCATTACCCACAACACATTACGAGGAGTTTTGTTTTAAATGCTCCTTTCTATTACGTGTGGGAAAAGTTATTTTGTTGGGCATTTTTTCCTCCTCCCAGAAAAAGTAAAAAACTGCAGAGCCATACCCAGAATGTGTCTGACCTTCCACCCCCAGCTCTAGAGAAAGGATGAAACATTAAGACCTTTTGTAAACCTTGTACTTGGGGGATTAGATTATCCTACTGTTTCTGTTGGACAGAGCTTGTATCACAGGCTCACAAGATGTTAGGGGTTGGAAGGGACCTCTGGAGACCTTCCAGTCCAACCCCCTTCCAGAGCAGCACCATAGAACCCAGCACAGGTCACACAGGAACACATCCAGACAGGGCTGCAAAGGCTCCAGACAAAGAGACTCCACAACCTCTCTGGGCAGCCTGCTCCAGTGCTCTGGGACCATTACAGTCAAGAAGTTCTTCCTCATGTTGAGGTGGAACCTCCTGTGCTGTAGTTTCCATCCATTGCTCCTTGTCCTACCCCAGGGCACAAGTGAGCAGAGGCTCTCCCTGTCCCTTCCTTCCTGACCCCCACCCCTCAGCTATTGATAGGCATTGATCAGATCCCTCTCAGCCTTCTCCTCTCCAGACTGAACAGCCCCAGGGCTCTCAGCCTCTCCTCCCCAGGCAGTGCTCCAGTCCCTTCAGCATCCTTGTAGCCCTCCCTTGGACTCTTTCCAGCAGATCCCTGTCCCTCTCGACCTGGGGAGCCCAGAACTGGATGCAATATTCCAGGTGAGGTCTCAGCAGGGCAGAGCAGAGGGGGAGGAGAACCTCCCTGGATGTGCTGCGCACACTCCTCTGAATGCCCCCAGGATCCCATTGGCCTTCTTGGCCACCAGGGCACATTGCTGTGCCATGCAGAACTTGTTGTCCACCAGCACTCTCAGGTCCATTTCCAGGGGGCTGCTCTCTAGCAGAACCCCTCCCAGCCTGTACTGCTGCAGTTTATTCTTCCTTCCCAGGTGCAGGACTCTGCACTTACCCTTGTTGAGCCGCATCCCAAAAGAGGAAAATAAATTCCACGGTGGAACACCAAAGTTCCATGGTGGGAGGCTGGGTCAGCAAAGAACAGGATGAAGAAATGGAGAGCACATCACCTTTGTAGGTAGATTGGATCAGAGAGAGCAAAGGGGTTTTCCTAACGTGGTTGGTGTTGCATGTCTGTGTCATTCACCTAGAAGTGATTCTTGCACAGAGTGAAGACACTGAAGGGTGTAAAGTGTCCTCTGTAGAGTGACAGTGTTAGTAATGTGTAGAGTACCATGGAGGTCAATAAAATACTTACTGTTTAGAAAGAGGCAAATAAGAAAAAGGTGCAGGAAAGCAGTGGAATGGTCATAAAATAAGGATGTGTGGGTTCTGTAGTTCTTTGGACCACTCTGTGTAGTATTAGCAGGTAATTAAGTCAGAGGTTCATTTTGGCAGCCTGTGTGTAGAAGGGCTGAGAATGAGGTGTGAGAAATGAAAGGTGAGCCTTGGTAAATGCTGAGTTTGGGGAGATAAGGAGAATAAAACTTTGGGGGGTAAATAAGGAAAACTAAACTTTGTATGATTAATAGTTTGCAAAGGATGTAAGGACAGATTTGGGGATATCATAATCACCACAGGTCAAACGACTGGGCAATACAGTAATTGCTAGCAGGAATCTAGCTCTGCTTCAGCACCCCCTGCCCCAACCTGAGAGGTAAAAGCAGTTAGGCAGCAGTGGTGTCACAAATGGGAGCAGTGGAGCATGTCAGAGGGTTATGAATGCCAAGGAAGATGGATGGCAGTGTTACTGCTTGATGTTTCCTATAGGTAGGTGGTGATAATCACGAGTAAAAGGCAGCAGATTAAAAAAAAACACATTATTTTGGCTGTATTGCATCTGGTTTGCTCCTGAAACATTATCAGTATGACTGGTTAAGAGTTACAGTAGAATCAGAGAATCACAAAATCCTTTTGTTGGGTAAAGACCTCCAAGGTCTTTGAGTCCAACCAGCAACCCAACCCCACCATGGCCACTAAACCATGTCCTGAAGTGCTATGGCCACAGGCTTCTTGAACACCTCCATACATGGGGACCCCACCACCTCCTTGGGCAGCCTGTGCCAATTCCTGACCACTCTTTCCACAGACGAATTTTTCCTCATCTCCAGCCTAACCCTCCCCTGGCACAATTTCAGGCCATTTTCTCTCATTCTGTCATCCTGATACTGGGGAGTAGAGACCAACTCCTGCCTCACTACCACCTCTTTTTAGGGTTGTAGTGGAGGGAGTAAAATGTGTCTTGATCAGAGATGCTAGTCTTAGTTGGTAGTTTAAAGGGTGGCCAGGCCATTCCTACCGGTCAAGGAGGAGCATGGAGCTGGTGAGTGTCTACAGATTGCTTAAGGTATGAGTATTGTGGAGGACAAAACAAGGTAAGGAGGTGCACTTGCAGGCTGAGATAGACTTGACCCCAGATAGACTTCAGATCATTGGTTTCTGAAATTCTGCTAGAATCTGACTTCAGATTTTGTAGAAGTTTAAAAAAGTAAGTAAGACCAAAATCTCTGAATCCCAGCTTTATGCTTAAGAGCTTTTAGAACTTGGGTGTTTATTAAGCATTAAGGAACATTTGGATAAGAACAAATGAAGTGTTCCTTTAGCTATCACACATGGGTTTTGCCTGTGCTTGTGTGCTGTCAGAAAACCAGAGAAAATGGCCTCAAGTTGTGCCAGAGGAGGTTTAAGTTGGAGATTAGGAAAAATTTATTTTCCTGAAAGGGTTGTTGAGTACTGGAAGAGGCTGCTCAGGGAAGTGGTTGAATCATCATCCCTGGAGGTATTTAAAAGCTGTGGAGGTGTGGTACTGATGGACATGGTTTAGCAACAGATTTAGTAGTATTAGATTAGTGGTTGGACCTGATGATCTTAAAGGTCTTTTTCCAAGCAAACGAATGCTATGATTCTGTGCAATGTCAATCTGGCATGGCCTGTCTGAGGTTTTTTATTCATTCTGTTGGTTCACACTCAGTTTTCTTTATTTTTAGGAAGCTGTTTTGAAAAACAGGGCAGGGTTAAGCTTTCTGTTAAAAGCCTGGAGAAATGGAACATACTCAAGAGTCCCTAAGTGTGCTTTCATGGTAGCACATCCAAGTATATTGTTTTTCTGCAGTGGGTAAATCACTAAAACAACTAAAAACCCTCTTGTTGCAGTCTGCATGCAGTAACTCTTCAAAGCAGAGGAAGACTTAACCCTTGAATGTAATTTTTTTGTGCCTGCCCAAACTAATTCAGCTTGTTGAAAGGACTGGGGATGTCTCTTACCAAGGCATGGTGGCAGGGGAGGGAGGTGGCACCAGGGCAAACTTGGCTTGAAGGGGGATCCGTGGAGCTTCGTTGCTACATGATGTGATGCTGATTTAAGTCTGTGGCTCGGTGTGCATTTGGATTTTGGATGTCACACACATCTTTGTAAGGCACATTTGTATATTCAATTTAAGAAAAAACCAAAAAACAACCCTGGAGCGTTCTGTCAGATACTTTTAAGTCAGTTTAAGAACTGTGAGTGTATTGATCCATTAAGCAAAAATAAGAAGTTCACCTTATCCAAAACCTCTCATTTCTTTGATGAAATGTGGGCTCCAAAATGTGATGCTGTCTCTACAGCTTGGGGTGATGTACCTGACATGCAGCAGTGTGGGAGTCTGCAGTGTGGGGATGCATTTCCCCAGTTCAAATTCACAGCATGGGCAATTGGTCATGGATGTGCATTTGACACAGAATCACAGAGTGGTACGGGTTGGACCTGTGGGGATCATTTGGTCCAGCAGCCTCCCTCTGGAGCAGGTTCCCCCATGAGAAATGCAAGCTATGAATAACCCTATCTTGAGGACAGGTGCAAGGGCAAGGTGAAACAAACCCTTTTGCAGTGATTACACAGGTGTGTGCTCTGTCTTTCAGGATGTGACTGTAAGATAGTGCTGAAATACAAACTGAAGAGCACAGCATCACAGGATGCTAGGCATTGGAAAGGACCTCTGGAGATCTTCCACTCCAACCCCTCTGCTAGAGCAGGACCATAGAATCCAGCACAGGTCACACAGGAACACATCCAGATGAGTCTGGAAAGTCTCCAGAGAAGATGGAGAGGGGAAATGTGTGTTCTTGCATCTCAGCAAAGACAGTGTCTCTACTCTGCAAGAACACCTTTAAGAGGCTGGCTTCAGTGGTTCCAAGTGAATATCTGAGTTATTCAGCATATTTCAGTCTTAACAGGAACATTGACAGGCCACAGTGAGATCAGTAGGAGCTGTATTGTGCCCTTTGTAGGGAACAGAAGTGTTCAGAGATGGTCCAGAGATTGTGTGTGAGACAAATTATTATCACTTACAAATTAATTTGGTTAATAAGAAATAAGTCATAATAAGATAAAAACTCTGGTTAACTATTTGGTTAATACTTGGGTCAGCCTTAGGAGAGACCTGTACCTGTTAGAACAGGTCTTGAGAAACCACATGAAAGATCCAAGGGCTGGAACTCCTCTGCTCTGAGGCTGGGCTGAGAGGGTTAGGGTTGGGGTTGTTCAGCCTGGAGAAGAGAAGCCTCCAGGGAGACCTTCTGCTGGCCTTTAAGTACTTAAAGGGGTCAGTTGGAAAGCTGGGGACAGACTTCGTAGCAGGGCTTGTTGTGACAGGACAAGGGTGATGGTATTAAACTAAAAGAGGGAGATTCAAACTAGATGGAAGAAAGAAGTCCTTTACTCTGAGGCTGATGAGGCCCAGGCTGCCCAGAGACAGTAGATGCCCCATCCCTGGAAACAGTTCCAGGCAGGGTTGGATGGGGCTCTGAGCAACCCTCTCTAGCTGAAGATGTCCCTGTTCCCTGCAGGAAGGTTGGACTAGATGGCCTTTAAAGGCCCCTTCCAACACAAACTATTTGATGATCCTAATCATAAATAAGTCATCATAAAATAAAAGCTATGGTTTAAGTAGCCAGACAGTGCTCTAGTGAAAATGTTGCTGTTAAAAATCCTTTTGTTTCAAACCCTAGCTGTTGGCTTTTTGTGGTCAGGATTACATTGCTGAGATTAAAAACAATTAATTTCTCTGTTTTTGCCAATATTCACAACTATTTGTTTTTTTTCTTCAGATCATTTAAAGATGAATAAAGGAGATATCATGTCTGTTGGGGCAGGAGCACACAGAAACCTGCTTGTTTACCTGCTCCACTAAATATCATTTTTCATTTGGTAGGATTTGTCTTCAGTGAATCTGAATCCACTGCATTGGAACAATTCGAGGGTGGCCCTTGTGCAGTGATTGCCCCTGTGCAGGTAAGAAGCATTTATTATAGCAATGGTTTAGCAAGCCCCAAATCTGGTGTTTTGTTTTTTGTTTTTTTTTTTCTCTCTATATGTGGAACTAAAATAAATATTACCAAAAAAAATGCAGATGAGTTGTATTTTAATTTCTTAATTAAAGCATGGAGGAGACAAAAAAAGTTGTTAAAAAGGCAGAGCTGGGCTGATTTTGAACTATGAATTTGCAAAGTGGATTTGTTTGAGAAGTGCTAAAATAAGTGCAAAAAATGCAAATCAGTGGCATTTTGATTTCTTAGTTATAGTGTGGAGGAGACAGAAAAATTGGTAGTGACAGGCCTGGGGGAAATGGATCTGAGCTAGAGGAGGAGAGATTCAGATTGGATGTTGGGAAGAAGTTTTTCCCCATGAGAGTGGTGAGACACTGGCACAGGTTGCCCAGGGAGGTGGTGGAAGCCTCATCCCTGGAGGTTTTTGCAGCCAGGCTGGATGTGGCTGTGAGTAACCTGCTGTGGTGTGAGGTGTCCCTGTCCATGGCATGGGTAGTGGAACTGGATGATCCTTGAGGTCCCTTCCAACCCTGATTCTGTGCTAAAGAGGTGTGCAAAAGATGTGTGACAGGAGAACAGGGAGAGATGTCAGGGAAAAACTGAAAGCTGAAGCAGCTATTTTTAAGGTGCTGCAAATACCTGAAGCAGCTTCTAAGAGAGTAATTAGAAAGATCCCAAAGTTGTTGTTTCCTCTTTCCTTCTCTGTAACTTGGAACATATCTGTTTTTAAAATTCTAGCTGTAGTGTGGATGGAAAGCAATGGATATGGATATGGAGATTCAGAGGTATATCACAGAATGTTCATGGTTGGAAGAGACCTCAAAAGCTCATCCAGTCCAATCTCCTTGCCAGGGCAGGATCACCCAGGGCAGGTCACACAGGAATACATCCAGACAGGTTTTGAATATCTCTAGGGAGGGAGATCTTTAATCTGCTCTGTGAATTAGGAGTGGCAGTGGTTAGTGTTGGGCTTTTTAGCTTCTAAAGGCATTTGTCCAAAGGCATTTGTCCAAGGGACTGGATTTGCCTTAGTTATACTGCAAAATATTTGTGTGTTCATGAGCTCAGTCCTGTGAGTCTGGAGAGGTTACTGTGTTTGAAACACACTCCGTGTGTTTGAGGCGTACTGGAGGTTCAAACTCCATCATGTTGAATGCAGGTATGAGGACACCTCTGTAGTCTGATTTTTCCCATTCAAATTAACAGTGCAGGCTCAGGCTCCCTTACTGAATGCAGAGCAGCTTGAAACCCTTCTAATAACATGCAAAATGCTTTGGTGTAGAGCTTGTGAGCTGTAAAAGTCGGTGTTGCCTTGTATTCTAATATTCTCTTGTGCTTGGATAACAAAGGCATTCCTTTTGAAGAGGCTTTTTACCAGCGAAAAGTCATCTTGGAGAGACTGTCCAGGTACTGAGACCCCTTCCCCCCCCCCCCCCCCCCCCCCGCTTTTTCCATTTTAATTATCTGTAGAGCATGTCCTAGTTAGAAAGAATTTAATATATTTCATACTTGTTATTTAACTGTGCTCCCATGCCATTTTATGAGGCATGCAGTATGTGTGCTGCATGCTTCTGTATTCCCATTTTGCTCATCCGAGGGGTTTCTGAGTCTTACAAGGATTTGGCTGGAATCTGCTCTTAGGAAAGGAAAATCCCATTAAAACACATTTTTTGTAAAGACAGCTTTAAAATTCTTTGGTCCAACATAGTCAAAGCAGCAATTAACATTATTAATTGGTAAAGGTAATAAGCTCCATTATTTAGATAACAATGTAACATTGTTAATTGGTAAAGGTAATAAGCTCCATTATTTAGACAACAATGTAACATTGTTAATTGGTAAAGGTAATAAGCTCCATTATTTAGACAACAATGTAACATTGTTAATTGGTAAAGGTAATCTCCATTATTTAGACAACAATGTAACATTGTTAATTGGTGAAGGTAATAAGCTCCATTATTTAGACAACAATGTAGCATTGTTAATTGGTGAAGGTAATAAGCTCCATTATTTAGACAACAATGTAACATTGTTAATTGGTGAAGGTAATAAGCTCCATTATTTAGACAACAATGTAGCATTGTTAATTGGTGAAGGTAATAAGCTCCATTATTTAGACAACAATGTAGCATTGTTAATTGGTGAAGGTAATAAGCTCCATTATTTAGACAACAATGTAGCATTGTTAATTGGTGAAGGTAATAAGCTCCATTATTTAGATAGCATTAATGTATGAAAAATGTCCTGGTAGCTTCTATAAGGTACTGATTAGCAGCAACTGAGCTGATGTAGGTTTCTGTTCTTTCAGAAGAGGAGCAGAAGGACCTCCTGTGTCACACATTGTGTGACATTTTGGAAATGGCCTGCTCTGATAACTCTGAGTCGTACTCTCTGGCCACGTGGATAAGAGGCAAAGCAAGAGAAGAAACTGCTGGCCTGGCTGCCAGCCCTGCGGAGTCCAGTCGGCAGGAGGAGCAGCACTGTAAGATGTATTTCCCTCATCAGGTGACAGGCACCTGCTGAAGCTTGGGTTGGTTGTGAGGGGCCACTGCTTTTTGTTACTAGGCAGATGGGGGGTTTGCCTTGATTCCATCAGCAGAAGAGTGAATTCTGTCTGTTGGAGAGGCACTGATCCTTTTGTGCCTCTGTCACTGGAGTTCTAACCTACTGCAGTTTGACCAATTTCCGTAAGCTTTTCAGTTTAATTTTGTAATTTGTTGGGACTTGCTATGCCTTTAATTTGGAAAAAATACCTGCTTCTTAACACTGGAGGAATGTTTTAACTTCCTACTTGTTGCTTTATTTCATAAGATCTTTTGTAGGAAACTCTGCAAAGCTTAATCTGTTCTAACATATTCTGGATTCCCTGTTCTGGAGAAGGAGCTTTCTTCCCTTTGTTCTACGCAGCAGTAAAAGAGCTTAATGCAATCACCTGCTGGTAGATGAAGAGAAAGTGTTTGTAGATTAGCACCTTTTGCTTACCTGCTTCCTGCAAAAGTCTTGATTCCTGCACTGGTTACTGATCTCAAGGCTGTCTGCCTGTGGCACTCAGTTTATCTATGCACCTATCTTACCTGTGGCACACAGTTTCCCTGGGCACACAGTTTTCCTGCTGATGTATGTTTATGAAGCTTTCCACAGGAGATATCTAACAGATAAAAGCTAAGCTTCTTTTTCTTTTAGTTTCTGTTTCCAATGTGTCCCTTAAGAAGTGTGGAAAGCTCTTCCCATGGAAGCTGCTTGTACAGCTGCCATCTTATGAGGGAAGGAGTGTGGCTCAGCAGTGTGGGGCAGAACCAGAGAGTAAGGACTGTACAAGTAGATCTCTCCATGCTGTAGCAATGAGTAGTGCTGGAGCTCTTTCTGGTACAAGTCATCTCCATCTGCTTCTATCAAGTGTTCCATGTGTTTCAGAAAGCTCAAACAATAACAACTCTGCCCTGCTGAGGCCCCACCTGGAGTACTGAATCTGGTTCTGGGCTCCCCAGGTCGAGAGGGACAGGATCTGCTGGAGGGAGTCCAAGGGAGGGCTACAAGGATGCTGAAGGGACTGGAGCACTGCCTGGGGAGGGGAGGCTGAGAGCCCTGGGGTTGTTCAGTCTGGAGAGGAGAAGGCTGAGAGGGATCTGATCAATGTCTATCAGTAGCTGAGGTTTGGGGGTCAGGAAGGAAGGGACAGAGACAGCCTCTGCTCACTTGTGCCCTGGATTAGGACAAGGGGCAATGGATGGAAACTGCAGCACATGAGGCTCCACTTCAACATGAGGAGGAACTTCTTAACTGTGAGTGTCCCAAAGCACTGGAGCAGGCTGCCCAGAGAGGTTGTAGAGCCTCCTTGTCTGGAGCCTTTGCAGCCCTGTCTGGATGTGTTCCTGTGTGACCTGTGCTGGATTCTATGGTCCTGCTCTGGCAGGGGGGTTGGACTGGATGATCTCTGGAGGTGCCTTCCAACGCCTAACATCCTGTGATTTGTGATAATTAAAGTGTCACTGAACTGAAAAAACAGAAAGCCCCCACACAGGAGTTCCCAAGTGAGTGTATTGGGGGTTTTATTACAAAGTGTGACACAGGAAGTTGTACCTACATCTTTGCCATTTAATAAGTAACAGTAAATCTTCCTTGGCAGGGTAGGAATGAGGCAGCTGTAACCCTGACATTTCTGACTTCTCTGGATTTTCCATTGTCTTCAGAGCTCTTGCTCATATTATGAAGCTCCCAGAGCCTAGTTATCAGTAGGCTTTTCCTGCCCTCTTGATTCATCTGCTGGTGTAGTCTGAAGAACTTTTAGCTGTAGAAAATACTCATCAGAAAGTCCTTTCAAACACACAATTAATAATTCTTAACACCAACACTTAGTGAACTAATCCATTCTATTAAATATCTCCGTTATTTCTGGACAATCATAGAATCATAGAATCAACCACAGGTTCTTCACAAAGAGAGAGATTGCCTATGGGAAGAGACCTCCAAGATCCTCCAGTCCAACCTATCACCCAGCCCTATCCAATCAACCAGACCATGACACCAAGTGCCTCATCCAGGCTTCTCTTGAACATCTCCAGGTACACGGATTCCACCTGGGCAGCCCAATTCCAATAGGCAATCTCTCTCTCTGTGAAGAACTTCCTCCTAACACCCAGCCTAGACCTCCCCTGGCACAACTTGAGACTGTCCCCTCATTCTGTTGCTGGTTGCCTGGGAAAAGTCTAAAAGTTCCACCTGAATTGTCCTTAATACCATGGAATGTGCTTCTGAAGACCAGGATACACTGACCACGAACAATCTGCTTTTGCCATGAGCAACCTTAATCTATTTGTTGCTCATGTTCAGCATTCCCTGCTAGATCCTGAGTGTGTCTCTTGTATATGCTCCACAGTTTAAACAGTATTTTACCTTACACACATAATGCAATAGACTTCCTGATACTTGTTAGGGATTTTGTTGTTGAGGATTTTTTCTGTCCAGCTATTTACTATAGACCAGCTTCTTGCTTGGTTAGTCTTAGGACAAAAATGTGGAGACCTAAATGTGACCTTCCAGTATCTGAAGGTGGCCTATAAGAAGGATAGAGAGAGAAACTCTTTCCAAAGGCCTGCAGTGATAGAACCAAGGGGCAATGGCTTCAAACTAGAGCAGAGGAGATTGAGATTGGATGTTAGGAGCAAGTTCTGCACCATGACGGTGGTGAGACACTGGAACAAGTTGCCCAGGGAGGTGGTTGAGGCTCCATCCCTTGAGATATTCAAAGTGAGGCTGCAGAGGGCTCTGGGCAACCTGATCTAGTGGAAGATGTCCCTGCTGAGTGCAGAGGGGTTGGGCTGGATGAGCTTTGGAGGTCCCTTCCAACCCAGACCATTCTATGATTCATAATTCAGAGCGCTGTTAACTGCTGGTGCCAAGGAATGGATTTATTTCCTGCTTGGTTGCTTTGATCAATAAATATAGAAACAAGTATTGTTGTTGGTAGAACTTAAGAGATGAGTTGTGTGCCTGGCATTACAGGGACAATTCCACATGACAGGCTACTGCTTTGGAACTGGAATATGGGAATAAATGTATAATAAAGCCATTAAGTATGATTGGACACAGTTGCTATCCAGTTGTGTTCCTCATACAGCTCTCTGCTCTCTTCCTCTCCACTGAGCACTGCCTGTATTTAGCCTTGCTGGGGCTGTGTGTAGCTACACTTCTCTTCAGGCTTTCTACTTCTTTCCCGCTGTTTCCCACAGCATCTCCCTTATCTGTCACTCTATTCTGCAGTAGCAGAATGAGCTGCCTGACATCCTGCTGTGTGAGGATTCCAGCACACCCAGTGCAACAGCATTTTTCATCTGCTTTTGTGGTGTCTGACAGTGATGTAGCATTGGCCATGTGTTGGCTGCTGCAGTAGTGCAAGTTCCCAGGTTCAAAGATTGCTTTATATGATTTAGTCCCTCTAACTTACTGCTTGCAGAAACATGTTCTTGAAGCAGGGGGAGTTCCTGGAGCATTTTCTCCAACTTAGATTCATTGTTTATTATCTTTTTTTTGTTCGTTTTTTACAATGTCTTACAAATCCATTTTCTTAAGTCTAGTTTTGCACTTAAGTAACTGAATTGTAGCAATTCTTTGTAGTTTTCCAAAGAAAACTACACTTTTAAGACACTGCTGCCTGATTGCTGAAGTAGAAAGTGGAAGAATTGCTGGAGAACCAGTTGTATATGCACCTAGGCAAATCAAGCAGAGCTTTCAAAATGCAACCAGAAAGGGCATTAAAAGCCCTTTCTGGAATTCTGGTGGGAAGAACTGACCAGCAGTACCATCTCTAGTGGCTTCACATCTGGAATGAGTTGTATAAAGCCAAATTCAGTAGCTAAATGCTCAGACATAAAATTGAAATGTTCAGCACTGAGTGGGCATTAGCAGAAAGCAGCCCCCTTTGGTTTTGATGTTACTCCACTAGCAGGAAAGTTAAGTCTTAATGGACATAGAGGGCACTAAAGACTGGCACAGTTTTAACATTTCAGTGCTTTTATAGAATTTGATAATTGCACAACTAGCAAGCATAACTTCCTGTTGGTAAAAGAATATCTCTTTTACAAGCTCATTTTGTCCCCTTGTGTGATGGGTTGGAATTACACCCCAAATAATTTGGAGAAACTACTCCCCAAATAAAATTTGCCAGTTTGGGATGGAAGCAAGTGAAGCTCTATTTACAAGCAAACCACGATCTAGAAATAGGAAAGGAATAGGTACAAACTGTACAATATATGTACAACATAGATGTATTTACAATTTATAAACAACACAGAAACTCCTCAGAACCCCTGCACTGACCCAGGGGACCGTTCACCTCCTCCCCCACTTCCTCCCTCCTTCCTGTTAGCTCACACAGTAGTCAAAAACACAGACACCCCTGGCAAGGCCACAGGTCAGAGAAGTGACACTGCTGCAAGCAGAAGTGACAGAAGAAAAGAAGAAAGATCTGTTTATGCCTGTTCTCTAGATCCCCATCAGCAATCCAATGAATTCTGTAGAACTTAGCATTATTTTTCTTTTACATTCAATGGTAATTTATTTTACTTTCAGTCTTTGCAATCAGGGACTAGGCTAAAGTTCCCCCTTCAAACTGTAACACCTTGGTTTGGAAATGTTGTGAAGGGAGCAAAGGTATAAAGCCTGTGTTGAACTTGGGAAGACACTAATGCTGTATTTTTTTCTGCCTGGGCCACAACCCTTATTTGAAAGGCTGTTTATCCATTATGAGAAGAAACCAATGAGAATTTCTTTCAAAGCAGAATGTTCAACCTTTTGCAAAATAATTCTGCTGTTTTTTTTGGTAATATATAAATACTAAAAGGTGGGTGGGAGTGAACCAACAAAGTTTCAGTCACAGGAATGTGTATTTGAAGAAAAAATACAGCTTCCCTACACTGATCCAATTAACCATGCTTGCTTTTCTAGGAAATAATGCTTCTTGTTGACTTGCAAAATGGTATCTGTGGTATGCAGGTGCTTGAGGAGTTTGGTACGAAACCAGCAGCTCAGCATTTGACAGATGTTTTCCAGGCTCCACACTCCAGTGGCTTTGTGCTTTTAGTGAATGGATCAGCCCAAATAGAAATGTCCTCACTAATTGCTGTGGTGGAATCTTAACTATTGCAGTAAACTAGTTTGTGCTAATCAGTTGTAAAATTAAGGGAGGTTGAAACGTTTGCAATGTAACTACAGCTTGGAAGTTTACTTAGCTTGCTGTGTGTATCTTGTGTCATTTCTTTGCCATGCGTAGTGCTGAAAAGTGTCTCTTGTGTATAGCTGCCTTGGCTGTGGAAGAGCTTGGCTTTGAGCGGTATCATGCATTAATTCAGTAAGTAATATGTTGGAACATTTCAAATACAATCTTTTGAAGTTAAGTCTGATGTTCACAGCCCTGAGTGGGATATGCTGAGGAGGTTTTTACTGTGTGTTATGCATCAGGGTAAATTCGCATTTCAGGCTTCGGTTTGGGGGATTTGGTTTTCCTTTGCATTTTGCTGTTGAGAGTGTAATCTTTATTTTGAGCATTGGCCCTGAAAATAAAACTGGAGTAATGCAATGGGTGAAAATGGCCAAAGAACCTGTGCAATTCAACTAAATGAAAACAGTTAATTAAGAGTGACACCTAAATTAAAGATGCTAATCCTCAAGATTTATAAATTAAAAATGATAATCCTCAATATTTATGAATCAAAGAAGCTAATCCTCAATATTTATGAATCAAAGATGCTAATCCTCAATATTTATCAATCGAAGATGGTAATCCTCCATAATTATCAATCAAAGATCCTCAATACTCATACAATCTTCACGGATTATTCTGTTTGGAATATTTGTGATGTATATCCTGAAAAAGACCCTTGTCAGGTAGTATTTCTCCTGATTGGAGACAAGCTTCTGTCTTACATGCTGTACATGAACACTCTGGCATGTGTCTTCAGAGCTAACTAAGTGGTGGATTTCAGAGCGGACCTTTTCCAGAGCGGACCTTTTCCAGAGCGGACCTTTTCCAGAGCGGACCTTTTCCAGAGCGGACCTTTTCCAGAGCGGACCTTTTCCAGAGCGGACCTTTTCCAGAGCGGACCTTTTCCAGAGCGGACCTTTTCCAGAGCGGACCTTTTCCAGAGCGGACCTTTTCCAGAGCGGACTTTTTGTTCCCCCCAGAGCTGACTTTTCCCCCCGCCAAGAGCTGACTTTTTTTTCTCCCCAGAGCTGACTTTTTTTTTTTCTCCCCAGAGCTGACTTTTTTTTCCCCCCAGAGCTGACTTTTTTTTTCCCCCCAGAGCTGACTTTTTTTTTCCCCCCAGAGCTGACTTTTTTTTTCCCCCCAGAGCTGACTTTTTTTTTCCCCCCAGAGCTGACTTTTTTTTTCCCCCCAGAGCTGACTTTTTTTTTCCCCCCAGAGCTGACTTTTTTTTTCCCCCCAGAGCTGACTTTTTTTTTCCCCCCAGAGCTGACTTTTTTTTTCCCCCCAGAGCTGACTTTTTTTTTTCCCCCCAGAGCTGACTTTTTTTTTCCCCCCAGAGCTGACTTTTTTTTTCCCCCCAGAGCTGAATTTTTTTTTTCCCCCCAGAGCTGACTTTTTTTTTCCCCCCAGAGCTGACTTTTTTTTTTCCCCCCCGAGCTGACTTTGCTTTTGCATACCTTGTATGCTGTATATACTCTATCCATAATGAAAAGCAGTTTAACATTCTCAAGTGTTAGCCAGAGTAAGCCCCAACTGTGGGTGGATTTCCAGAGTCGGCTGTGGATAGATTTTTGTAGATGTTTGGGTTTAAACCAAACCAAACCAAAACAAAGACTTAAAATGTGCAAGAAATCAAAAGGAAGATAACACATCAAATTTTGTGTAGGATAAGCAGAGAGTGTGATTAGTTTTTGAGTAATTCCAACTAAATACCTGTTCTGAAGAGCAATGCTGAGCTCTAAATCTCCAAAGAAATCAAAAGTGTATTGCTTGACTGGAATCCTGGTGGATCTCTTCCTTTTCTGTGCTTTTTCTTTTACTTGTTTAATGTTTGCTCACCTGCTGTCAGCTCATCACCTGGCCAGCAGCCCCACTATACAACCAGTTAGTTTCTGAAATGTTCATGTACCACTCATGGCTTTGAATGTTTTGCTTTTTCTAGAGCTAAATCAAGTTTAATGTGAAATGTAGTAATTCCTTTGGAAGCTTGAAGGATAGTCAGGCCTGATTAAGTGGAAGGGGCTTGTTCTGCCCAGTTTGTGACCTGAATGTCTTTCAGAATACCTGCCTGTGGTGGCATCCAGCCTATTCACAGTTCCAGTAACAGTAGAATTACTGGTTCAAGCCACTTGGCTCTTTCACAGGTGTGTGTAAGGTGCTGGTTGGTGTTTGCATACAAAACCCATGTTCCTCTTTGCACATTGCTCCAGAATAATTTCTCTTCTTCTCAAGGGTAAATACCAATAGGTCTGTGGCAGTTAGAGTAACTCCAGACCAGCTGCTCTATGCAACACCAGATTTACTCTGCTCTCAGTTGGCCATTTTCATGTTGGGTATATTAGTAGCTGTTGTTTGTGCTTTGTGGCACTACTCTAATGCTTCACCTAAATACATTCTCCTTTTTTGTTGGATTTTCTCATCTTCAGCAAACGAGCATTCAAAAGCTTCCCTGAACTGAAGGCTGCTGTTTGTGATCAGTATTCAGTGTGGACAAACAGATTTGGAGTATTGCTGTTTCTGTATTCTGTAATACTGACAAAGGTTTGTGGGTTGTTTGGGATTTGGGTGTGGGGTGGTTTGTTTCTTTGGTAAGAGAAAGTTTGATCCTGTGACCCTTTTTCTATAAAAAGAGAACATTAAACTGATAAACTGAACTAAATTGAGCTATCTGGATGGGGTAATGTCTTCATTCATCTTGTAGTCTGTTTCCAGCAGAAAAACTTGAAAACCTCAGTGGGGGTTAGAGACTTGATTTTTGTGGATTTTTTTTTTTTTCTGATCTGGGAAAATTGCAGATTTTGAAACATCCTTCCTTGTATATGGCTAACATGTCTTACCAAGGGAAAGAAGTGGATTTAGATATCAATTGACATAAGAACATCAGCCTCCTAGTGTTTTTCTGGTGCATTCTGTTGTAGTAAATGGTGCATTTCATCCCTTAAGAGAGCAAAAATGTTTGTCATCTTTCTGTAGGGTATCGAAAACATTAAAAATGAAATTGAAGATGCAACTGAGCCATTGATAGATCCTGTTTATGGTCATGGAAGGTAAGCTGCTACCACTGAAAGTAGATTAGTGGGCTAGTTTTACATGTTTCTGTAACTCTTTAATTATGACAAAGGTTTTATTCGAACTTGACCTAAAACCAACACCTGACACTTTTCACTGCTTACTCTGTTTGGTGTCTGAGTTCTGAGGCAGTGGCTGATGTTACTTCTGAATTTTTAGAGAAACAGTTCTCCAATCCAGGGCTGTGTTTGTGTATCAAGTTTTTATTGAAAGAGTGGAGATCATATGAGCATCACTAAATTCCAGCCGTATTGAAGGAATACAGTTAGAGTGTCTGCCTAGCTGTCTCAGAAATACAGCAGTTCTTTCATTGGTCAGAGACACAGTTTGGCTCTGAAAAGTGTCTATAGCCCTTGTGATAGACTGCTTCTTTCTCTTGTGCAGCCAAAGCTTGATTAACCTCCTGTTGACGGGCCATGCTGTTTCTAATGTGTGGGATGGAGACAGAGAATGTTCAGGAATGAGTAAGTTGCTCCTAGTTTGTGTTTGTTCATCATTTTTACATACTATGAGATGCTAACCTATGGCACTGGTATATGGTCTTGTCTTCGTTTAAAGAACGGACAGAAATAATTTTACTCCCAAAGGAAGTCAAATAACGAGGCTCTCATTGAATTGGTGAGAAATACAGAAATTATATTCAAAAATCTATGGGAAAATACAGAACACATGAGTCCTTAACACCTAATAGATATGAACAGGAGCCAGCAGTGTGCCCAGGTGTTCAAGAAGGCCAATGGCATCCTGGCCTGGATCAGGAATAGTGTGGCCAGCAAGAGCAGGGAAGTCATTTTGCCCTGTGCTTAGCAATCGTTAGACCACACCTTGAGTCCTGTGTCCAGTTCTGGGCTCCTCAGTTTAAGAAAGATGATGAGATGCTGGAACGTGTCCAGAAGAGTGCAACAAAGCTGGGGAGGGGTCTGGGGCACAGCCATGTGAGGAGAGGCTGAGGGAGCTGGGGGTGTTTAGCCTGGAGAAGAGGAGGCTCAGGGGAGACCTCATTGCTGTCTACAACTGCCTGAAAGGAGGTTGTAGGCAGGTGGGGATTGGTCTCTTCTCACAGGCAACCAGCAACAGAACAAGAGGACACAGTCTCAAGCTGCACGAGGGGAAGTTTGGGCTGGATGTGAGGAAGAAATTCTTCCCAGAAAGAGAGATTTGCCATTGGGATGTGCTGCCCAGGGAGGTGGTGGAGTCACCATCCCTGGAAGCATTTAAAACAAGACACTTGGAGCCATGATTTGATGGTGTTGGGTGATAGGTTGGACTTGATCTCAAAAGTCTCTTCCAACCTGGTTAATTCTGTGATTCTGTGATATACAGGATACTTGAAAAAAAAAAAAAAAAAACCCAGAAACCTTCCCCCAGCCAGACTAAACCACAAGTCTCAATGCTCCTTTTCTCCCCTCACTGTTGCCTCCCTTCCATTAGGCCTAAGCAGGCCATAATTGTTCAGGTCAGGCCTCTGAATGCCACCAAGAGGCCTCCTCCCCCATGTTACCAGATAAGGAACTCCCTCCAGAGAATGGAAAGGAGGGAGAAAAGAGACTGAGCTGGCCTTCAACTTATAAAGAGACAACAGAGTTCTGGGATTGAAGAACAACATTACAATTTTCTGGTCCGTTCCTGGACCTTTCTGGTCCTCCTGGAGGACTCAACTCTTATGTAAGTTTTTTTTAAAGGCACTGGTCTCAAACCATGACAGCTCTGTTTCTGTTTTGATGTTCTCCTTTTTTACTGTCCCTTGATTTAAGCAGACCTCAAATGGAAATAAACCAGACTTGCAGAGTCTGTGACACCAGTGAATACAGCAGCTTGAAATTAGGAGGAACCTGATAAGCTGGTGGATGGGAGTGCAGCCTCTGCAGGTTAGGGACCACTGTTCACAGCAGCCACATCAGGCTAGGCAAAGGGCTGACAGGAGCCTAAGGAAATTCACCCAAGTTCTGCATCTGGGATGAGATAATTACTGACTGGTTAGGAAGCAGCTCTGCAGAAGAGGAGTGTCTTGGTTTGAGCTGAAAGCAGCTCTGGACAGAAAGCATTTTACCCCAAAGGAGTAAATAGCAACACTGGCAAAGAATTGGACGTGACATAAAAACACTATTTACAAAAAAAGAGTATAAAAGGCATTCAGGGAAAAGAATATAGATATATAACAATCAAAACCAGCTCAGGCCTAGCTCTCCAGCTGGGCCCACCAGGCCTCAAACAGTCAAACCTCCGCCCCCCAACACTAGGCCTCAGTAGGCCTCACTGCCCCCCCCACCAAGACAGGCCCAGAGCAGGCTTTGTGTTAGGCCACAGGGCCCCCCCCAAGCTGGGCCCACGAGGCCTCAGCTGTACAGCAAGAAAAAACCTTGGCCAGCAAGGCTGCACTCCCACACAAACCAAAGAGAGAGCAGTAGTCACTACATGCCTGGAACAGAGAGGAGAGAGAAAGAACTGGCTGGGAGGTCTCCTTATATAAGGAGAGATATATAAGGGAGATGCAGGATTATGGGATGGAATAACAAATTACAATATCCTGTGTCTGCCCCCTTGGGCTCTCTGGTCCCCTGGAGGAATTTCTCTCTATGGTAGGACAGTTAGTCCTTAACCTACAACAAGGACTCAAGGTCCTTGTGTGAGCCCTCTGCCAGAGAAGGCCACCCTAGGAGCAGGATAGTCAGCAGGTGAAGTGATGGTTCTTTGCTTCTCTATGGTGCTTGTGAAACGGCCTCTGGAGTGCTGGGTCCAGTCTGGGGCTCCCCAGTACAGGAAAGACATTGAGATTATGGAGCAAGTCTGGTGGAGGGCCGAGATGATTAGGGAGCTTTTGTAGGTGTTTTACGTTTCTTACAAACACAGAAGCAGAGAATCATGGATTGGTTTGGGTTGGAAAGGGACCTTAAAGATCAACTACTCCAACCTCCTTGCAATGGGCAGGGACACCTCTCACTAGACCAAGTTGATAATGCTTTCTTCATCCTGGCCTTGAACACCTCCAGAGAGAGGGCAAATGATCTGAAAAGATGATCTGAAAGCAGGAACACTTTGAAAGTGTTCCCACTGCTGCAGTGCCCATCTCAGTTCATCAGGATGGTTTGTACAAGGATTTTTCATTATCTAACTCATCACTGAAAATACTGAACTCAGGTTCAAGACAGCCACCTGCAAGACCTGAATCAAAATGCTCTGGTTTCGTAGAGTCATAGAACAGCTTAGGCTGGAGGAGACCTTAGAGATCATCTACTCCAACCTCCCTGCCAGGGGCAGGGACACCTCTCAACTATCCCAGGTTACTCAAAGCCCCATCCAAACCTGGCCTTGGACATCTCTGGGGAGGAGACATCCACAACGACTCTGGACAATCCACTCCAGAGTCTTTCCACCCTCAAGTGAAGAATTTCTTCTGAACATCCAATCTAAACCTATTTTCCTTCAGTACAAATGCATTTCCCCTTGTCCTGTGGGTGGACACTCTTGTAAAAAGTCCCTCTGCAGCCTTCCTGTAGGATCCCTTCAAGTGTTGGAAGGAAACTCTAAGGTCCCCCTGGAGTCTTCTCTTCTCCAGGCAGAATGATCCCAGTTTGCTTAGCCTATCCTGATAGCACAGCTTAAGAGAGGAGCTCAGGCCAAACAATGCACTCTAGCAGCCAAAACACCACCAGGAGCACAAAGCAGTTTTCATTTCCAAATATATATCATATTAGGGGGAAAAAAATCAAACTAAGACTTTTGGAAAAAGCCTTTTTCAAGTTTAGTGTTTTGTCTGTAAGCACAAATCAGTGTTGCTCACTAATTGTCATCAAGGCTAGAAAACTGGTTTTAGATCTTACCTTTTCATTATAGTTTGACTACTTCAGTCCATTGTAATGGTAAACAATGAATGACTCTGAAACCCTGGAGTCCTAGGAGAAGGAACACAATAACCTTGGGTGACACAGTCTGTGCCTTGAAATTCCGTTCTCTTTACAACCAGATAGATGCCTTTAAACAGCAAGACTCAAGGAAATGGTGTAAAAAGTTACAGTTTCTTTTAAGGGAAGATTTTGTTCATTCTACTTTTCTTATCAGAAAAAGAAACACCCCAGAGATGTCCGTAAATGAATGGGCAAGGCCCCAAGCCATCAGTTTTTGTCCTCATCTGGATGCTTTGAACTCCAACTTCAGCACTGACTACTAGAAACTGTCCTAATTCTCAGTCAGACACCTTATGCAGTAGCCACTCCAGGTGCATTTATGAATTTATTCAGGTGCATTTCCTTCTACCTGGGTCACAACAACCCCATGGTGAGCTGCAGATTTGGGGATGTGTGGGTGATGCTGGCCAATTATTATAGAAAGGTGATGGTGGCAAATTAGAATCAGAGAATTGTGAGAATTGGAAGGGACCTGAAGGATATCTAGTTCCAAGCCCCCTGCCATGGGCAGGTGAAAGGTGGTGCTGTTGTTGTAAATAAACACATTCACTAAAACTGAATTTTCAAAAGGCACTCACTTATACTCAGAAGTGGTGTGAAGCCACCTTAGCTCTTGTCTAGATAAGGAACTTTTAATAAAGTTTTAAATTATTTAAAAAAACATTTCCAAGGACCCATCAGTAATTTTATCAGTGCCAAAGAACATAGTGAATAAAAGCCCTGAGGAATTACCACATAGGGTAGAGTTCTGACTCCTACAGTATTTGTCTTTCCAAAGAGGGTCATAGTTATTGATTGGAATTGGTTTTGGCCACCAGTGATGATCCCCCTTCTTTGACTATTTACATGATCCCCTTTAAGCATTATTCTCATCTCTTGTCACAGTTACCCACAGTTGGAAGGCATGGGGAGGCAGATGCTTTCCCCTCTGTTTTAAAGGCTGCAGTGTAGCAACTCAATAAGAATCCAGATAAAGCTGTAACTGCTCCTGTTTGTGGAGTGCCAGGGTATGGCACTTTGTGCTGTCCCTAGATGGCAGTGGCCCGATGCAGTTGGGGACCAGAGCATCACCTCTTAAAGCCACCCTTACTTCGTGCTGTCCCTAGGTGGCAGTTCCCTGATGCAGATGGGGACCAGAGCATCACCTCTTAAAGCCACCCTTACTTTGTGCTGTCCCTAGATGGCAGTGCCCCGATGCAGTTGGACACCAGAGCATCACCTCTTAAAGCCACCCTTACTTCGTGCTGACTCTTTTTTAAAGGCTTCAGATTTCTTCCTTTCTAGAAATGTGAGTACTTTGCAAACGTACTTTTCACAAGAGTAGAACCAGCTTGCTGACCAGAGGCACACACACTCCTGTTCTCAGATGCTGGTTGGTGTTAGTGGGGCTCTTGCAGGGGTGTTTTTTCCATCTGTGGGGTGAGGACATTCCCAGGGATGAACTTTGACTTAGGGCAGGCAGTCGTCTTTTCTTTCCTTGTAAGTCATAGAATCACAGAATGGGCTGGGTTGGAAGGGACCTCCAAAGGTCATTTAGTCCAACCCCTCTGCACTCAGCAGGGACATCCTCCACTAGATCAGGTTGCCCACAGCCCTCTCCAGCCTCACCTTCAGTATCTCCAGGGATGAGGCCCCAACCACCTCCCTGGGCAACCTGTTCCAGTGTTCCAGCAGCCTCCTGGTGCAGAACTTGTTCCTCACATCCAATCTCAATCTGCTCTGCTCTAGTTTGAAGCCATTGCCCCTGGTCCTGTCCCTGCAGGCCTTTGCAAACAGTCCCTCTGCAGCCTTCTTGTAGCCCCCTTCAGGTACTGCCAGGCTGCTTTTAGGTCTCCCTGGAGCCTTCTCTTCTCCAGGCTGAATATCCCCAGCTCCCTCAGCCTGTCTCCGTAGCAGAGCTGCTCCAACCCCTTGAGCATTTTCATGGCCTCCTCTGGACCCTCTCCATCAGGTCCCTGATCTTCCTGTGTTGAGGGCACCAGAGCTGGATGCAGTGCTCCATCTGAGAGCAGTTTTGATTTTGTATCTGTCTTCTTTGCTGACTAATTCTGAGGGAGGTGACAGACAGTGACTACAGGCTACAGCTAACCTACGGCCTTCCAGAGACATGGTCTGTGTAGCTTGATACTGAGGGTATTCTCACTCTGCAGCTGCTCTTGTAGCCAGGATCCCAGGTCTCTAGCTACCAGTCAGAATTCTTACCTGGTTATCTGTCAGGGGAACAAAATATTTCGTACTAGGATGTTTTTCCTGAATCAGTTTCTGAAGGCTAAACATTTACTGTTACTTTGCTGTTCTGTTCCAAGCATGAGCTCCTAACCCTCTAGCTTCTGTTTAGCAGACTGAACTTTGCATGAGGTTTTGTTAATTATTTTTATGCCATACATTTCTGTGCTAGAATTTTTTGTTGTGTACTCTCTCTTACTTCTGCAGTTGGTTTCCCTTGACTGTACATACAGATGTGCTGTTTCTGAATAGCAGCCATTCCCTAGGCTGCAGGATCCTTTACTGGCTTTGCTTGTTCACAGAATCACAGCATGACTTGGAAGGGACCCTCAAAGGTCATCTTGTCTAACCCCTCCCCACTCAGCAGGGACACCTCCAACTAGATCAGGTGGCTCAGGCCCCCATCATGTTTGACCTTGAATGCCTCTAAGGATGGAGCCTCCACCACATCCCTGGGCAGCCTGATCTAGTATTACACCACCTTCATTGGGAAGAACTTCCTCCTGATGTCCAACCTAAATCTACCCAGCTCTCATTTCAAACCATTCCCACTCATCCTGTCCCCACAGGCCCTTCTAAAGAGTCCCTCCCCAGCCTTCCTGTAGGTACTGGAAGGCTATTCTAAGGTCCCCCCAGAGCCTTTTCTTCTCCAGACCAAACAGTCCCAACTATCTCAACCTGTTTTCATAGTGGAGGTGCTCCACCCTGTGGTCATATTTGTGGCCCTCTTCTCTACCTCCTCCATCAGGTCCATGGCCTTCCCAGTGTTGAAGACTCCAGAGCTGGATATAGCACTGCAAGTGAGGTTTCCCCAGAGCAGAGGGGCAGGATCCCCTCTCTCCACCTCCTCGCCGCACTGCCTTGGATTCAGCCCAGCTTGCTTGCTCACAGCTCAGTGAAAGTATGATTGCCTCAGAGAGGCAGTTTTTAGCCACACAGCTGGGAGCCAGTGAGGTTCTGCAGGGTGTTATCTGTGCACCCCCGAGTGCTTTAGTTCCAGGCAAGTTTGAAGATAATCCTTAAGAGTAAGGTTTCAGATCAGAGCATTCTGCACTGCAAACAGAGCTTTTTAATAAGAACAGCTGAGAGCTCATCAGGAAGGGGTTGTACCTCCTGGCCACAAAGGCACTGAACAAGCTGGTGGGGGTAGGTGGTTTGGGGGTTGGGTTTTTGAAGTTGTTTGGGGTTTTTAGCTTAACAGTAGAGGAAAAAGCCAAACCATTGCTATGATCACTGCTCTGCACTGTTGCAAAATGCAGTGAGGTGAACTGGAAGCTGATGAAGGCAGTGTGGTACAGGGTACCTGCTGCTGAGCTACAGGGATATGCAGAACTGATTTGTGTAAGTCCTGGAGTAGTTCATTTCCTATGGTCCTGAGGCTGTAGCCAATAGGTGAGGATGTCCTGGGTTTGTGGTGTTGTACTTGGATGAGCAATGTTAACAGTTTAGTGTTTCAGAGGGAACTTCCAGTAGCGGAAGTCAGTGTGCTCTGAGATCTTGTAAAACTGATCCGGAGGGGATGTGTTCCCTTCTTTCTCCAAGGTCAGTTATAAATTACTCTGTCCTGGTGGGCAGCAAGTTCTACATGGGACAGCAAAGTGCCCTTGTGGCCAAGAGGGCCAGTGGGATCCTGGGGGGCATTCAGGAGAGTGTGTCAAGGGAGGTACTCCTCCCCCTCTTCTCTGCCCTGCTGAGGCCCCACCTGGAATATTGCATCCAGTTCTGGGCTCCCCAGGTCGAGAGGGACAGGGATCTGCTGGAAAGAGTCCAAGGGAGGGCTCCAAGGATGCTGAAGGGATTGGAGCACGGCCTGGGGAGGAGAGGCTGAGAGCCCTGGGGCTGTTCAGTCTGGAGAGGAGAAGGCTGAGAGGGATCTGATCAACGTCTATCAATAGCTGAGGGGTGGGGGTCAGGAAGGAAGGGACAGGGACAGCCTCTGCTCACTTGTGCCCTGGGATAGGACAAGGAGCAGTGGATGGGAACTAAAGCATAGGAGGAAGAACTTCTTGACTTTTGAGGGTCCCAGAGCACTGGAACAAGCTGCCCAGAGAGGTTGTGGAGTCTTCTTCTCTGGAGTCTTTGCAGCCCTGTCTGGATGTGTTCCTGTGTGACCTGTGCTGGGTTCTATGGTCCTGCTCTGGCAGGGAGGTTGGACTGGAAGATCTCCAGAGGTCCCTTCCAACGCCTAACATCCTGTTGCCCTGTGAACCCTTGTTTGAGCACCTAGCAGAGCTGTTCCCATAGACACTGTTTGTACTCTGAGTAAACCAAAGCTTCTTCAAATCCCTGTGATAATAACTGCTTTCTAAGCTGCAATTTGAAACTACTTTATCATTATTGGACAGCTTCAAATAAAGCTCTGTAAATGCTCTTCCAATCATTAGTAGATAAAACTTCAGGCTGTTCCTGACAGCTGTGTGTTTGAGAGCTGTATGATGCAGCAAGGGGAAGGCAGGACTGGAAATCAGACTGAGACAATAGTTTCTGTTCTACTAACAAACCATTGTTTGCAAAATGATGTTTCATTATGCAGAGTGTCAGCTGATGAAGAAAAATATGGCCAGGGATCTCTTAAATAAATAATAATTTTCAAAAGGAAGGGAACAGGGGGGAAAGAAATGGGTCAAGAACTGGCTGGAGGGCCAGGCCCAGAGAGTGGTGGTGAATGGTGCCACTTCCAGCTGGCAGCCAGGCACTAGTGGTGACCCCAGGGATCCTTGCTGGGCCCCATCCTGTTCAATATCTTTATTGATGATCTGGGTGAGGGGATGGAGTCCATCATCAGTAAGTTTGCAGATGATACCAAGCTGGGGGCAGGAGTCGATCTGTTAGAGGGTAGGAGGCTCTGCAGAGGGACCTTGCCAGGCTGGATGGGTGAGCAGAGGCCAATGGGATGAGATTGAACAAGGCTAAGTGCAGGCTTCTACACTTTGGCCACAACAACCCCAAGCAGTGCTACAGGCTGGGGACAGAGTGGCTGAGAGCAGCCAGGCAGAGAGGGACCTGAGGGTGCTGGTTGATAGTAGGCTGAACATGAGCCAGCAGTATGCCCAGGAGCCAGGAGAGCCAATGGCATCCTGGCCTGGATCAGGAATAGTGTAGCCAGCAGGACAAGGGAGGTTATTCTTCCCTGTACTCAGCTCTGGTCAGGCCACACCTTGAGTGCTGTGTCCAGTTCTGGGCTCCTCAGTTCAAGAGAGATGTTGAGGTACTGGAACGTGTCCAGAGAAAGGCAGCGGAGCTGGGGAGGGGTCTGGAGCACAGCCCTATGAGGAGAGGCTGAGGGAGCTGGGGGTGTTCAGCCTGGAGAAGAGGAGGCTCAGGGGAGACCTCATTGCTGTCTACAACTACCTGAAGGGAGGTTGTAGCCAGGTGGGGGTTGGTCTCTTCTCCCAGACAACCAGCAGCAGAACGAGGGGACACAGTCTCAAACTGTGCCAGGGGAGGTCTAGGCTGGGTGCTAGGAGGAAGTTCTTCACAGAGGGAGATTTGCCATTGGGATGTGCTGCCCAGGGAGGTGGTGGAGTCACTGTCCATGGAGATGCTCAAGTGAAGCCTGGATGAGGCACTTAGTGCCATGGTCTGGTTGATTGGATAGCGCTGGGTGATAGGTTGGACTTGATGATCTTGGAGGTCTCTTCCAACCTGGTTGATTCTATGATTCTATGAAATAGATATTTTTATCTCCTACTAAATCTGACAGTGGCATCCCTCAGGGGTGGGTACTGGAACCAGTGCTGTTTGACATCTTTGTCAGCAGCATGGGCAGTGGAGTTGAGGCACCCTCAGCAAGTTTGTGGATGACACCAAGCTGTGAGGTGTGGTTGACACACTGGAGGGAAGGGATCCATCCAAAGGAACCTGGGCAGGCTTGAGAGCTGGGCCCAAGCCAGCCTCATGAAGTTCAGCAAGTCCAAGTGCTTGCCCAGGCATAAATCCAGGCTGGGTGAGGAGTGGCTCCAGAGCAGCCTTGAGGAGAAGGCCTTGGGGGTGCCAGTTGGTGACCAACTCCCCAGGAGCCAGCAATGGTCCCTGGCAGCTCAGCAGGCAGCTATGTGCTGAGCTGCATCCAGAGCAGGGAGAGCAGCAGCACAGGGAGAGGATTCTGCCCCTCTGCTCTGCTCTGCTGTGCTCAGACCCCACCTGCAGCACTGCCTCCAGTTCTGGGGCCCCCAGCACAAGAAGGACCTGGAACTGCTGGAGAGGGTCCAGACAAGACCATGCAGAGGGCTGGAGAACCTCCCCTATGGGGACAGGCTGGGAGAGAGTTGGGGCTGTTCAGCCTGGGGAAGACTCCAGAGAGACCTTAGAGCAGCCTTCCAGGGGCTACAGGAGAGCTGGGGAGGGACTTTATACAAGGTCTTGTAGTGACAGGAAGAGAGGCAAAGGCTTTGAGCTGGCAGAGGGAAAACTCAGACTGGAGGTGAGGAAGAAATTCTTGACAGTGAGGGTGGTGAGATACTGGAACAGGTTGCCCAGGGAAGTTGTGGCTGCCTCCTACTTGGAGGTGTTCAAGGCCAGGCTGGATGAGGCTTTGAGCAACCTGGGTGAGGGGAGGTGTCCTCGCCCATGGCAGGAGTTTGGGACTGGATGATGTTTAAGGTCCCTTCCAATCCAAACCATTCTGTGATTCTATGCAAAGAAGCTATCAACAGGAAATTTTTCAAACCTTCCCCTTGGCACTTCTTATTTTAGAAACAGAGGAATTATTTAAACTTCATCATTTTGTTTTATTCCACTCTGCTGATTTGCCATTGTTGCTCTAACTACCTGAGTTTTAAACCCCTTGGTTCTGGACCAATTTTGAGAGCAAGTAAAACTGGCTTAGCTTTTTCTGGAATCGATGTTGTGTTTTGTTTTGAACAGAGCTCCTTGGCATACACAAACAGCCAACAGTGGGCTTCTTGACACTGATGGAATCTCTGAGATACTGTAAGGTAAAGAAACTGTTTTCTACACCATTTCACATCCTCTCGTGAGGGTGGTGTGGGCTTCTTTGGCAGGACTGCTGAAAGCTTCACTGAGTGTTCAGATCAAACTGATAACAGTTCCCCGTGATAAAATCCTGAGATTGATCTTCCTGAGTGATGTTGTTTGATGCTATTTAAGCCAGAACCTGAGTGCCCCAAGTGAATATAGCAAGGCAGAAGCCTGGTTGTACTAAAAGAATGCTTTGTGCAAGGTGTGTGGATGGTTATAAGGTCCCTAAGTGGTTTGCTGTGGTGAATGTTGCAGTTTCATTCTTCAATTTTTTCTATCTGAACTAAGTAGCCAGAAGTAAAAATGGTCAAAGTGCTGCTCAGTAAATGCATTATGGATGTGGTGTGTTCCAGACCTAAAATGGCTTTATCTGCAACCCCTGAAGTGCAGCCTGGGCCATAGTGTTTCTTCCTCTTCTGACACAGAATTTCTTGAGAAATGTTGTGTCGTAGCAATACTGCTTTTGAAACACTGATCTCTGTGTCAGAAGGCTTTTGGGCTGCTCTTTGCTTTCTTCTGATCTCTATTGAATTCCTTTAACTTAGTCAGGGTTATAGGGGATGATGTGGTTCACAGAAGGTTGGTGTGTTGACTGTGAAGTAAATGTCAACTCTGAACTGATTAATCAAAAACCAGCTAACAGGTCAAGTGGCTTCTGCCTTCCTAACCATCCAGTGATATCTAGTTAACTGGATGTAACTAAGAACAGGAGTACTTAGTGGCAGTAAATGTCAATTCTGAATTAATCTGAATTAATCAAAACCCAGCTAAGAAATGGAGTGGATTCTACTTCCTAAGCATCCAGTTAACTCCAGTTCAGCACAGGAGTACTTAGTGGCATAGAGTGTTGGCAGCACATCTCCAGGGCTGAAGTGAGGGCTGTTGTTGACACCCCCATCTCACTCATGTCTTTCCTCAGTTGAATGTCATAACCTATCCTGTTTCAAAGAGTCAGTGATCAAGACTGGAATGTGTGTACACCCTTTCATCATTTTATTGAGCATTTTAGATTAATTTGCAGAGCAGCTGAGACTCCCCAACCCTAATTTTCACTATTTCATCACCAGATAGATGAGTTTTCTGGGTTTGCTTTGTGTTTCTGATTTTGTTGTTCCTTTTCAGGTTGGCTCCTATTTGAAATCTCCAAAATTTCCCATTTGGATCCTTGGCAGTGAAACACACCTCACAGTCTTTTTTGCCAAGGTATGTTAGCTGTGATTTTTTGGGAACCTCAGGCAGGTACAGACCTCACACATTCATAGAATGGTTTGGGTTGGAAGGGACCTTAAAGGTCATCCAGTTCGAACCCCCTGCCATGGGCAGGGACACCTCCCACCAGCCCAGGTTGCTCAAGGCCTCATCCAACCTGACTTTGAACACCTCCAGGGAGGGGATAGCCACAACTTCCCTGGGCAACCTGTTCCAGTATCTCACCACCCTCACTGTCAAGAATTTCTTCCTCCTCTCCAGTCTCAATCTCCTCTCTTCCAGCTCAAAGCCATTGCCCCTTGTCCTGGCACTCCCAGCCCTTGAAAAAAGTCCCTCGCCAGCTTTCTTGTAGGCCTTGTTCATGTGCTGGAAGGCTGCTGTAAGGTCTCCCTGCAGCCTTCTCTTCTCCAGGCTGAACAGCCCAACTCTCCAAGCCTGTCCCCATAGCAGAGGTGCTGCAGGCCTCTGAGCATCTTGGTGGCCTCTTCTGGACCCTCTGCAGCAGCTCCATGTCCTTCCTGTGCCGTGGGCACCAGAACTGGATTCTAATTGGGGTTGCTTCACCCATTGAGCTTCCTAGGGCAGAGGTGAACTAAGGTTTCTAAGGTATTTACTGTGGTGTAGCTTTGTGAGATCATGAAGCACAACTGAAACCTGGCTCTGCTCTCTGTGAGCTGCTCCACTTCTAGCTGCCAGTTTGCCTGTTTCTGGCAGGCACTTCTGGGTGGCTTCTTCATTCCTTGTGTGAGAGCTTTGCCATGGGAAAACTTGGGCATTTTTCATTCACCCAAGTAACTTCTAGGTGGTGTCTGAACTTTTCATTGAAGTAGTAAAAGAGCAATGAGGTCTCCCTCAGCCTCCTCTTCTCCAGCCTCAACACCCCCAGCTCCCTCAGCCCCTCCTCTAGCCCAGGGGCTCCAGGCCCTTCTCCAGCCTCTCTGCCTTGCTCTGGACAGGCTCCAGCCCCTCAATGTCCTTCCTGCAGTGAGGGCCCAGAGCTGAACACAGCACTCCAGCTGTGGCCTCCCCAGTGCTGAGCACAGGAGGATGATCTCCTCCCTGGCCCTGCTGCCCACCCTGCTTCTGACCCAAGCCAGGATGCCTTTGGCTTTCTTGGCCCCCTGGGCACTGCTGGCTCATGGTCAGTGACTGCCAACCAACACCCCCAGGTCCCTCTCCAAGCTGCAGCTTTCCAACCACACATCCCCAAGTCTGTAGCTCCCCATGGGGCTGTTGTGACCCAGGTGCAGGACCTGGCCCTTGGCCGTGTTGAAATTCACCCAATGAGCCTTGGCCCATGGCTCTCACCTGTCCAGATCCTGCTGTAAAGTTTCCCTAGCCTCTAGCAGATGGACACAACCAACAGCTTGGGGTCACTGCAAACTCACTGAGGGTATGAAAAGTGCCTCTGGTAGTCATCTGTTTATGCAACATTCCAGCTTCCTGCCTGCCTTCAAACCATCTGATTCGCTTACTTTCCATTTGCTGACTTTGCATTCCAGTTGGCTAAGAAACAAACTTTTATCTGATTTTTAACAGTCAGAAGTAGGCTAGCAGGAGGTGTCCCTGCCTGTTACATGGGCTTTGGAACTAGGTGATCTTTAAGGTCCCTTCCAACCAAAGCCATTTTATGATTCTGTGATCTTCATGGAATCATTCCATAAATGGAATTTTAAAGGAGAAATTTTATAGAGTCATTGCCCTACATATTTTTTTAAGAGTCCCAAAATCGAGCCCCACTGTCTTACAAAGTGTGGAGTTCAATGTACTCTTAAAGTCCTGATGCAGAGCCATGCCATGTAGGAAGGAACAGCTTCTTCCCATGCATCCCTGGAGAGGTGATAGGTAGAAATCATACACTGCAGTAATACCAGTCTCACAGCATCCATTCTTTCATCCACAATCAGCTTTCTTTTTCTTCTCTCTAGCCTTCTAATTACAGCCTGCTGACTGCTGGAATTGTTTCCCAGCTAATGATCCTGGAGATATTATTTTACCCAGCTTTAGTGAGTCATAGAATCACAGAATGGTTTGGGTTGGAAGGGACCTCCAAAGCTCATCCAGTCCAACCCCTCTGCACTCAGCAGGGACATCCTCCACTAGATCAGGTTGCCCACAGCCCTCTCCAGCCTCACGTTCAATATCTCCAGGCATGGAGCCTCAACCACCTCCCTGGGCAACCTGTTCCAGTGTTCCAGCAGCCTCCTGGTGCAGAACTTGTTCCTCCCATCCAATCTAAATCTGCTCTGCTCTAGTTTGAAGCCATTGCCCCTGGTCCTGTCCCTGCAGGCCTTTGCAAACAGTCCCTCTGCAGCCTTCTTGTAGCCCCTTCAGGTACTGGCAGGTTGCTACTAGATCTCCTTGGAGCCTTCTCCATGATTCACACCCCCAGCTCCCTCAGCCTGTCCTCATAGCAGAGGTACAACCCCCTGAGCATTTTCATGGCCTCCTCTGGACCCTCTCCATCAGGTCCATGTCCTTCCTGTGTTGAGGGCTCCAGAGCTGGACACAGCACTGCAGGTGAGGTCTCCCCAGAGCAGAGCAAAGTTGCAGAATCACCTCTCTGGATCTGCTTTGGATGCAGCCCAGTCTACCATTAGCCTTCTGTGCTGCAAGCTCACACTGCCTGCTCCTGTCCAGCTTCTCCGCCACCAGCACCTCCAGGCCCTTTTCCTCAGGGCTGCTTTCTATCACTTCTCTCGCAGCCTGTATTGACTTACAATTGAAAATCTGTTATTCACTCTGTGACCAAATGGCAGCTCCACAATTGGTGTGTGAGCTGATGGTGTGTCCATGGTGTCTGTGGGCTGGGAAGATGAATCTGCATGAGTGGCTGTTAGTCTGTTTGAAATAGAGGTGCTAGATTCCTCAGATTCATTTTCTTCCTTTTCTTTTTTTTTTTTTTGTCCTGAGGTCATAAGTGTATTACAGAGGTTATAAAAGAGAGAATTTTAAATATAGCCATTTTGAATATAGCAATATAGCCTATTAAAAATATTTAAAGCAAAAATGTTCTTGGGCTAAACACCAAGGAAATTATTTGGTGCCCATTCTATGTCTCTCTGCTTTTCCTCCCCTAAATTCCTGAAGACCAGAGGTTCTTTCTGAGCCAGGACCCCATGTGGCCTTGGGAAGTGAAAAATAAAGTTTTTTTTTTTCACTCTACATTCAGTCTCCTTTATTCTGGAAGGCATCCAGAGAAGGGCCACGAGGATGAGCAGAGGGCTGGAGCTGCTGTGCTCTGGAGACAGACTGAGAGAGTTGGGGTTGTGCAGTCTGGAGAGGAGAAGGCTCCCAGGAGGCCTTCTTTTGGCCTTCCAGGATCTGAAGGGGGCTACAAGAAAGCTGGGGAGGGACTTTTGAGGGTGTCAGGTAGGGATAGGACTGGGGGGAATGGAACAAAAGTAGAAGTGGGGAGATTCAGATTGGATATGAGGAAGAAATTCTTCCCCATGAGGGTGGTGAGACACTGGCACAGGTTGCCCAGGGAGGTGGTGGAAGGCTCATCCCTGGAGGTTTTTGCAGCCAGGCTGGATGTGGCTGTGAGCAACCTGATCCAGTGTGAGGTGTCCCTGACCATGGCAGGGGGGTTGGAACTCAATGGTCCTTGAGGTCTCTTCCAACCCTGATGATTCTGTGATCTCCAGAGGTCCCTTCCAGTCTCTCCCATTCTGTGGTTCTGTGATTGTGTCACATCTGTTTATCTATTTGAATAATATTTCCTTTGGTTTCTAACCTCAAATTCACCTCACTGCAGTATTTAAGTGCATTTTTTTCCCCAGTGTTGGTTGGGTTTCCATGAAGAAGGATATGAAACACATCAGTCTATTTTCAAATGTTTATTTGCATTACAGGCAGTCCAGTGTCAGCTGCTAGGTTAGGGAATCTTTCTAGGCAAATGCTTTTCTTATATGTGCTTTAAAAGTAACTGTGTGGTCCAGAGGGTGCCAAAGGCTGTCAGGCCTGGATAAGGTAAAGAGACTTTGGTATGGAAATACTGAGGCAGTGTGGCCATGGCACTTGGGGACATGGTGTAATGGCCATGATGGTCCTAGGCTGAAGGTTGGACTCGATGGCCTTCGAGGTCTTTTCCAACTGAAACAATTCTCTGATCCTACTGAAAACAAAAGTTCAGTGCCTGCCTGTGCACAGGCAGGGAAAGGAAGGTACTTGGTGTGGTAGGAGCTGGGCTGGACTGTGAAATGCACCTGCAAGGAGAAACACAGGGCAGGGTTTGTGTTAGTGAAAGGAGTCACTGAGTCATAGCATGGTCTGGGTTGGAAGGGATCTCCAAAGGTCATCTGGTCCAACCCCCTCTGCTGTGAGCAGGGACATCCTCTGCTAGATCAGGTTGCCCAGAGCCCCCCTCAGGTATTGGAAGGTTGCTATTAGGTCTTCCTCTAGTCTCCCCTTTAGTATTCTTCTTTGTACCTTGTGCCACAGCATCCCTGTGGAAAGGTTTACATAAAGTTTGTCTAGAAGCTGTGAAGTCACCCTTAACGTGGTGCTTGATCGTTTGACATCACTGCTACCAAGTTACCTTGATTTTTCTTCTGTTGCATTGAAATTTTCATGAATTTAAGGTCCAACCCTGCATAGCATAGCTGAGTACTTCCTTAGTGACCTGTATCTGAATTAAGAATATTCTGAAAGTTGTCTCCTCTTCTCCCTCTAAGGACATGGCTCTTGTTGCTCCCGAAGCGCCTTCAGAACAAGCCAGGAGGGTCTTCCAGACATATGACCCTGAGGGTAAGGGCTCTGCTTCTGACTGACATTAGAGCTTTTTACACTGAAATGTACTCAGTAGAGACAAAGTCCAAATAGTCATCAATACTGTGTTGGGGATCTCTTCAAAAAATAGAACCTTTCTAAAGGTCCATTCTTTTCCAAAGGTCCTCCTTGCAAATCTGAGTCACAGAACGTTAGGGGCTGGAAGAGACCTCAAAAGTTCATCCAGTCCAACCCCCTGCCAGAGCAGGGTCACCTGCGGCAGGTCACACAGGAACACATCCAGGCAGGTTTTGAATATCTCCAGAGAGGGGGACTCCACAACCCCCCTGGGCAGCCTGTTCCAGCATTCTGTCACCCTCACTGTGAAAACATTTTTCCTCCTGTTTCCATGGAACTTCCTATGCCTCAACTTCCACCATTGCCCTTTGTGCTGTCCTTGGACATCCCTGAGCAGAGCCTGGCTCCAGCCCTGCACAGCTTTATCTTCAGCACCTCTGCTCCAAGCCCCAGCTCCCTCAGCCTGGCCTCACAGGAGATGTTCCACTGCCTGCAGCATCTTTGTGGCTCTGTGCTGGACTCTCTCAAGCAGTTCCATGAGGTCCTTCTTGACCTGAGGTGCCCAGAACTGGACACAATATTCCAGATGTGGCCTCAGCAGGGCAGAGCAGAGGGGCAGGAGAACCTCTCTGACCTACTCCCCACAGCCCTTCTAATGCACCCCAGGATGCTCTTGGCCTTCTTGGCCACAAGGGCATATTGCTGGCTCATGGTCAACCAGGACCCTCAGGTCCTTTTCTCTTTCACTGCTCTCCAACAGCTCAGTACCCAACATTTCCTGATCCATGGGGTTGTTCTTTCCCAAATACTGCACTTCTGCATTTCAAACCCATTTCAGGTTCCATGCCCCAGTGTATTGTACTGTTCAGACCTAAGTGGATTTTTAAGAGAGGAATGAAATATTTAGCACTTAAGAAACAGTCAGTGCAGTAGTGAACCCACAAGTGAGATGAAGAAATGTTCTGTAGTAAGGGCAGCTGAGTAAAGCACTGTGCAAGGTTGAAGTAAAGTTCTTAGTGTCAGTTTTTAGCCTTGTAGTGTTCTTTGTGATTAATCTAAAGCTTCAGCATAATTTGAGTTCTCTTCCATTATATTTTCATCAACCACTGTGATTGCATTCTGTATGGATTCTGTTCGTGAACGAATGTGACAATGCACAGCAAATTCTGCTGTCTTTTGGAAAACAGATGTCCAACATTGAAGTCCAAAGTTAACTGATTAAAAGGGATAAAACCATGCAGCTGTTATCCCAAGGTGTCCAGTGGAGATGGAGACTGCTGCAAAGAGGTTTATCATTCACAGCCTGAGACACTGAACACCTGCAAGGTGTTCAGGTTCAGCTTCTTAGGCTGTGAATGATAAACCTCCAGTTTCTGTCTTGCACTCCTCATTTCCTTTCAAAGTGAAAGGGAAGTGTTTGAAATCTATGTTCCTTCCTTGTGGTTGGTTGTACTTTGGGGTAAAATTTCTACTTCTGGGAAGCATTTTGATTTCTTTCCTTAATGAGAAGCTTCACTTCTTCTTCAGATAATGGTTTTATACCTGACACTCTGCTAGAAGATGTAATGAAGGCTCTGGACCTCGTTTCAGATCCTGAATAGTAAGTATAATAAAATGTTAATTAACCACATATTGATTATCATTTAGGGGGTTACCTGGTTGATTTGATGTTTGTTTGGGTTTTTCCCTGCTTACATCCTGGGGCACAGAATGTTGTTTTCACAGAATCAGAGAATGTTAGGGGTTGGAAGAGACCTTGAAAGCTCATCCAGTCCAACCCCTCTGCCAGAGCAGCGTAACCCAGGGCAGGTCACTCAAGAACTCATCCAGGAGGGTTTTGAATATCTCCAGAGAGGGAGACTCCACAACCCCCCTGGGCAGCCTGTTCCAGGGCTCTCTCACCCTCACAGGGAAAAAAGTTTTCCCCCTGTTTCCATGGAACTTCTATGCCTCGACTTCTATGCCTCAACTTCCACCAGTGCCCCTTGTGCTGGCATTGGGCATCACCCAGCAGAGCCTGGCTCCAGCCTCTGGGCACTCACCCTGAATGAGGTCACCTCTCAGGCTCCTCCTCTCCAAGCTCCAGAGCCCTCAGCTCCCTCAGGCTTTCCTCATGAGGAAGATGTTCCACTGCCTGCAGCATCTTTGTGGCTCTGTGCTGGACTCTCTCAAGCAGTTCCCTGAGGTCCTTCTTGAGCTGAAGGGCCCAGAACTGGACACAATATTCCAGATGTGGCCTCACCAAGGCAGAGTAGAAGGGCAGGAGAACCTCCCTGACCTACTCCCCACAGCCCTTCTAATGCACCCCAGGATGCCCTTGGCCTTCGTGGCCACAAGGGCACATTGCTGGCTCATAGTCAACCTCCCATCCACCAGGACCCCCAGGTCCTTTTCCCCTTCACTGCTCTCCAGCAGGTCAGTCCCCAACCTATCCTGGTCCTTGGGGTTGTTCTTTCCCAGATGCCAGACTCTCCCCCTGCCCTTGTTGGATTTCCTTCCATTTCTCCCTGCCCAGCTCTCAGCCTCTCTAAGTCTGACTGAATGGCAGCACAGCCCTCCTGTGTGACCACTCCTCCCAGTCTGGTGTCATCAGCAAACTTGCTGGCAATGCCCTCAGTGCCCTCATCCAGGTCGTTGATGAATAGTTTGAATGATGCTGGTCCCAGTACTGACCCCTGAGGGGCTCCACTAGAGCTGTTTAAGTCAGCTTTACATTAAAAGGAAGAAATTCAGGTTAAAATATCTCTAGCTTGGCTAGTGGTAAGTAGAAGCCCACCCTCTCAGGCATCTCCAAAAGAGGGTAAACAGATGGGCTGGTTTATAGGGGTCTGAACTGGTTGTTCCTGTGGAATGGCAGTGGAGAGTGCAAGTTTGCTGCTGATCTGAGAACCGATTGATGCCATTTGCTGTCCTTCCAAATGCAACTGAGTTTCCTGAGCTCTCTGTGTGGAGAACATGAGTCAAAACTGGAATCAAAAGACAAACAGGAATCTAAACCCAAAGGAAACACAAGACAAAAAAAAGGCACCATTCATATTATGTCAGTAAGTGGTGAGATCTGCAGAAGGCTGAGCTTTTAAAGGGAGGGAATGAAAAAAGCATTTGTTTAATACATCTGAGAAGCTTTGCCTTGGCCATTTTGTTCTGCCACCTCAATGAGTCTGCAGAAAGCCTCTTTCTGCATTCAGCAATCTTCCCACTTGGGAATGTTTTTGGCAGTGCCTTGGCCTGGTTTACTCTGCGTAGCACATCAAGTGTGCACTGCTGAAGGGACAGGCAGGCAGCAGCCCTGCCTTGTTGCAAAGCCATGATCCAACCATGGAATATTCAGTCAACCAGCTGCTCTTACGTAAAAGTATTGGTTACTGTTACTGTGCTGAGGACTTGCACAGTACCTGACCTGGTTCTAGATGTGCTGTGCATATAATCATAGAATCACAGAATTGTCAGGGTTGGAAGGGACCTCAAGGCTCATCCAGGTCCAAACCCCTGCCATGGGCAGGGACACCTCACACTACATCAGGTTGCTCACAGCCACATCCAGCCTGGCCTTAAAAACCTCCAGGGATGAGGCTTCCACCACCTCCCTGGGCAACCTGTGCCAGTGTCTCACCAGCCTCACGGGGAACAACTTCTTCCTAACATCCAATCTGAATCTCCCCACTTCTAATTTGCTCCATTCCCATTGTAATTGAATTCTCAAAATTATCTTCATTCCAAGTAGCCATGGTTCTGTTTACACACACAATGTTTTTACAGCTCTCTTAAGAGCATTTCATGAATCTGAGCAGGTTTTAGTCAGCTACTGAAATATGCTGAATTTAGTATTTTGAGAGCAGTAAGAATGAGCAGTAGGAGGATTCAAGTCCAGGGTCTTGCAAATTCTCAGTTGTAGTTTCACTGGAGCACATTCAGTTGTATGAACTTTAAAATTCCTTTCCCAAGGGCCTTAACAGAGCTGCTCCCTTGAGAATTACAGAGAGAAGCCAAATAATTTACTGCTTTGGTAGGACCATGAAAGTAAGCTACTTAAACATGAAGACACAGAAGTGGTAGCCAAAAGGATAAAATGCTTCCAGGCAACAATAATCGAAAATACCTTAGAAAGGCAGCTTCTGCCCCCAGCCCCTAGCAGGAGGCCTAGGTGCATACAGGTAAGCAAGTCAGCTGGGAGAAGCTGAGACTCTGTCTAATGTCCATGTGAAAAATAGAGGGAAGAATCTCCACTTACGGAAGTGTTAGCTCTGAGAAGTGATTCACCATGTGGAAAAGTATTCCCAGCCAGACAGCACAGCACACTGAATCTTTTGTAGGCACTAGGGAATACTCACAGAACACATCTGGTTGGAAGAGATCTCCAAGCTCATCCAGTCCAACCCTCAACCCAGCACTGCAGGCTCAGCACCAAACCATGTCCCTAAGCAGCAGCTCCACACACTGCTGAAATCCCTCCAGGGATGCTGACTCCAGCACTGCCCTGGGCAGAACAGTCCAATGGCTGAGAACCCTTGCAGGGAAGAAAGATTTCCTGAGATGCAGCCTGAACCTCCCCTGGCACACCTTGGAACCATTTCCTCTGCTCCTGTGTCTTGGCAGCAAGGAGCAAAGGCTGCCCCCTGCTCACTGCAACCTCCCCTCAGGGAGCTGTAGAGAGCAATGAGGTCTCCGTCAGCCTCCTCTTCTCCAGCCTCAACACCCCCAGCTCCCTCAGCCCTTCCTCATAGGCCATGTAATAGGGAAATGCAACTCAGTGTTCAGTTGTATTTAGTAGCAGTTAAACGTTCTGTTGCCATCTGCCTATCCAGCTCAAGTTTAAGCTGTAATGACCTGGAATTCTATTCATGCAGCAAGGCTTTCAGAGCAGGATTGTTAATATTTCTGTTCTTCACTGGGTTTGGCTGCTTTCATAGCAAACACACCATGTGAATGATAAATGTGTCTTCATTTTATTGCAGTCAAATTAGAAACTCTTGGTGGCTTTGCAAACCTCTTTTTAGCAGCAGGTTAGTTGGCAGTGACAGACCTGTGCATAAATGAGTTCAAGAATGCTCGCAAGACAGCAAAAGGCCTTAGGGGCACTCACCTTGGGTTTAGTTTCCATAGGTTTCAGAATTATCACTTAGTTGAAAAGAACAGATGAGTTTTGTTTAACACCAGCCATGTTTGGGCACCATGCATGGATATAGAAGAGCAGCATTGCCAGACTTGGCAGGCAGTGCTGTGGATACACAACAGAACTGCAATATGCAAGGACAAAAATATCTTACTGGTGCTTCTATAGTAAATGTTTGTTGTTTTTTTGTCATAGTGTAAACCTCATGAAGACCAAATTAGACCCAGAAGGCCTGGGCATCATATTGCTGGGTCCCTTTCTGCAGGAATTTTTCCCTGAGCAGGTAATCATCAGTGTAACTGTGGTTGTAGAGCTCTGACAAGGTAATCATCAGTGCAACTATGGTTGCAGATACATGAGCAGGTAATCATCAGTGTAACTTTGGTTGTAGAGCTCTGAGCAGGTAATCATCAGTGCAACTGTGGTTGCAGAGCTCTGAGCAGGTAATCATCAGTGTAACTGTGGTTGTAGAGCTCTGAGCAGGTAATCATCAGTGCACCTGTGGTTGTAGAGCTCTGAGCAGGTAATCATCAGTGTAACTGTGGTTGTAGACCTCTGAGCACGTAATCATCAGTGCAACTGTGGTAGTAGAGCTCTGAGCAGGTAATCATCAGTGCAACTGTGGTTGCAGAGCTCTGAGCAGGTAATCATCAGTGTAACTGTGGTTGTAGAGATCTCAGCATGTAATCATCAGTGCAACTGTGGTTGTAGAGCTCTGAGCAGGTAATCATAAGTGTAACTGTGTTTCTAGATTTCTGAGCAGGTAATCATCAGTGTAACAGTTGCTGTATAACTCTGAGCAGGTAATCATCAGTGTAACAGTTGCTGTATAACTCTGAGCAGGTAATCATCAGTGTAACAGTTGCTGTATAACTCTGAGCAGGTAATCATCAGTGTAAATGTTGTTGCAGAGCTCTGAGCAGGTAATCATCGGTGTAACTGTGGTTGCAGAGCTCTGTGCAGCTCATCATCAGTGTCACTGTGGTTGTAGAGCTCTGAGAAGGTAATCATAAGTGTAACTGTGGTTGTAGATTTCTGAGCAGATAATCATCAGTGTAACAGTGGTTCAGAGCTCTGAGTAGGAAACATCACTGTACCTGTGGTTGTAGAGCTCTGAGCAGGTAATCATCAGAGTAACTGTGTTTGCAGAGCTCTGGGCAGGTAATCATCAGTATAACTGTTGCTGTAGAGCTCTGAGCAGATAATCATCACTGTAACTGTGGTTGTAGAGCTCTGAGCAGGTAATCATCAGTGTAACTGTGGCTGGAGAGCTTTGAGCAGGTAATCGTCAGTGTAACTGTGGTTGCAGAGCTCTGAGCAGGTAATCATCAGTATAACTGTGGGTGCACAGCTCTGAGTAGGTAATCATCAGTGTAACTGTGGTTGCAGAGCTCTGAGCAGGTAATGATCAGTGTAATTCTGGCTGCAGAGGTCTGAGCACGTAATCATAAGTGTAACTGTGGTTATAGATCTCTCTCTGAGGAGGTAATCATCAGTGTAACTGTGGTTGCAGAGCTCTGAGCAGGTAATCATCAGTGTAACTGTGGTTGCAGAGCTCTGAGTAGGTAATCATCAGAGTAACGGTGGTTGCAGAGCTCAGAGCAGGTAATCATCAGTGTAACTGGTTGTAGAGCTGTGAGCAGGTAATCATCAGTGTAACTGGCTGTAGAGCTCTGATCAGGTAATCATCAGTGTAACTGAGATTGTAGAGCTCTGTGTTGGTAATTATCAGTATAACTGTTGCTGTAGAGCTCTGAGGAGATAATCATCATGGTAACTGTGGTTGTAGAGCTCTGAGGAGATAATCATCAGTGTAACTGTTGCTGTAGAGCTCTCAGCAGGTAATCATAAGTGTAACTGTGGTTGTAGATTTCTGAGCAGGTAATCATCAGTGTAACAGTTGCTGTAAAACTCTGAGCAGGTAATCATCAGTGTAACTGTGGTTGCAGAGCTCTGAGCAGGTAATCATCAGTGTAACTGTGGTTGTAGAGCTCTGAGCAGGTAATCATCAGTGTAACTGTGGTTGTAGAGCTCTGTGCTTGTAATTATCAGTGTAACTGTTCCTGTAGAGCTCTGAGAAGGTAATCATCAGTGTAACTGTGGTTGCAGAGCTCTGAGCAGGTAATCATCAGTGTAACTGTGGTTGCAGAGCTGTGAGAAGGTAATCATGATTGTAACTGTGGTTGTAGAGCTCTAAGCAGGTAATCATCAGTGTAACTGTTGCTGTAGAGCTCTGAGGAGGTAATCATCAGTGTAACTGTGGTTGCAGAGCTGTGGGCAGGTAATCAGTGTAACTGTGGTTGCACAGCTCTGAGCAGGTAATCATCAGTGTAACTGTGGTTCTAGAGCTCTGAGCTGGTAATCATCAGTGTAACTGTGGTTGCAGAACTGTGAGCAGGTAATCATCAGTGTAACTGTGGTTGTAGAGCTCTGAGCAGGTAATCATCAGTGTAACTGTGGTTGTAGAGCTCTGAGAAGGTAATCATGAGTTCAACTCTGGTTAAACACCTCTGAGCAGGTAATCATCAGTGTAACTGTGGTTCTAGAACTCTGAGCAGGTAATCATGAGTGTAACTGTGGGTGTAGAGCTCGGAGCAGGTAATCATCAGTGTAAATGTGGTTATAGAGCTGTGACCAGGTAATAGTCAGTATAACTGTGGTTGCAGATCTCTGAGCAGGTAATCATCAGTGTAACTCTGCCTGTAGTGTCCGAGCAGGTAATCATCAGTGTAACTGTGGTTCTAGAACTCTTAGCAGGTAATCATCAGTGTAACTGTGGTTGTAGAACTTGGAGCAGGTAATCATCAGTGTAACTGTGGTTGTAGAGTTCTGAGCAGGTAATCATCAGTGTAACTGTGGCTGCAGAGCTCTGAGCAGGTAATCATCAGTATAACTGTGGTTGCAGAGCTCTGAGCAGGTAACCATCAGTGTAACTGTGGCTGTAGAGCTGTGTGCAGGTAATCATCAGTGTAACTGTGCTCCAGAGCTCTGAGCAGGTAATCATCAGTGTAACTGTGGTTGTACAGCTCTGAGCAGTTAATCAGCACTGAAACTGTGGTTCAAGAGCTGTGAGTAGGGAAACATCACTTTACCTGTGGTTGTAGAGCTCTGAGCAGGTAATCATCAGAGTAACTGTGTTTGCAGAGCTCTGGGCAGGTAATCATCAGTATAACTGTTGCTGTAGAGCTCTGAGCAGATAATCATCACTGTAACTGTGGCTGGAGAGCTTTGAGCAGGTAATCATCAGTGTAACTGTGGTTGCAGAGCTCTGAGCAGGTAATCATCAGTATAACTGTGGCTGCAGAGCTCTGAGCAGGTAATCATCAGTATAACTGTGGCTGCACAGTTCTGAGTAGGTAATCATCAGTGTAACTGTGGTTGCAGAGCTCTGAGCAGGTAATGATCAGTGTAATTCTGGCTGCAGAGGTCTGAGCACGTAATCATAAGTGTAACTGTGGTTATAGATCTCTCTCTGAGGAGGTAATCATCAGTGTAACTGTGGTTGCAGAGCTCTGAGCAGGTAATCATCAGTGTAACTGTGGTTGCAGAGCTCTGAGTAGGTAATCATCAGAGTAACGGTGGTTGCAGAGCTCAGAGCAGGTAATCATCAGTGTAACTGGTTGTAGAGCTGTGAGCAGGTAATCATCAGTGTAACTGGCTGTAGAGCTCTGATCAGGTAATCATCAGTGTAACTGAGATTGTAGAGCTCTGTGTTGGTAATTATCAGTGTAACTGTTGCTGTAGAGCTCTGAGCAGATAATCATCATTTGAACTGTGGTTGTAGAGCTCTGAGAATGTAATCATCAGTGTAACTGTTGCTATAGAGCTCTGAGCGGGTAATCATAAGTGTAACTGTGGTTGCAGAGCTCTGAGCAGGTAATCATCAGTGTAACTGTTGCTATAGAGCTCTGAGCGGGTAATCATAAGTGTAACTGTGGTTGCAGAGCTCTGAGCAGGTAATCATCAGTGTAACTGTGATTGCAAAGCTCTGAGCAGGTAAACATCAGTGTAACTGTGGTTGTAGAGCTCTGAGAATTTAATCATTAGTGTAACTCTTGCTATAGAGCTCTGAGAAGGTAATCATAAGTGTACCTGTGTTTGTAGATTTCTGAGCAGGTAATCATCAGTGTAACTGTGGTTGCAGAGCTGTGAGAAGGTAATCATGATTGTAACTGTGGTTGTAGAGCTCTAAGCAGGTAATCATCAGTGTAACTGTTGCTGTAGAGCTCTGAGGAGGTAATCATCAGTGTAACTGTGGTTGCAGAGCTGTGGGCAGGTAATCAGTGTAACTGTGGTTGCACAGCTCTGAGCAGGTAATCATCAGTGTAACTGTGGTTCTAGAGCTCTGAGCTGGTAATCATCAGTGTAACTGTGGTTGCAGAACTGTGAGCAGGTAATCATCAGTGTAACTGTGGTTGTAGAGCTCTGAGCAGGTAATCATCAGTGTAACTGTGGTTGTAGAGCTCTGAGAAGGTAATCATGAGTTCAACTCTGGTTAAACACCTCTGAGCAGGTAATCATCAGTGTAACTGTGGTTCTAGAACTCTGAGCAGGTAATCATGAGTGTAACTGTGGGTGTAGAGCTCGGAGCAGGTAATCATCAGTGTAAATGTGGTTATAGAGCTGTGACCAGGTAATTGTCAGTATAACTGTGGTTGCAGATCTCTGAGCAGGTAATCATCAGTGTAACTCTGCCTGTAGTGTCCGAGCAGGTAATCATCAGTGTAACTGTGGTTCTAGAACTCTTAGCAGGTAATCATCAGTGTAACTGTGGTTGTAGAACTTGGAGCAGGTAATCATCAGTGTAACTGTGGTTGTAGAGTTCTGAGCAGGTAATCATCAGTGTAACTGTGGCTGCAGAGCTCTGAGCAGGTAATCATCAGTATAACTGTGGTTGCAGAGCTCTGAGCAGGTAACCATCAGTGTAACTGTGGCTGTAGAGCTGTGTGCAGGTAATCATCAGTGTAACTGTGCTCCAGAGCTCTGAGCAGGTAATCATCAGTGTAACTGTGGTTGTACAGCTCTGAGCAGTTAATCAGCACTGAAACTGTGGTTCAAGAGCTGTGAGTAGGGAAACATCACTTTACTGTGGTTGTAGAGATCTCAGCAGGTAATCATCAGTGTAACTGTGGCTGTCGAGCTCTAAACAGGTAATCATCAGTGTAACTGTGGTTGCAGATCTCTGAGCAGGTAATCATCAGTGTAACTCTGGCTACAGAGCTCTGAGCGTGTAATCATCACTGTAACTGTGGTTGCAGAGCTCTAATCAGGTAATCATCATTGTAACTGGGGCTGCAGAGCTCTGAGCAGGTAATCATCAGTGTAACTGTGGTTGCAGAGCTCTGAGCAGGTAATGATCAGTGTAACTCTGGCTACAGAGGTCTGAGCAAGTAATCATCAGTGTAACTGTGGTTATAGAGCTCTGAGCAGGTAATCATCAGTGTAACTGTGGTTGCAGAGCTCTGAGCAGGTAATCATCAGTGTAACTGTGGTTGCAGAGCTCTGAGCAGGTAATCATCACTGTAACTGTGGTGTAGAGCTCTGAGAATGTAATCATCAGTGTAACTCTTGCTATAGAGCTCTGAGCAGGTAATCATAAGTGTAACTGTGTTTGTAGATTTCTGAGCAGGTAATCATCAGTGTAACTGTTGCTGTAGAGCTCTGAGCAGGTAATCATCAGTGTAACTGTGGCTGTAGAGCTGTAAGCTGGTAATCATCAGTGTAACTGTGGTTGCAGAGCTCTGAGCAGGTAATCATCAGTGTAACTGTGGCTGTAGAGCTCTGAGCAGGTAATCATCAGTGTAACTGTGGTTGCAGAGCTCTGAGAAGGTAATCATCAGTGTAATTGTGGCTCTAGAGCTCTGACAGGTAATCATCAGTGTAACTGTGGTTGCAGAGCTCTGAGCAGGCAATCATCAGTGTAAGTCTGGCTGTAGAGCTCTGAGCAGGTAATCATCAGTGTAACTTTGGTTGTAGAGGTCTGAGCAAGTAATCATCAGTGTAACTGTGGTTGTAGAGCTATAAGCAGGTATTCGTCAGTGTAATTGTGTTTGCAGATCTCTGAGCAGGTAATCATCAGTGTAACTGTGGTTGCAGAGCTCTGAGCAGGTAATCATCAGTGTAACTGTGGTTGCAGAGCTCTGAGCAGGTAATCATCAGTGTAACTGTGGTTGTAGAGCTCTGAGCAGGTAATCATCAGTGTAACTGTGGTTGCAGAGCTCTGAGCAGGTAATCATCAGTGTAACTGTGGTTGCAGAGCTCTGAGCAGGTAATCATCAGTGTAACTGTGGTTGCAGAGCTCTGAGCAGGTAATCATCAGTGTAATTGTCATTGCAGAGCCCTGAGCAGGTAATCATCAGTGTAATTGTCATTGCAGACCTCTGAGCAGGTAATCATAAGTGTAACAGTTGCTGTAGACCTCTGAGCAGGTAATCATTAGTGTAACTGTGGCTTTAGAGCAGTGAGCAGGTATTCATCAGTGTAACTGTGGCTACAGAGCTCTGAGGAGATAATCTTAAGTGTAACTGTGGTTGCAGAGCTCTGAGCAGGTAAACAGTGTAACTGTTGTTGTAGACCTCTGAGCAGGTAATCATCACTGTAACTGTGGTTGTAGAGCTCTCAGCAGGTAATACTTAGTATAACTGTTGTTTTAGAGCAGTGAGCAGGTATTCATCAGTGTAACTGTGTCTGCAGAGCTCTGTGCAGGTAATCATCAGTGAAACTGTGGCTGAAGAGCTCTGAGCAGGTAATCATCAGTGTAACTGTGGCTGCAGATCTCTGAGCAGGTAATCATCAGTGTAACTGTGGTTGCACATCTCTGAGAAGGTAATCATCAGTGTAACTGTGGTTATAGAGCTCTGAGAACGTCATCATCGTGCAACTCTGGTTGCAGAGATCGGAGCAGGTAATCATCAGTGTAACTGTGGTTGCAGAGCTCTGCGCAGGTAATCATCATTATAACTGTGGCTGTAGAGCTCTGAGCAGGTAATCATCAGTGTAACTGTGGTTGCAGATCTCTAAACAGGTAATCATCAGTGTAACTTTCGTTGCAGATCCCTGAGCAGGTAATCATCAGTGTAACTGTGGTTGTAGAGGTCTGAGCAGGTATTCATCAGTGTAAGTGTGGTTGCAGAGCTGTGCGCAGGTAATCATCAGTGTAACTGTGGTTCTGGAGCTCTGAGCAGGTAATCATCACAATAACTCTGGCTGCAGACCTCTGAGCACGTAATCATCAGTATAACTGTGGTTGTAGAGCTCTGAGCAGGTAATCATCAGTGCAACTGTGGTTGCAGAGCTCTGAGCAGGTAATCATCAGTGTAACTTTCGTTGCAGATCCCTGAGCAGGTAATCATCAGTGTAACTGTGGTTGTAGAGCTCTGAGCAGGTATTCATCAGTATAACTGTGGTTGCAGAGCTGTTCGCAGGTAATCATCGGTGTAACTGTGCTTGTAGAGCTCTGAGCAGGTAATCATCAGTGTAACTGTGGTTGCAGAGCCCTGAGCAGGTAATCATCAGTATAACTTTTCCTGCAGAGCTTTGAGCAGGAAATCATCAGTGAAACTGTGGCTGGAGAGCTCTGAGCAGGTAATTATCAGTGTAACTGTGCTTGCAGAGGTATGAGCAGGTAATCAGCAGTGTAACTGAGGTTGTAGAGCTATAAGCAGGTATTCGTCAGTGTAATTGTGTTTGCAGATCTCTGAGCAGGTAATCATCAGTGTAACTGTGGTTGCAGAGCTCTGAGCAGGTAATCATCAGTGTAACTGTGGTTGCAGAGCTCTGAGCAGGTAATTATCAGTGTAACTGTGGTTGCAGAGCTCTGAGCAGGTAATCATCAGTGTAACTGTGGTTGTAGAGCTATAAGCAGGTATTCGTCAGTGTAATTGTGTTTGCAGATCTCTGAGCAGGTAATCATCAGTGTAACTGTGGTTGCAGAGCTCTGAGCAGGTAATCATCAGTGTAACTGTGGTTGCAGAGCTCTGAGCAGGTAATTATCAGTGTAACTGTGGTTGCAGAGCTCTGAGCAGGTAATCGTCAGTGTAACTGTGGTTGCAGAGCTCTGAGCAGGTAATCGTCAGTGTAACTGTGGTTGCAGAGCTCTGAGCAGGTAATCATCAGTGTAACTGTGGTTGCAGAGCTCTGAGCAGGTAATCATCAGTGTAATTGTCATTGCAGACCTCTGAGCAGGTAATCATAAGTGTAACAGTTGCTGTAGAACTCTGAGCAGGTAATCATTAGTGTAACTGTGGCTTTAGAGCAGTGAGCAGGTATTCATCAGTGTAACTGTGGGTACAGAGCTCTGAGGAGATAATCTTAAGTGTAACTGTGGTTGCAGAGCTCTGAGCAGGTAAACAGTGTAACTGTTGTTGTAGACCTCTGAGCAGGTAATCATCACTGTAACTGTGGTTGTAGAGCTCTCTAGCAGGTAATCCTTAGTATAACTGTTGTTTTAGAGCAGTGAGCAGGTATTCATCAGTGTAACTGTGGCTGCAGATCTCTGAGCAGGTAATCATCAGTGTAACTGTGCTTGCAGAGCTCTGTGCAGGTAATCATCAGTGTAACTGCGGTTGCACAACTCTGAGAAGGTAATCATCAGTGTAACTGTGCTTATAGAGCTCTAAGAAGGTCATCATCGTGCAACTCTGGTTGCAGAGATCTGAGCAGGTAATCATCAGTGTAACTGTGGTTGCAGAGCTCTGAGCAGGTAATCATCATTATAACTGTGGCTGTAGAGCTCTGAGCAGGTAATCATCATTATAACTGTGGCTGTAGAGCTCTGAGCAGGTAATCATCAGTGTAACTGTGGCTGCAGACGTCTGAGCAGGTAATCATCAGTGTACCTGTGGTTATAGAGCTCTGAGCAGGTGATAATCAGTGTAACTGTGGTTGCAGAGCTCTGAGCAGGTGATCATCAGTGTAATTGTGGTTGCAGAGCTCTGACCAGGTAATCATCAGTGTAACTGTCGTTGCAGAGCCCTGAGCAGGTAATCATCAGTGTAACTGTTGCTGCAGACCTCTGAGCAGGTAATCATCAGTGTAACTGTGGTTATAGAGCTCTAAGCAGGTAATCATCACTGTAACTGTGCTTGCTGAGCTCTGATCAGGTAATCCTCAGTGTAACTCTGGTTGTAGAGATCTGAGCAGGTAATCATCAGTGTAACTGTGGTTGTAGAGCTGTGAGCAGGTAATCATCAGTGTAACTGTGGTTACAGAGCTCTGACAGGTAATCATCAGTGTAACTGTGGTTGTAGTGCTCTGGGGAGGGAATCATCAGTGTAACTATGGCTGTAGATCTCTAAGCAGGTAAACATCAGTGTAACTCTGGTTGCAGAGCTCTGAGCAGGTAATCATCAGTGTAACTGTGGCTCTAGAGCTCTAAGCAGGCAATCATCACTGTAACTGTGGTTGCTGAGCTCTGATCAGGTAATCCTCAGTGTAACTCTGGTTGTAGAGATCTGAGCAGGTAATCATCAGTGTAACTGTGGTTGCAGAGCTCTGAGCAGGTAATCCTCAGTGTAAGTGTGGTTGTAGAGATCTGAGCAGGTAATCATCAGTGTAACTGTGGTTGCAGAGCTCTGAGCAGGTATTTATCAGTGTAACTGTCGTTGCAGAGCGATGAGCAGGTACTCATCAGTGTAACTTTTGCTGCTGAGCTTTGACCAGGTAATCATCAGTGTAACTGTGGTTGCACAGCTCTCAGCAGGTAATCATCAGTGTAACTCTGGCTGCAGAAGTGAGAGCAGGTAATCATCAGTGTAACTGTGGTTGCAGATCTGTGCACAGGTAACCATCAGTGTAACTGCGGTTGTAGAGCTCTGAGCAGGTAATCATCAGTGTAACTCTGGCTACAGATCTCTGAGCAAGTAATCATCAGTGTAGCTGTGGTTGCAGAGCTCTGAGCAGGTAATCATCAGTGTAACTGTGGTTGCAGATCTCTGAGCAGGTAATCATCAGTGTAGCTGTGGTTGCAGAGCTCTGAGCAAGTAATCATCAGTGTAACTGTGTTTACAGAGCTCTGAGCAGGTAACCATCAGTGTAACTGTGGTTGCAGAGCTCTGAGCAGGTAATCATCAGTGTAACTGTGGTTGCAGAGCTCTGAGCAGGTAATCATCAGTGTAACTTTTGCTGCAGAGCTCTGAGCAGGTAATCATAAGTGTAACAGTTGGTGTAGAACTCTAAGGAGTTAATCATTAGTGTAACTGTGGCTTTAGAGCAGTGAGCAGGTATTCATCAGTGTAACTGTGGCTGCAGAGCTCTGAGGAGATAATCTTAAGTGTAACTGTGGTTGCAGAGCTCTGAGCAGGTAAACAGTGTAACTGTTGTTGTAGACCTCTGAGCAGGTAATCATCACTGTAACTGTGGTTGTAGAGCTCTGAGCAGGTAATCCTTAGTATAACTGCGGCTTTAGAGCAGTGAGCAGGTATTCATCAGTGTAACTCTGGCTGCAGATCTCTGAGCAGGTAATCATCAGTGAAACTGTGGCTGAAGAGCTCTGAGCAGGTAATCATCAGTGTAACTGTGGTTGCAGAGCTCTGAGCAGGTAATCATCAGTGTAACTGTGGTTGCAGAGCTCTGAGCAGGTAATCATCAGTGTAACTGTGGTTGCAGAGCTCTGAGAAGGTAATCAGTGTAACTGTGGTTATAGAGCTCTGAGAAGGTAATCATCAGTGCAACTCTGGTTGCAGAGATCTGACCAGGTAATCATCAGTGTAACTGTGGTTGCAGAGCTCTGAGCAGGTAATCATCATTATACCTGTGGCTGTATAGCTCTGAGCAGGTAATCATCAGTGTAACTCTCGTTGCAGAGCTCTGAGCAGGTAATGATCAGTGTAACTCTGGCTGCAGAGGTCTGAGCAGGTAATCATCAGTGTAATTGATGGTTGCAGAGCTCTGAGAAGGTAATCATCAGTGTAACTGTGGTTGCAGAGCTCTGAGCAGGTAATCATCAGTGTTACTTTTCCTGTAGAGATTTGAGCAGTTAATTATCAGTGTAACTCTGGTTGCAGAGCTCTAAGCAGGTAATCATCCGTGTAACTGGTTGTAGGGCTTTGAGCAGGTAATCATCAGTGTAACTGTGGTTGCAGAGCTCTGAGCAGGTAATCATCAGTGTAAGTGTGGTTGCAGAGCTCTGAGCAGGTAATCATCAGTGTAAGTGTGGTTGCAGAGCTCTGAGCAGGTAATCATCAGTGTAACTGTGGTTGCACAACTCTGAGAAGGTAATCATCAGTGTAACTGTGGTTGCTGAGCTCTGAGCAGGTAATCATCAGTGCAACTGTGGTTGTAGAGCTCTGAGCAGGTAATCATCAGTGTTACTTTTCCTGTAGAGATTTGAGCAGTTAATTATCAGTGTAACTCTGGTTGCAGAGCTCTAAGCAGGTAATAATCCGTGTAACTGGTTGTAGGGCTTTGAGCAGGTAATCAGCAGTGTAACTGTGGTTGCAGAGCTCTGAGAAGGTAATCATCAGTGTAACTGTGGTTGCAGAGCTCTGAGAAGGTAATCATCAGTGTAACTGTGGTTGCAGAGCTCTGAGCAGGTAATCATCAGTGCAACTGTGGTTGTAGAGGTCTGAGCAGGTAATCATCAGTGTTACTTTTCCTGTAGAGATTTGAGCAGTTAATTATCAGTGTAACTCTGGTTGCAGAGCTCTAAGCAGGTAATCATCCGTGTAACTGGTTGTAGGGCTTTGAGCAGGTAATCATCAGTGTAAGTGTGGTTTCAGAGCTCTGAGCAGGTAATCATCAGTGTAAGTGTGGTTGCAGAGCTCTGAGCAGGTAATCATCAGTGTAACTGTGGTTGCACAACTCTGAGAAGGTAATCATCAGTGTAACTGTGGTTGCTGAGCTCTGAGCAGGTAATCATCAGTGCAACTCTGGTTGCAGAGTTCTGAGCAGGTAATCATTAGTGTAGCTGTGGTTGCAGAGCTCTGAGCAGGTAATCATCAGTGTAACTGTGGTTGCAGAGCTGTGTGCAGGTAATCATCAGTGTAACTTTTGCTGTAGAGCTTTGAGCAAGTAATCATCAGTGTAAATGTGAATGCAGAGCTCTAAGCAGGTAATCATCAGTGTAACTGTGGTTGCAGAGCTCTGAGCAGGTAATCATCAGTGTAACTGTGGTTGCAGAGCTCTGAGCAGGTAATCATCAGTGTAACTGTCGTTGTAGTGCTCTGGGGAGGGAATCATCAGTGAAACTTTTGCTGCAGAGCTCTGAGCAGGTAATCATCAGTGTATGTCTAGTTGTAGAGATCTCATCAGGTAATCATCAGTGTAACTGTGGTTGCAGAGCTCTGAGCAGGTAATCATCAGTGTAACTCTGGTTGCAGAGCTCTGAGCAGGTAATCATCACTGTAACTGTGGTTGCAGAGCTCTGAGCAGGTAATCATCGGTATAACTGTGGCTGCACTTCCCTGAGCAGGTAATCATCAGTGTAACTGTGGTTGCAGAGCTCTGAGAAGGTAATCATCAGTGTAACTCTGGCTCTAGAGCTGTGACAGGTAATCATCTGTGTAACTGTGGTTGTAGAGATCTGAGCAGGTAATCATCTGTGTAACTGTGTTTGCAGAGCTCTGAGCAGGTAACCATGAGTGTAACTGTGGTTGCAGAGCTCTGAGCAGGTAATCATCAGTGTAACTTTTGCTGCAGAGCTCTGAGCAGGTAATCATAAGTGTAACAGTTGGTGTAGAACTCTAAGGCGTTAATCATTAGTGTAACTGTGGCTTTAGAGCAGTGAGCAGGTATTCATCAGTGTAACTGTGGCTGCAGAGCTCTGAGGAGATAATCTTAAGTGTAACTGTGGTTGCAGAGCTCTGAGCAAGTAAACAGTGTAACTGTTGTTGTAGACCTCTGAGCAGGTAATCATCACTGTAACTGTGGTTGTAGAGCTCTGAGCAGGTAATCCTTAGTATAACTGCGGCTTTAGAGCAGTGAGCAGGTATTCATCAGTGTAACTCTGGCTGCAGATCTCTGAGCAGGTAATCATCAGTGAAACTGTGGCTGAAGAGCTCTGAGCAGGTAATCATCTGTGTAACTGTGGTTGCAGAGCTCTGAGCAGGTAATCATCAGTGTAACTGTGGTTGCAGAGCTCTGAGCAGGTAATCATCAGTGTAACTCTGGCTGCAGAGGTCTGAGCAGGTAATCATCAGTGTAACTGTGGTTGCTGAGCTCTAATCAGGTAATCATCAGTGTAACTGTGGTTGCTGAGCTCTGATCAGGTAATCCTCAGTGTAACTCTGGTTGTAGAGATCTGAGCAGGTAATCATCAGTGTAACTGTGGTTGTAGAGCTGTGAGCAGGTAATCATCAGTGTAACTGTGGTTGTAGAGCTGTGAGCAGGTAATCATCAGTGTAACTGTGGTTACAGAGCTCTGACAGGTAATCATCAGTGTAACTGTGGTTGTAGTGCTCTGGGGAGGGAATCATCAGTGTAACTATGGCTGTAGATCTCTAAGCAGGTAAACATCAGTGTAACTCTGGTTGCAGAGCTCTGAGCTGGTAATCATCAGTGTAACTGTGGCCCTAGAGCTCTAAGCAGGTAATCATCACTGTAACTGCGGTTGCTGAGCTCTGATCAGGTAATCCTCAGTGTAACTCTGGTTGTAGAGATCTGAGCAGGTAATCATCAGTGTAACTGTGGTTGCAGAGCTCTGAGCAGGTAATCCTCAGTGTAACTCTGGTTGTAGAGATCTGAGCAGGTAATCATCAGTGTAACTGTGGTTGCAGAGCTCTGAGCAGGTAATCCTCAGTGTAACTCTGGTTGTAGAGATCTGAGCAGGTAATCATCAGTGTAACTGTGGTTGCAGAGCTCTCAGCAGGTAATCATCAGTGTAACTCTGGCTGCAGAGGTGAGAGCAGGTAATCATCAGTGTAACTGTGGTTGGAGATCTGTGCGCAGGTAACCATCAGTGTAACTGCGGTTGTAGAGCTCTGAGCAGGTAATCATCAGTGTAACTCTGGCTACAGATCTCTGAGCAAGTAATCATCAGTGTAGCTGTGGTTGCAGAGCTCTGAGCAGGTAATCATCAGTGTAACTGTGGTTGCAGATCTCTGAGCAGGTAATCATCAGTGTAGCTGTGGTTGCAGTGCTCTGAGCAAGTAATCATCAGTGTAACTGTGGTTACAGAGCTCTGAGCAGCTAATCATCAGTGTAACTCAGATTGTAGTGCCCTGAGCAGGTAATCATCAGTGTAACTGTGATTGCAGAGCTCTGAGCAGGTAAACATCAGTGTGACTTTTGCTGCAGAGCTCTGAGCAGGTAATCATCAGTGTAACTGTGGTTGTAGATTTCTGAGCAGGTAATCATCAGTGTAACAGTTTCTGTAAAACTCTGAGGAGGTAATCATTAGTGTAACTGTGGCTTTAGAGCAGTGAGCAGGTGTTCATTACTGTAACTGTGGCTGCAGAGCTCTGAGCAGGTATTCATCAGTGTAACTGTGGTTGCAGAGCTCTGAGCAGGTAAACAGTGTAACTGTTGTTGTAGACCTCTGAGGAGGTAATCATCACTGCAACTGTGGTTGTAGAGCTCTCAGCAGGTAATCCTTAGTATAACTGTTGTTTTAGAGCAGTGAGCAGGTATTCATCAGTGTAACTGTGGCTGCAGATCTCTTGAGCAGGTAATCATCAGTGTAACTGTGGTTGCAGAGCTTTGAGCAGGTAATCATCAGTGTAACTGTGGTTGCAGAGCTCTGAGCAGGTAATCATCAGTGTAACTGTGGTTGTAGAGCAGTGAGCAGGTAATCATCAGTGTAACTTTTGCTGGAGAGCTTTGACCAGGTAATCATCAGTGTAACTGTGGTTACAGAGCTCTGAGCAGGTAATTAGAGGTGTAACTCTGGCTGCAGAGCTCTGAGCAGGTAATCATCAGTGTAACTGTGGTTGCAGAGCTCTGAGCAGGTAATCATCAGTGTAACTGTGGTTGCAGAGCTCTGAGCAGGTAATCATCAGTGTACCTGTCGTTGCAGAGCCCTGAGCAGGTAATCATCAGTGTAACTGTTGCTGCAGACCTCTGAGCAGGTAATCATCAGTGTATGTCTGCTTGTAGAGATCTCAGCAGGTAATCATCAGTGTAACTGTGCCTGTCGGCTCTAAGCAGGTAATCATCAGTGTAACTGTGGTTGCAGAGCTCTGAAGAGGTAATCATCAGTGTAACTGTGGTTGCAGAGCCCTGAGCAGGTAATCATCAGTGTAACTATGTGTGTAGAGCTCTAAGCAGGTAAACATCAGTGTAACTCTGGTTGCAGAGCTCTGAGCAGGTAATCATCAGTGTAACTGTGGCTCTAGAGCTCTAAGCAGGTAATCATCACTGTAACTGTGGTTGCAGAGCTCTGATCAGGTAATCATCAGTATAACTGTGGCTGCACATCTCTGAGCAGGTAATCCTCAGAGTGTAACTCTGGTTGTAGAGATCTGAGCAGGTAATCATCAGTGTAACTCTGGTTGTAGAGATCTGAGCAGGTAATCATCAGTGTAACTGTGGTTGCAGTGCTCTGAGCAGGTAATCCTCAGTGTAACTCTGGTTGTAGAGATCTGAGCAGGTAATCATCAGTGTAACTGTGGTTGCAGAGCTCTCAGCAGGTAATCATCAGTGTAACTCTGGCTGCAGAGGTGAGAGCAGGTAATCATCAGTGTAACTGTGGTTGGAGATCTGTGCGCAGGTAACCATCAGTGTAACTGCGGTTGTAGAGCTCTGAGCAGGTAATCATCAGTGTAACTCTGGCTACAGATCTCTGAGCAAGTAATCATCAGTGTAGCTGTGGTTGCAGAGCTCTGAGCAGGTAATCATCAGTGTAACTGTGGTTGCAGATCTCTGAGCAGGTAATCATCAGTGTAGCTGTGGTTGCAGTGCTCTGAGCAAGTAATCATCAGTGTAACTGTGGTTACAGAGCTCTGAGCAGCTAATCATCAGTGTAACTGTGGTTGCAGAGCTCTGAGCAGGTAATCATCAGTGTAACTGTGATTGCAGAGCTCTGAGCAGGTAATCATCAGTGTAATTTTCGTTGCAGAGCCCTGAGCAGGTAATCATCAGTGTAACTTTTGCTGCAGACCTCTGAGGAGGTAATCATTAGTGTAACAGTTGCTGTAGAACTCTGAGGAGGTAATCATTAGTGTAACTGTGGCTTTAGAGCAGTGAGCAGGTATTCATCAGTGTAACTGTGGCTGCAGAGCTCTGAGGAGATCATCTTAAGTGTAAGTGTGGTTGCAGAGCTCTGAGCAGGTAAACAGTGTAACTGTTGTTGTAGACCTCTGAGGAGGTAATCATCACTGCAACTGTGGTTGTAGAGCTCTCAGCAGGTAATCCTTAGTATAACTGTTGTTTTAGAGCAGTGAGCAGGTATTCATCAGTGTAACTGTGGTTGCAGAGCTCTGAGCAGGTAATCATCAGTGTAACTGTGGTTGCAGAGCTCTGAGCAGGTAATCATCAGTGTAACTGTGGTTGTAGAGCTCTGAGCAGGTAATCATCAGTGTAACTGTGGTTGCAGAGCTCTGAGCAGGTAATGATCAGTGTAACTGTGGTTACAGAGCTCTGAGCAGGTAATTAGCAGTGTAACTCTGGCTGCAGAGCTCTGAGCAGGTAATCATCAGTGTAACTGTGGTTGCAGAGCTCTGAGCAGGTAATCATCAGTGTAACTGTGGCTGCAGAGCTCTGAGCAGGTAATCATCAGTGTACCTGTCGTTGCAGAGCCATGAGCAGGTAATCATCAGTGTAACTGTTGCTGCAGACCTCTGAGCAGGTAATCATCAGTGTAACTGTGTTTATAGAGCTCTAAGCAGGTAATCATCAGTGTAACTGTGGTTGTAGAGCTGTAAGCAGGTAATCATCAGTGTAACTGTGGTTGCAGAGCTCTGACAGGTAATCATCAGTGTAACTGTGGTTGTAGTGCTCTGGGGAGGGAATCATCAGTGTAACTATGTGTGTAGAGCTCTAAGCAGGTAAACATCAGTGTAACTCTGGTTGCAGAGCTCTGAGCAGGTAATCATCAGTGTAACTGTGGCTCTAGAGCTCTAAGCAGGTAATCATCACTGTAACTGTGGTTGCAGAGCTCTGATCAGGTAATCATCAGTATAACTGTGGCTGCACATCTCTGAGCAGGTAATCCTCAGAGTGTAACTCTGGTTGTAGAGATCTGAGCAGGTAATCATCAGTGTAACTGTGGTTGCAGAGCTCTGAGCAGGTATTCATCAGTGTAACTGTCGTTGCAGAGCTCTGAGCAGGTAATCATCAGTGTAACTCTGGCTGCAGAGGTGAGAGCAGGTAATCATCAGTGTAGCTGTGGTTACAGAGCTGTGCGCAGGTAATCATCACTGTAACTGTGGTTGTAGAGCTCTGAGCAGGTAATCATCAGTGTAACTGTGGTTGCAGATCTCTGAGTGGGTAATCATCAGTGTAACTGTGGTTGCAGGGCTCTGAGCAGGTAATCATCAGTGTAACTGTGGTTATAGAGCTCTGAGAAGGTAATCATCAGTGTCACTCTGGCTCTAGGGCTCTGACAGGTGATCATCAGTGTAACTCTGGTTGTAGAGATCTGAGCAGGTAATCATTAGTGTAACTGTGGTTGCAGAGCTCTGAGCCGGTATTCATCAGTGTAACTGTGGTTGTAGAGCTGTGCGCAGGTAACCATCAGTGTAACTGTGGTTGCAGAGCTCTGAGAAGGTAATCATCAGTGTAACTCTGACTCTAGAGCTCTGACAGGTAATCATCTGTGTAACTGCGGTTGTAGAGCTCTGAGCAGGTAATCATCAATGTAACTGTGGTTGCAGAGCTCTGAGGAGGTAATCATCAATGTAACTGTGGTTGCAGAGCTCTGAGCACGTAATGATAAGTGTAACTCTTGCTGCAGAGGTGTGAGCAGGTAATCATCATTGTAACTGTGGTTGCAGAGCTCTGCGCAGGTAATCATCAGTGTAACGGTCGTTGCAGAGCCCTGACCAGGTAATCATCAGTAATAATTTTCCTGCAGTGCTTTGAGCAGGTAATCATCAGTGTAGCTGTTGCTGCAGAGCCCTGAGCAGGTAATCATCCGTGTAACTTTTGCTGCAGAGCTTTGATCAGGTAATCATCAGTGTAAATGTCATTCTAGAGTTCTAAGCAGGTAATGATCAGTATAACTCTGGATGTAGAGCACTGACCAGGTAATCATCAGTGTAAGTGTGGTTGTAGAGCTCTGAGCAGGTAATTATCAGTGTAACTGTGTTTGCAGAGCTCTGAGCAGGTAACCATCAGTGTAACTGTGGTTGCAGAGCTCTGTGCAGGTAATCATCAGTGTAACTGTGGTTGCAGAGCTCTGAGCAGGTAATCATCAGTGTAACTTTTGCTGCAGAGCTCTGAGCAGGTAATCATAAGTGTAACAGTTTGTGTAGAACTCTAAGGAGTTAATCATTAGTGTAACTGTGGCTTTAGAGCAGTGAGCAGGTATTCATCAGTGTAACTGTGGCTGCAGAGCTCTGAGGAGATAATCTTAAGTGTAACTGTGGTTGCAGAGCTCTGAGCAGGTAAACAGTGTAACTGTTGTTGTAGACCTCTGAGCAGGTAATCATCAGTGTAACTGTGGTTGTAGAGGTCTGATCAGCTAATCCTTAGTGTAACTGTGGCTTTAGAGCAGTGAGCAGGTAATCATCAGTGTAACTCTGGCTGCAGATCTCTGAGCAGGTAATCATCAGTGAAACTGTGGCTGAAGAGCTCTGAGCAGGTAATCATCAGTGTAACTGTGGTTGCAGAGCTCTGAGCAGGTAATCATCAGTGTAACTGTGGTTGCAGAGCTCTGAGCATATAATCATCAGTGTAACTGTGGTTGCAGAGCTCTGAGCAGGTAATCATCAGTGTAACTGTGGTTGCAGAGCTCTGAGAAGGTAATCAGTGTAACTGTGGTTATAGAGCTCTGAGAAGGTAATCATCAGTGCAACTCTGGTTGCAGAGATCTGAGCAGGTAATCATCAGTGTAACTGTGGTTGCAGAGCTCTGAGCAGGTAATCATCATTATACCTGTGGCTGTATAGCTCTGAGCAGGTAATCATCAGTGTAACTCTCGTTGCAGAGCTCTGAGCAGGTAATGATCAGTGTAACTCTGGCTGCAGAGGTCTGAGCAGGTAATCATCAGTGTAATTGTGGTTGCAGAGCTCTGAGAAGGTAATCATCAGTGTAAGTGTGGTTGCAGAGCTCTGAGCAGGTAATCATCAGTGTAAGTGTGGTTGCAGAGCTCTGAGCAGGTAATCATCAGTGTAAGTGTGGTTGCAGAGCTCTGCGCAGGTAATCATCAGTGTAACTGTGGTTGCACAACTCTGAGAAGGTAATCATCAGTGTAACTGTGGTTGCTGAGCTCTGAGCAGGTAATCATCAGTGCAACTGTGGTTGTAGAGCTCTGAGCAGGTAATCATCAGTGTTACTTTTCCTGTAGAGATTTGAGCAGTTAATTATCAGTGTAACTCTGTTTGCAGAGCTCTAAGCAGGTAATCATCCGTGTAACTGGTTGTAGGGCTTTGAGCAGGTAATCATCAGTGTAACTGTGGTTGCAGAGCTCTGAGAAGGTAATCATCAGTGTAACTGTGGTTGCAGAGCTGTGTGCAGGTAATCATCAGTGTAACTTTTGCTGTAGAGCTTTGAGCAAGTAATCATCAGTGTAACTGTGATTGCAGAGCTCTAAGCAGGTAATCATCAGTGTAACTGTGGTTGTAGAGCTCTGACCAGGTAATCATCAGTGTAACTGTGGTTGCAGAGCTCTGAGCAGGTAATCATCAGTGTAACTGTCGTTGTAGTGCTCTGGGGAGGGAATCATCAGTGAAACTGTGGCTGTAGAGCTCTGAGCAGGTAATCATCAGTGTATGTCTAGTTGTAGAGATCTCATCAGGTAATCATCAGTGTAACTGTGGTTGCAGAGCTCTGAGCAGGTAATCATCAGTGTAACTGTCGTTGTAGTGCTCTGGGGAGGGAATCATCAGTGAAACTGTGGCTGTAGAGCTCTGAGCAGGTAATCATCAGTGTATGTCTAGTTGTAGAGATCTCAGCAGGTAATCATCAGTGTAACTGTGGTTGCAGAGCTCTGAGCAGATAATCATCAGTGTAACTGTGGTTGCAGATCTCTGAGCAGGTAATCATCAGTGTAACTCTGGTTGCAGAGCTCTGAGCAGGTAATCATCACTGTAACTGTGGTTGCAGAGCTCTGAGCAGGTAATCATCAGTATAACTGTGGCTGCACTTCTCTGAGCAGGTAATCATCAGTGTAACTGTGGTTGCACAACTCTGAGAAGGTAATCATCAGTGTAACTGTGGTTGCTGAGCTCTGAGCAGGTAATCATCAGTGCAACTCTGGTTGCAGAGATCTGAGCAGGTAATCATCAGTGTAACTGGTTGTAGAGCTTTGAGCAGGTAATCATCAGTGTAACTGTGTTTATAGAGCTCTGAGCACCTAATCATCAGTGTAACTCTGGCTGTAGAGCTCTGAGCAGGTAATCATCAGTGTAACTGGTTGTAGAGCTCTGAGCAGGTAGTGATCAGTGTAAGTGTGGTTGCAGAGCTCTGAGCAGGTAATGATCAGTGTAACTCTGGCTGCAGAGGTCTGAGCAGGTAATCATCAGTGTAATTGTGGTTGCAGAGCTCTGAGAAGGTAATCATCAGTGTAACTGTGGTTGCAGAGCTCTGAGCAGGTAATCATCAGTGCAACTGTGGTTGTAGAGCTCTGAGCAGGTAATCATCAGTGTTACTTTTCCTGTAGAGATTTGAGCAGTTAATTATCAGTGTAACTCTGGTTGCAGAGCTCTAAGCAGGTAATCATCCGTGTAACTGGTTGTAGGGCTTTGAGCAGGTAATCATCAGTGTAACTGTGGTTGCAGAGCTCTGAGCAGGTAATCATCAGTGTAAGTGTGGTTGCAGAGCTCTGAGCAGGTAACCATCAGTGTAAGTGTGGTTGCAGAGCTCTGAGCAGGTAATCATCAGTGTAACTGTGGTTGCACAACTCTGAGAAGGTAATCATCAGTGTAACTGTGGTTGCTGAGCTCTGAGCGGGTAATCATCAGTGCAACTCTGGTTGCAGAGATCTGAGCAGGTAATCATTAGTGTAGCTGTGGTTGCAGAGCTCTGAGCAGGTAATCATCAGTGTAACTGTGGTTGCAGAGCTCTGAGCAGGTAATCATCAGTGTAACTGTCGTTGTAGTGCTCTGGGGAGGGAATCATCAGTGAAACTGTGGCTGTAGAGCTCTGAGCAGGTAATCATCAGTGTATGTCTAGTTGTAGAGATCTCATCAGGTAGTCATCAGTGTAACTGTGGTTGCAGAGCTCTGAGCAGATAATCATCAGTGTAACTGTGGTTGCAGATCTCTGAGCAGGTAATCATCAGTGTAACTCTGGTTGCAGAGCTCTGAGCAGGTAATCATCACTGTAACTGTGGTTGCAGAGCTCTGAGCAGGTAATCATCAGTGTAACTGTGGTTGCAGAGCTCTGCGCAGGTAATCATCAGTGTATACTGTGGTTGTAGAGCTCTGCGCAGGTAATCATCAGTGTAACGGTCGTTGCAGAGCCCTGATCAGGTAATCATCAGTAATAATTTTCCTGCAGTGCTTTGAGCAGGTAATCATCAGTGTAACTGTCGTTGCAGAGCCCTGAGCAGGTAATCATCCTGTAACTTTTGCTGCAGAGCTTTGAGAAGGTAATCATCAGTGTAAATGTCATTCCAGAGTTCTAAGCAGGTAATGATCAGTGTAACTCTGGTTGTAGAGCTCTGAGCAGGTAATCATCAGTGTAACTTTTACTGCAGAGCTCTGAGCAGGTAATCGTAAGTGTAACAGTTGGTGTAGAACTCTAAGGAGTTAATCATTAGTGTAACTGTGGCTTTAGAGCAGTGACCAGGTATTCATCAGTGTAACTGTGCTTGCAGAGCTCTGAGCAGGTAATCATCAGTGTAACTGTGGTTGCAGAGCTCTGAGAAGGTAATCAGTGTAACTGTGGTTATAGAGCTCTGAGAAGGTAATCATCAGTGTAACTGTGGTTGCAGAGCTCTGAGCAGGTAATCATCATTATAACTGTGGCTGTAGAGCTCTGAGCAGGTAATCATCAGTGCAACTCTGGTTGCAGAGCTCTAATCAGGTAATCATCAGTGTAACTGGTTGTAGAGCTTTGAGCAGGTAATCAATAGTGTAACTGTGGTTGCAGAACTCTGAGCGGGTAATCATCAGTGTAACTGTGGTTGCAGAGCTCTGAGCAGGTAATCATCAGTGTAACTGTGGTTGCAGAGCTCTGAGCAGGTAATCATCAGTGTAAGTTTGGTTGCAGAGCTCTGAGCAGGTATTCATCAGTGTAACTGTGGTTGCAGAGCTCTGAGAAGGTAATCATCAGTGTAACTGTGGTTGCCGAGCTCTGAGCAGGTAATCATCAGTGTAGCTGTGGTTGCAGAGCTCTGAGCAGGTAATCATTAGTGTAGCTGTGGTTGCAGAGCTCTGAGCAGCTAACCATCAGTGTAACTGTGGTTGCAGAGCTGTGCGCAGGTAATCATCAGTGTAACTGTGGTTGTAGAGCTCTGAGCAGGTAATCATCAGTGTTACTTTTCCTGTAGAGCTTTGAGCAGGTAATTATCAGTGTAACTGTCGTTGTAGACCTCTCAGCAGGTAATCATCAGTGTAACTGGTTGTAGAGCTTTGAGCAGGTAATCATCAGTGTAACTGTGATTGCAGAGCTCTGAGCAGGTAATCTTCAGTGTAACTGTGTTTATAGAGCTCTGAGCACCTAATCATCAGTGTAACTCTGGCTGTAGAGCTCTGAGCAGGTAATCATCAGTGTAACTTTTTGTAGAGCTCTGAGCAGGTAATCATCAGTGTAACTCTCGTTGCAGAGCTCTGAGCAGGTAATGATCAGTGTATCTCTGGCTGCAGAGGTCTGAGCAGGTAATCATCAGTGTAATTGTGGTTGCAGAGCTCTGAGAAGGTAATCATCAGTGTAACTGTGGTTTCAGAGCTCTGAGCAGGTAATCATCAGTGTAAGTGTGGTTGCAGAGCTCTGAGCAGGTAATCATCAGTGTAAGTGTGGTTGCAGAGCTCTGAGCAGGTAATCATCAGTGTAACTGTGGTTGCACAACTCTGAGAAGGTAATCATCAGTGTAACTGTGGTTGCTGAGCTCTGAGCAGGTAATCATCAGTGCAACTGTGGTTGTAGAGCTCTGAGCAGGTAATCATCAGTGTTACTTTTCCTGTAGAGATTTGAGCAGTTAATTATCAGTGTAACTCTGGTTGCAGAGCTCTAAGCAGGTAATCATCCGTGTAACTGGTTGTAGGGCTTTGAGCAGGTAATCATCAGTGTAACTGTGGTTGCAGAGCTCTGAGAAGGTAATCATCAGTGTAACTGTGGTTGCAGAGCTGTGTGCAGGTAATCATCAGTGTAACTTTTGCTGTAGAGCTTTGAGCAAGTAATCATCAGTGTAACTGTGATTGCAGAGCTCTAAGCAGGTAATCATCAGTGTAACTGTGGTTGTAGAGCTCTGAGCAGGTAATCATCAGTGTAACTGTGTTTGCAGAGCTCTGAGCAGGTAATCATCAGTGTAACTGTGGTTGCAGAGCTCTGAGCAGGTAATCATCAGTGTAACTGTCGTTGTAGTGCTCTGGGGAGGGAATCATCAGTGAAACTGTGGCTGTAGAGCTCTGAGCAGGTAATCATCAGTGTATGTCTAGTTGTAGAGATCTCATCAGGTAATCATCAGTGTAACTGTGGTTGCAGAGCTCTGAGCAGATAATCATCAGTGTAACTGTGGTTGCAGATCTCTGAGCAGGTAATCATCAGTGTAACTCTGGTTGCAGAGCTCTGAGCAGGTAATCATCACTGTAACTGTGGTTGCAGAGCTCTGAGCAGGTAATCATCAGTATAACTGTGGCTGCACTTCTCTGAGCAGGTAATCATCAGTGTAACTGTGGTTGCACAACTCTGAGAAGGTAATCATCAGTGTAACTGTGGTTGCTGAGCTCTGAGCAGGTAATCATCAGTGCAACTCTGGTTGCAGAGATCTGAGCAGGTAATCATTAGTGTAGCTGTGGTTGCAGAGCTCTGAGCAGGTAATCATCAGTGTAACTGTGGTTACAGAGCTCTGACAGGTAATCATCAGTGTAACTGTGGTTGTAGTGCTCTGGGGAGGGAATCATCAGTGTAACTATGGCTGTAGATCTCTAAGCAGGTAAACATCAGTGTAACTCTGGTTGCAGAGCTCTGAGCAGGTAATCATCAGTGTAACTGTGGCTCTAGAGCTCTAAGCAGGTAATCATCACTGTAACTGTGGTTGCTGAGCTCTGATCAGGTAATCCTCAGTGTAACTCTGGTTGTAGAGATCTGAGCAGGTAATCATCAGTGTAACTGTGGTTGCAGAGCTCTGAGCAGGTAATCCTCAGTGTAACTCTGGTTGTAGAGATCTGAGCAGGTAATCATCAGTGTAACTGTGTTTGCAGAGCTCTGAGCAGGTAACCATCAGTGTAACTGTGGTTGCAGAGCTCTGAGCAGGTAATCATCAGTGTAACTGTGGTTGCAGAGCTCTGAGCAGGTAATCATCAGTGTAACTTTTGCTGCAGAGCTCTGAGCAGGTAATCATAAGTGTATGTCTAGTTGTAGAGATCTTATCTGGTAATCATCAGTGTAACTGTGGTTGCAGAGCTCTGAGCAGATAATCATCAGTGTAACTGTGGTTGCAGATCTCTGAGCAGATAATCATCAGTGTAACTGTGGTTGCAGATCTCTGAGCAGGTAATCATCACTGTAACTGTGGTTGCAGAGCTCTGAGCAGGTAATCATCAGTATAACTGTGGCTGCACTTCTCTGAGCAGGTAATCATCAGTGTAACTGTGGTTGCAGAGCTCTGAGAAGGTAATCATCAGTGTAACTCTGGCTCTAGAGCTCTGACAGGTAATCATCTGTGTAACTGTGGTTGTAGAGATCTGAGCAGGTAATCATCTGTGTAACTGTGGTTGTAGAGATCTGAGCAGGTAATCATCAGTGTAACTGTGGTTGCAGAGCTCTGAGCAGGTAATCATCAGTGTAACTCTGGCTGCAGAGCTCTGAGCAGGTAATCATCAGTGTAACTGTGGTTGCAGAGCTCTGCGCAGGTAATCATCAGTGTATACTGTGGTTGTAGAGCTCTGCGCAGGTAATCATCAGTGTAACGGTCGTTGCAGAGCCCTGATCAGGTAATCATCAGTAATAATTTTCCTGCAGTGCTTTGAGCAGGTAATCATCAGTGTAACTGTCGTTGCAGAGCCCTGAGCAGGTAATCATCCTGTAACTTTTGCTGCAGAGCTTTGAGAAGGTAATCATCAGTGTAAATGTCATTCCAGAGTTCTAAGCAGGTAATGATCAGTGTAACTCTGGTTGTAGAGCTCTGAGCAGGTAATCATCAGTGTAACTCTGGCTGCAGAGGTGTGAGCAGGTAATCATCAGTGTAACTGTGGTTGCAGAGCTCTGCGCAGGTAATCATCAGTGTATACTGTGGTTGTAGAGCTCTGCGCAGGTAATCATCAGTGTAACGGTCGTTGCAGAGCCCTGATCAGGTAATCATCAGTAATAATTTTCCTGCAGTGCTTTGAGCAGGTAATCATCAGTGTAACTGTCGTTGCAGAGCCCTGAGCAGGTAATCATCCTGTAACTTTTGCTGCAGAGCTTTGAGAAGGTAATCATCAGTGTAAATGTCATTCCAGAGTTCTAAGCAGGTAATGATCAGTGTAACTCTGGTTGTAGAGCTCTGAGCAGGTAATCATCAGTGTAACTTTTACTGCAGAGCTCTGAGCAGGTAATCGTAAGTGTAACAGTTGGTGTAGAACTCTAAGGAGTTAATCATTAGTGTAACTGTGGCTTTAGAGCAGTGACCAGGTATTCATCAGTGTAACTGTGCTTGCAGAGCTCTGAGCAGGTAATCATCAGTGTAACTGTGGTTGCAGAGCTCTGAGAAGGTAATCAGTGTAACTGTGGTTATAGAGCTCTGAGAAGGTAATCATCAGTGTAACTGTGGTTGCAGAGCTCTGAGCAGGTAATCATCATTATAACTGTGGCTGTAGAGCTCTGAGCAGGTAATCATCAGTGCAACTCTGGTTGCAGAGCTCTGAGCAGGTAATCATTAGTGTAGCTGTGGTTGCAGAGCTCTGAGCAGCTAACCATCAGTGTAACTGTGGTTGCAGAGCTGTGCGCAGGTAATCATCAGTGTAACTGTGGTTGTAGAGCAGGTAATCATCAGTGTTACTTTTCCTGTAGAGCTTTGAGCAGGTAATTATCAGTGTAACTGTCGTTGTAGACCTCTCAGCAGGTAATCATCAGTGTAACTGGTTGTAGAGCTTTGAGCAGGTAATCATCAGTGTAACTGTGGTTGCAGAGCTCTGAGCAGGTAATCATCAGTGTAACTGTGTTTATAGAGCTCTGAGCACCTAATCATCAGTGTAACTCTGGCTGTAGAGCTCTGAGCAGGTAATCATCAGTGTAACTGGTTGTAGAGCTCTGAGCAGGTAATCATGAGTGTAACCATGGTTGCAGAACTCTGAGCCGGTAATCGTCAGTGAAACTTTGGCTGCAGAGCTCTGGGGAGGTAATCATCAGTGTAACCCTGGTTGTAGAACTCTGAGCAGGTAATGAGAAGTGTAACTGTGGTAGTAGAGGTCTGAGCAGGTAATCATCAGTGTAACTGTGGTTGCAGAGCTCTGAGCAGGTAATCATCTGTGTAACTGTGGTTGCAGAGCTCTGAGCAGGTAATCATCTGTGTAACTGTGGTTGCAGAGCTCTGAGCAGGTAATCATCAGTGTAACTGGTTGTAGAGCTGTGAGCAGGTAATCATCAGTGTAACTGTCGCTGCAGTGCTGTGTCTGTTGTGCTTCTCTTTTGAGACCCACTGAACACTGCCTTCAGCTTCCCACAGCTGCTGGTCACAGCCTCTGTTGCATGCTTGGCACATGGCTGACCAGTAAATCTGCTGTGCTAGAGGCCCACCAACTGCAGACTTCCAAGGGAACTCCACTGGAGCAACTGTGGTAGTCTGAGGAAAAAAAAAAAAAATGTTCTCTAGGAGGACCAGAAAGGTCCAGGGATGGATGGGAGAATTGTAATGTTGTTAATTAATCCCAGAATTCTGCTGTTTCTTTATAAGCTGCAGCAAGGCCAACGTGGGCTCTTTTCTCCCTCCTTTTCCTTCTCTGGAGGGAGTTCCTTATCTGGTAACATGGAGGAGGAGGCCTCTTGGTGGCATTTAGAGGCCTGACTCATATTCCCCTGTTCGACTATGGTCTCCTTAGGTCTAATGGAAGAGAAGCAATGGTGAGGGGAGAAAAGGAGCACTGGAAATTGTGGTGTGGTCTGGTGTGGTTAGGGGAAGGTTTGGGGGTTTTTTTTGTGTATCCTGGCACAGTTTATGACACCTGAGGTTACTCTCTTCCTTCTAGGACTCCAGGGTTTCAGAGTCATTCACTGTTTACCATTACAATGGACTGAAACAGTCAAACTATAATGAAAAGGTAAGATCTAAAACCAGATTTCTAGCCCTGATCACAATTAGTGTGAAGCACTGATTTGTGCTTACAGACAAAATGCTTTCACTTGAAAAAAGCTTGTCCCAAAAGTGTTATTTTGTTTTGTTTGGGTTTTTGGTGGTGGTGGTGGTTTGGTTTGTTTGTTGGTTTTGCGGTGGGGGGGGGGGGGTTGTGGGTTGCTGGGGAGTTTGGGGGGGGGGGTATAGGATTTTTAGGGGTTTTTGCAGGGGGGTATGTTTGGTGGTTGTTTTGGTTTGGTTTGGTTTTGGTGGTTTTTGTTTCTCCCCCCCAATATGTTATATTTGTAATTAAAAACTGCTTTGTGCTCCTGGTGGTGTTTGGCTGCTAGAGTGCATTGCTTGGCCTGAGTTCCTCTCTTAAGCTGTGCTATGAGTACAGGCTAAGAAACTGGGATCCTTCAGCCTGAGGAAGAGAGGACTCTGGGGGGACCTTCTAGCTGCCTTCCAATAGCTGAAGGGATCCTCCAGGAAGGCTGGAGAGGGACTTTTTACAAGAGTGTCCACCCACAGGACAAGGGGAGATGGATTGAAATGGAAGGAGAATAGGTTTAGATTGGATCTTAGGAAGAAATTCCACACTAGGAGGGTAGCAAGACTCTGGAATGGGTTGTGCAGAGAGGTTTTTGAGGCAACGCAGGCTGACAGGAAGGTTTCCTTCGGCAGGTGATGTATGTGGAGGGCACAGCAGTGGTGCTGGGCTTTGAGGAGCCCATGCTGCAGACGGACGACACGCCGGTGAAGCGCTGCCTGCAGACCAAGTGGCCACACATAGAGCTGCTCTGGAGCACCGACCGCTCCCCGTCCCTCAACTGAGCTCGCCTTGCTGCCCTGTAAATAATGAGCACCAACACTTTTTCAGTGTTAATTGGAATATTTAATTCTTTAATCAGATTGATTTCTATTACAATAGGTTTGTCTTTTGGGTTTGGCCACTCTAGTCCCCTGAAAACCACAAAGGAGCCTACTTACAAAGTCTTCACATCGCTTTGCCATCTCATGAAGGCTTGAAAAGTGTCTGATGCTGCAGAATCTGCAGATCAGATCCTTAAAACACCATCTGCAGAGTCAGAATCTGCAGATCAGATCCTTAAAACACCATCTGCAGATCAGATCCTTAAACATCATCTGCAGATTCAGATCCTTAAAACATCATCTTCAGGATCAGAATCTGCAGATCAGATCCTTAAAACATCATCTGGAGGATACTAATCTGCAGATCAGATCCATAAAACACTGTCTGCAGGATAAGAATGTGCTGATCAGATCCTTAAAACATCATCTGCAGATTCAGAATCTGCAGGATCAGATCCTTAAACCAGGAAAGATCATGATGTTTAAAACATCATCTGCAGAATCAGATCCTTAAACATCATCTGGAGGATCAGAATCTGCAGATCAGATCCTTAAACACCATCTGCAGAGTCAGAATCTGCAGGATCAGGTCCTTAAACTAGGAAAGATCTTCAGCCTCCTCTGAGCCGTGTGGGCACATTTGATCATTTAACTGATACTGCTTACATCCCAGGCCCATAAGGTGTGGCCCAGAGTGGCCTTTGCACTGCCTGGGTTTTAATGAGCTGGAATTTGTTTTGCAGTTTCTCCTAAAATCTCCTTTTCCCTGGAGGGCTTGCACGAGGTGACAGAAAGGTGATAGATTTTTAGGAGCATTAATAACTCCAATCCATAAATACTCTTCTCTTGACACCTGTATATCACTGGGGCACAGTTACCAGGCATGTTACAGGTGGAGAGAACATCAGAGGAGAAAGGGATGTTTGCATATTTATTTGAATTTGTATAAAGGAAATGTAAAAACAGCAGGAAAGATTCCTTGTCTATAACCTTTGAACTATTCAGACTTAACCAGATTGCCAAGTACCTCTTCTCAGTCTGCCCAAACAAGCAGTGTCAGCCAGCCTTATTGTGTGTTAAGTGCATGAGAGCTTCTGTTATGACATTATTCTATTCCTTTATTTATTATCAAACATGTTAGCCCTAAAATAAAATCTTTTCCTTGGATCATGATGTGTTGTTTGGTGTTTGGTTTCACTTGCTCCTTCGTTTGCTCCCTCTCTTAAGCCTTTGACACCATCTCCCATGGCAAACTCCTGGCCAAGCTGGCAGCCCATGGCTCAGACAGGAGCTCTGTGCTGGGTTAGGACTGGCTGGAGGGCCAGGCCCAGAGAGTGGTGGTGAATGGTGCCACTGCCAGCTGGCAGCCAGGCACTAGTGGTGTCCCCCAGGGATCAGTGCTGGGCCCCATCCTGTTCAATATCTTTATTGATGATCTGGACAAGGGGATGGAGTCCATCATCAGTAAGTTTGCAGATGACACCAAGCTGGGGGCAGGAGTTGATCTGTTAGAGGGTAGGAGGCTCTGCAGAGGGACCTTGCCAGGCTGGACAGATGGGCAGAGTCCAAAGGCATGAGATTGAACACGTCTAAGTGCTGGGTTCTGCACATTGGCCACAACAACCCCAGGCAGTGCTGCAGGCTGGGGCAGAGTGTCTGGAGAGCAGCCAGGCAGAGAGGGACCTGGGGGTACTGACTGACAGCAGCTGAACAGGAGCCAGCAGTGTGCCCAGGTGGCCAAGAAGGCCAATGGCATCCTGGCCTGCATCAGGCATTGTGTGGCCAGCAGGAGCAGGGAAGTCATCCTGCCCTGTGTTCAGCACTGGTTAGGCCACACCTTGAGTGCTGTGTCCAGTTCTGGGCTCCTCAGTTCAAGAAAGACGTTGAGATGCTGGAATGTGTCCAGAGAAGGCCAACAAGGCTGGGGAGGGGTCTGGAGCACAGCCCTGTGAGGAGAGGCTGAGGGAGCTGGGGATGTTTAGCCTGGAGAAGAGGAGGCTCAGGGCAGACCTCATTGCTCTCTACAACTACCTGAAGGGAGGTTGTAGCCAGGTGGGGGTTGGCCTCTTCTCCCAGGCAACAGTGACAGAAGGAGGAGGACGTAGTCACAAGCTGTGCCAGGGGAGGTTTGGGCTGGATGTGAGAAAGAAATTCTTTCCAGGAAGAGAGATTGGCCATTGGGATGTGCTACCCAGGGAGGTGGTGGATCACTGTCCCTGGAAGTGTTCAAAAGAGCCTGGATGAGGCCTTGGTGCCATAGGTTAGTTGATTAGATGGTGCTGGGGGATAGGTTGGGCTTGATGGTCTCGAAAGTCTTTTCCAACCTGGTTGATTCTGTGGTTCTGTGAAATGGAACCATGGGTTTAGAAATAGCAGGATTTGAGCTGAACACATCTCAAGACAAAAAGAAAACCAAACAGACCTTAAAAGATATTTTTTGTCAGGATTGGAGCTGAACATCTCAGGAAACAAAGAATACCAAACCAAACACACATTAAAAGGTAACTTATAGAATCACAGAATTGTCAGGGTTGGAAGGGTCCAAAGGGACCGTCCAGCTCCAACAACCCCTGCCATGGGCAGGGACACTTCACACTAGGTCAGGTTGCCCAGAGCCACATCCAGCCTGGCCTTAAAAACCTCCAGGGATAACTTAGGGCAGGGTTTGAGCTGAACACATCTCAGGAAACAAGGGAAACCAAACACACATTAAAAGGTAATTGATGGCATCTTACTGTGATTGCTGAGCTGCACTGTTGGCAGCAGGGCTGAGTTTTGCATCCTGAATTATTTACTTTTTAATTTGAGTTTGCTGTGTAAATACCACTAGGGCTCTAGAGTGAGCATCATGCAGGAAAACAAAGTGGTCTGGTCAAAAAGGAGGGGAGAAACCCTTGCTGGGGAAGTTGCAGTTTTAATTGCCAGTGAAAGGTCAGCAGCTTCTGGGAGGCAAGCAGCTGGCAGCATGGGACACAGGTAGCAGAGCACTGTCTGTCCAGCCTTTGAGACAGAAGATTGTTCAGTGGTGGTGTCTCTGCTCTAAATTCACTTTCATAACAAAGAAATAATAATAATAATAATAATAATAATAATAATAATAATAATAATAATAATAATAATAAAAAAAAGAGGTCCTGAGGTCAACTACTGATTGAAAGAGAAATCATTTCCACTTTGATGTATCCTGAAGTTTACAGTTAATCTACACAAATTATCATTAATAAATGAGAGAGAATGAGAAGGCTACCTGCAGTGCCCCAGAGTAACCCAGGTGAGTTTCAGCTGAAGGCTTAAGGCTATGTGGAAGCTGTGCAGTGTGAGCAGCCACTGTAACTCCACTTGTAAATGCTCTTGTCAGGAGCCACAGGAAGAGCCCTTGGAGGCAGCAAATCCCTGCAGTGCTTGCAGAGCACTTGGTTCAAGCTCTTGGCTTTGTCTTTCAGCCAGTTGTCATTTCTGCTCATCTAACCCATCTGCAAGCTTTTGTGCTTCTCTTGTCCCTGGGAGGATGAGCTTAGGGCAAAGGAGCCAAGGGAGGCCTGAATGGAGCCCCTGGGAAGTGATAGGGCAGTCAAAGCCCTTGGGGAGTGCCAGGCCTGTGTCTGCACAGAGCTGGTGAGCAGGAAGCAGAACGTCCACTGCTGCAGCACAGCCCCAGGGGCATTTGCTATCAGCCTGGGGGCTGTCTGCAGTCAGCCTGGGGAGAGTTACTCTGCATGCTCATGAGCAAGAGCAGAACTGCTTGGCATAGGCACCAGGCCCACCTTGGAGAGGCCCTGGGGCTTCCCTCTGGGTTTGCTGAGCCTTGCCCCCATGGGCTGGGAGGGGCAGTGTGAGGGCTAGGTGCACTCAGCCCTCTCAACAGGCTTTTGCTTTCTTGCTTCTCATGTTCTGCTCTCGTTAGTCCAGGGCCTGGGAGGGGCAGTGTGAGGGCTGGGTGCACTCAGCCCTCTCAACAGGCTCTGCTTTCTAGCTTCTCAGGTTCTGCTTTCGTTAGTCCATCCTGTGCCTGGACAGCACTTTCTTCACCACTGATCTGTGAAGGGGTTCAGGGTTTGTGCATCTCAGCCCTGCTCTGTTCCTGTAAACATTTGGGAGCCTCTTGCAGCACCACTCTGCTCTGTTAAAGCTTCTGACAGCCTGTCCTGCTGCCACTGCACAGCTTCAGCCTGTGTGACATGGCAGGGAGCCCAGGGACTGCAGCTAGTGAGAGGCGCAGAGTGCTTTTCTTTATCTGCACCTACAGAAATCAGAAATTACAGGAGAATCATGGTGAGGGTTGGAAGGGACCTCTGGAGATCCCTGCCAGAGCAGGGCCACCCAGGGCAGGTCACACAGGACCATATCCAGGTGAGGTTGGAAAGTCTCCAGAGAAGGAGACTCCACAACCTCTCTGGGCAGCTTGCTCCAGGCCTCCAGCACCCTCACACCAAAGAAGTTTCTCCTCACCTTGAGGTGAAACCTTCTGGGTTCCAGGTTGTACCTGTTGGTCCTTGTCTTGTCACAGGACAGCACTAACCAGAGCCTGGCCCCTTCATCCTGACACCCACCCCTCACATATTGGTAGACATTGCGATCCCCTCTCAGCCTTCTCTTCTCCAGACTAACCAGCCCCAGGGCTCTCAGCCTTTCCCCATCACAGTCCCTTCTTCATCCTCATTGCTCTCCCTTGGACTCTCTGCAGTAGTTCCCTGTCCCTCTTGTACCTTTGGCTTTTGGTTTACAGAAATATGGAAATTCATGGGGAGAGATTTCAGCCACTTTGAGCTTCAAGTGAAACTTTGGTAACTCCCTGACCTCAGGGACTACCTTAAGTCATTTTGCTCCTTCCTACGTTTGGCTCCTCTGCCCGAGGCTGGGAGATGACTCTTCTGTATGAGCCACAGCTCAGGCATTGCCCAGCTGGGGGTTTTTCCATACTGTGGCTCTTCAGTCTTCCTTGGAACCCCTAAGTACAAACCCAAAGTGGAGCTCTCAGGCAGTGCCTTCCTGAGGATGCATTTACCCCAGAATTACATGGTTGGGTCGGGCCCATCACTAGTGAATGATTGTTATCAGCTCCCTGGGGTGGCCTCGCCTGCCAGGTGCATCAGTGCCAGGTCAAGCTCTTAGCCATGCTTGCCTCATGCCAAAGTACAAGATGGTTTCTGTTCTTCATGAGCATCCCCAGTGCCTGCTCCAGGAAGAAGATTGTTGGCTTTTTTTCCCTTAAACACAGATTTGCTGCCCCTTCACATTCCCCACCTCCAATCTGGCCACAAAGCTGCTTTGCTGTGTGCTGTGACTGACAGAGAGCAGCTGCCCTGGCTGCTGGGGCTGTGCAAATGCACAGAGAAGCTCTGCAGAGTCCACTGAATGCTAGGGGCAGGTCCCTAGCCCTGGCCTCCCTCAGGTGTCCCTGGGAGCTTTGCAGTTGTGAGCAGGGGCTGCAGCACCACTACCACTTCAGGGTGCAGCAGAGTGAGGAAGAGCAAGGCTGAGGGCTGCAGCACCCCACAGAGTCTTTTCGAGCCAATCCAATTATAATTAAGCTGGCAGTGACAAAGAGGCCTTACAAATACCAGCAGGCTCCTCTTTGGAGAACTGCCTGTCCCTGCTCCCTTTGCCCTGTTTTCAGGCTCTTCTCCTTTGTTCTGTTCTCTCCACTGCACCTCTGATGCATCCAGGAGCAGGAGGCTGCTCACTAAAAGATTTTGCAACTGTTCTGAGTTCTTGGCCTTTCCCATATTCCATGCAAGTTCTGCATGGAACAGCAAAGTGCCCTTGTGGCCAAGAGAGCCAATGGCACCCTGGGGTGCAGCAAGAGAAGTGTGGCCAACAGGGCTGGGGAGGTTCTGCTCCCCCTCTGCTCTGCCCTGCTGAGACCACAGCTGCAATCCTGTGTCCAGTTCTGGGCTCCCCAGTTCAGGAGAGACAGAGACCTGCTGGAGAGAGTCCAAGGGAGAGCCAGGAGGATGGTGAGGGGACTTGAGCATCTCCCCTGTGAAGAGAGACTGAGAGCCCTGAGGCTGTTTAGTCTGGAGAAGAGAAGGCTGAGAGGGATCTGATCAATGTCTATCAATAGCTGAGGGGTGGGGGTCAAGTGGAGGGGGCCAGGCTCTTATATATGATGCACAGTGATACGACAAGGAGCACTGGATGCAAACTGGAATAGAGAAGGTTTCATCTCAACATGATGAGGAACTTCTTTGTTTTGAGGGTGCTGGAGGCCTGGAGCAGGCTGCCCAGAGAAGCTGAGGAGTCTCCTGCTCTGGAAACTTTCCAAACCCACCTGGATGTGTTCCTGTGTGACCTGCCCTGGGTGACCCTGCTCTGGCAGGGGGGTTGGACTGGATGATCTCTGGAGGTCCCTTCCAACTCCTAATGTTCTGTGACTCTGTGATATCCCTTGCTTGCCATTTATGCACCTGGATACACCAGTCCTGGCTTTTTAAAGAGTCTCTGGTACTGCAGAGCTGTTCAGACCAGGGTTTAACATGCAGGGTGAATCTCACTCTCTAGGCAGCAGGTTGCTATTTGCCTGCCAGCTCACAGTGTGAGGTCTGATGTCCACTGACTTCACTGGGGAGCTCTCAGTTGCCTATAAGAAGGGCAAAATTGGATCCAAGAGTGTTAGATCTTGTGGAGCACAGGAAGGCAGACTTAGGCATTCAGCCACATCCCTCCATTTACAAGCACCTATGGCATTTTCCTTTCAGAGCCACCACAACATGATAGAGCTACAGGTTGGATTTCAGGATGGAATTGCTGCTTCCAGCTACTTTGTAGAGAAAGGCAACAATTCAGAATCATAGAATCACAGAATGTTAGAGGTTGGAAGGGACCTCCAGATTTCATCCAGCCCAACCCCCCTGGGAGATCAGGGTCACCCAGGATAGTCTGCTCAGGAATGCATCCAGGTGAGTTTGGAAAGTCTCCAAAGAAGGAGACTCCACAACCTCTCTAGGCAGCATGGAAGCTCCTGGTCTTGCTTTATTGGAGGCTGTTTTCATTCTGCCTCTCTCTTGTGTCTCATT